>NC_037538.1:20262173-20321399 GCF_001531365.2 Cynara cardunculus var. scolymus
GAACCGGCGATGGGAGGGGGGAAGTCGTCACAACAACGTCGCGCCCTTGCCGATCGGTGTTGATTCTAGTTGCATCACTGGTGGAGGTGACCGGAGAAGGCGACGTGAAGGTGACCGGAGACGGTGGAGGTGACCGGAGACGGTGGAGGTGACCGGAGAAGGCGACGTGAAGGCGACGTGAACTCGATGGGGGGAAGGGTAGTTCTRGAAAAAACAACCTCTGAACCATTAGGCAGCCCATTAGATGCAAAATGGTTAAGAGGAGGATTGTAACCATTAAGAGACATTTTTTTTTTGCCAAACACTACCAACATCTGAGCGATTAATGTCACCGTTAAGAGGAAACAAACAACCCCTTAAATTCTAATAAGAACTTGAGCTATACAAGAACCTCTATTCTTTAACGGAGGTTGTTGTAAAAACACAAGAAAAAAATTTCAACAATGGATGCTCTTAAATCAAAACCAAACCTTATATAATTGTTAACGGTTTTGCAATTCCGCTAAAGGTGGGGAATGGTTTTTGTAGTTCTTCCATTTTATCGGTGCTTTAAAAACAAGGGTTTCAGACGTTTCGCCGATCAAGAGCAGTCCATGGCGTCGCCGGCTCAAGACGACGGTGGTGACGCTGTGCCGGTAGTTCTCACATGCATTGATCGTCATGAGCTGGTTGAGTATAATCCTACTCAAGATAACGACGAGGTTGTGATATCAACAACGGATGTTCACAGTTGGAACATTCCGTCAATTCTCCAACACAGAATCATTAAAGTTAAAGCTCACAGAAACAGGTAAACGATGATTTTCAGTTTCGATTATCATAGCTGGTTGAACTGTTCAATTGTTGTTCAGCCTTAATCTCTCGGAAATTTAGCAAGATACTGTTTCTGTATGCTATTTTACAGGCTCACTGAATATTCTTCTTATTTCCGTGGACTCCTTGGAGGAAACTTCAGGTAATTATCTTTTCGATAGCCTAGCTCTTTCCGTCCAACATTGTTTTACTTCGACTTTACTCGAAAGCATGACATTTCTGAACATTGTACTTGGTACATTGTTCTTAAACAAGCTTGAGTTTATGTTTACTTCGTTTTTGTTCTTTTTTGTTCGTAATCTCACAAGTAGATAATTTGTTTTAGAAATCTAGTGCTAATAGTAATAAAGTTGTTCAAAATACTAATCCAGAAAAGAATACTCTTTTCATTTTGGAAATTTAAGCATTCGATTCTTCAAATTCAAATTGGCATCGAGTCTTTTAGATTTCAGTTCCACAATGTTCCATTGAATCAATTTAACAATTAGTTTTTTAGTACATATTATTCTTGTTAACATTTGGAGTTTCAAAAGCAACCTATTTTACAACCGGAAGTAAGATGTGGTATTCTTTTGAATGCAGCAAGTACGTGACACGATCGTAGTCTGCATGTTTAGTAGGTTAATTGTGTAGCAAAGGTTTGATTTGATTTTTGAGTCATAATTCCTTCTTGAAACTTGGATATATTCATGTTAATGTTGTAGTTGAATGTCAGTTTTTTAATTCTGTAATGTCAAGAAGGGACTTCATTCAATCATAATGGAGGGAACATTATTGCAAATTTGCAACCCTATGAGGGCATGGAGTGAGTTGACTTGAGACATGTTTAGTAGGCTTGAATGTTGCTGAAATTCGTATATGTTTTCCATAAATATGAATTTCTTTAGATTCAAAATGATATAATATCAGCGCATTACTTCTGAGTGGTATATCTAGTTTTTCTGTTAATTTGTAAGAAACTAGAGGTATCCAATATAACTATGCATAGATGTATATCTATGAGCTTCCTGTCATGCTGTTTAATTCTTTCTTCTCTTCTAATTGTTTATATGTCATCAGTGATCCAGACCTTGAAGTCTTAGTTCAGTGGAACCAGCCAACATTTTTGAGTCTCCTGGCTTCATTGTTTGGTTCTCCAGTGGATGTTACCTCAGAAAATTTTCTTTCTCTATTTGAGGTAAAAATTTGATTATTGTTGAACAATAAAAAATCAGCCATTCCCTTATAAATTGCTTGTTTACCTCATCATTTCCTCCTGCCACCATCCATATTTTCATCTTCCCCTAAGTTTAAACCCTGATATTGACACTTTTTGTTCTACCTAAAGTAGCACATATCATCTGTGGCAGTGTTCACTCTCATTTCTAGCTTGGATTTTGCAAGTCAAACTTCCAATGTCACGTGACATCTCAGAAACATGTTCTTTTTGTTATTTTTTATTGGTACCACCATTTTAATGACCTTATGGATGTGTTCAGTTGAATATCAGTTTTTTGATATTTTAATGTGTATCCGACGTAATTTGCTATTCTTTTGTTAAACTAAGTTGTGGATGCTTAACTCTTCTTGATCAATTGTGCCATGGAAGTGGTCTCTAATCTTTCATGAAATGTCCTCTATATATTAAGGGGCATATCAGGTAGTCAAACTAGTCTACTCACCTACTTTGTGTCGGTTTCTGGGTATTGAGCTTTATTTTACCTTTGTATTGTTATCTATTTTAATCACCCAGTATCCATTGGTTCCTCCTCATTTGTTAAACAGCAAGCACTCTATTAGTCTTGTTAAGGACAATGTCTAAAAGCACTATGTTCTATCATAGTGCATATGTTTTACCATCACATGGCAACAGGTACTGGCCTAAGAGCATATACTTGAAGCAATCTAAAGTGGTTGGTATCTTAAATGCGTTCCTTTTTGTACTTGTCTTTTGGTCACAGCTCCATGTTGCGCCCATAATCATGCGAGACATGTGAATTTGACTTTTCCAATTTATCATCGTTATATTAAAGTACTGCCTCAAAATCAGAACAAGAATCCATATTTCAATTTCAAGGGTGAAATTGGTTATTTTTAACTTCAAATCTGACGAGTTATTTTCTTGGTGCAGAATTTTGATATGGACTATACAAAGAGTATAAGAATAGAAATATATTATTTTGAAGAGAAAAATCTAAAAATCAAAGTCAAGTTTGAGCATTTAAAGTGCTTATGTGGACAGGGAATGATAATTACCAGTTACGCACCAATCTCATTTTTCTCTCTCCTTATCTTACTAATCCTTCCATTAGAGTTAGTTCATCATATTGCCCCTACATTTTTATGCTTTAATGTCCTCATATATGGTATCTAGCAATAGGACTCATGAAAATAGGTTATTTATAGAATCTCGTCCTGCCTAATTATTTTTGCTATTTGCGTGTAACAACTTTGGCCATTAGGAGTTTCATTGCTGTTTATTCTTCCTACAAATAATTTGTACACTGCTTAACCATCACATTTCCTTGGATTCTCGAAAGTTCACAAAATAGTAGATGTAACAATTTATATATGATATGATTTCATTTTTGGTTTTTCAGGGTGCACTTTATTTTGGTATGGAGATGATTCTCTCAAAATGTAAGATGTGGTTGACTAAGGCAATGTCAGTAAACAGAGCACCCTTGGTACAAGTTAATGATCTTATCGGTATCTGGGAATTTGGTTCTGAAATCGGTGAGCTTACTGTTAAGAAGTGGGGTTTTTTATCCCTTGCCAAATACCTGCATCAAGTGCTTTCGGGGTGCAATTCTTTCAGTGTGCGGTGGGGTTCATATACTGTAGATGAAGTCTAAGTTTGTTAGGGTATAAATTACATTAGCTTAAAAATAGGATGAGAATATTTCGAGTCAGTCTTCCCTAATTTTGTGGGGCTGTTACAGCTTGTTACATTATTTAAAGAAAACTGATGCATGTTAATAATATACATAATAAACTATTCAATTCTTTACATACCATGCAGCACTGACCTTATCCCTGAATTAATGACCACAAAATCATCTGTATACAAAACTGGCAGCGCATAAGAGGAAGTTTTGGTCTTCCTCTTCCAACAGGAGACGATCATTCATCTTTAGCAAAACTGGAACCCTAAGGCTAAAAAAGACGACAGACGAAGTTACTTTTTAGGCAGTGTCGACTAATATGGATTCACTAACGGCATGATAAGACTAATGTTTTACCATTTTAGTGTGTATTTATCTTACATATTTAATACATGAATCATGAAAGAGTTTTATTGGTCAGGTTTTGGACTTGTATATATATACACACTTGTACACTATACAAATACAACCATAAAATCTTAAAATATCTGGATTCCAATATCTATGCGTTAGGTACCTGCATCCTTTGAACGTAGGTTTAGCACTAGTTAATATTGATAGAAATGATTAATTCACAAGATGTTGGTGGTGTTATGCCTGACAAGCTGAAGGGTTATGAATTGCAGTGAACAACTATCTTCCCGAACTATGTACAAGTTACCTTGCAAAGAACTTTGTACGTATATTACTTGACTCATCTCAACATTTTACTGACAAATTATATTTAGTAACCTTGGCAACTCGCCCTGTACGACCAATTTATTTTGGAAAATGGTTATAAATGGGATATCTAAAACCAGTATCCTAGCAGATGGCCAGATGCCAATGTTCTTTGGTAAGGGCTAGATCCCCACATGGGATGCTAGAGATCTTATGCGTATAAAATGCTTTATCTTTGATTTTCCTTGGACATGTGAACTTAATATGGTCATGATGCATGCACCGATGGTTATCTCCAATATTAAGAAAGTGATTGATCTTTATATTGATGCTAGTTGAAAGAAGTGCATATGATATTTGTAAACTAGAAAGATTAACATGAGTATTTGCAGACTTGTGGTTCTCCATAGTCAAAAGACTTACAGGATAAACCACAATGTTGTTAACTATAAAAAGATAGGAACTATGGCTTCAGACGGCTTATCTGAACTTTGAAGTCTGCATGATAAAAGTTATCACATGTTTGGTCAATCATGTTGAACTACTGATATTTATCAATGCACAAAGGTTTGATTCATGCAGATTTGGGCAATGTCCTGCAGTTCTTTTGGTGATGTTCCCCAGGATTTGTTGCTTTCTAGTATACAACATCCTCATTTGACTGTTGATAGGTTAGTTTGAATTGGCTATAGCTCTACTGTTTCATAGTGTAAAACAGAACATATTAATGTTCTAGATATCCCCAGTGAAGAACATCTTTGTGGTGCACTTCTGGCTTGGATTGCTGCTAACAAAGAACGATGTACTGAAGATGTTTCTATCGACCTTTTGAAGCAGGTTAGAATATGTCTTAACATCTATCGAAATTTTAGAAACACAATGTCAATATTTCCACTATCATCACCATTTATCTATTGAATATATGTTTTAGTCTTGATGTTATTGAATTGTTGTAAACCGTTGCATCTTAAAAACTAATACAAGATGAAATGTTACTATAACATGCAAGTTCTTCTAAGATTAATGCTGATCTCCTATCTTCTTAAAATGTTTATCTTGCATTCTCTCATGCATTTTACTTTGCTATCCTTCATCTATCTCTCATCATTTTGAATGTTTTGTGGCTTTCGGTTTAGTTTTATAAGAGTTCGATAAGAAATGCAATATCCATAGACAAAAACTAAGAGACTCGATTGAATGATTACTCTGAAATGAGAAAGGAATTACAAGGAAACAGAAAACAAGGATCCACGGACTAACTTCCCTCTCTCAAAGCAAAAGCTAAGAGCCAATGAAGTCACAAGATCATTCTCAATGCCTTTCACGCACTAACCCCTCCCTCTATTGATTAGACAATTCTTCTTTCTAATTGTAACTAACTGGGCCAAATTTCCCCTTTGGGCCTTCTAGAATACACTTTCCATACCCTTGGTTTGGGCATGACTACGATCACTCTTGTTGGATCTGTATCATTACTCCCTCCTTCCATTAAAGTCTTGTCTTCAAGACTTGCATCGGGAAATTGGTTCTTAATTGTATTAGCATCCTTTCAAGTGGCTTCCTCCAATGTATGTTCTTTTCACCATATAAGCCATTGTAATACCGATTCCCCATCTTGAAGTACTGTACGTACCACACAAATAGCTTCGGAAGAAAGCATATTAGTGGCGTCCAACTCTAGTTCGGGTGGTGGTACTTGATCAACCGTATTAGACAACACGACTTCTTTTAATAGACACATGAAAAACTGGATGCACCCACGACAAAGGAGGTAAATTCAGTCCATAAGCAACCGGTCCGATCTTTTCCGCAATCTTGAACGACTCAAAATATCTAGCAACCAGTTTCTGATGGATTCGGTGATCAACGGTCATTTGGTGATACGGCTTGAGCTTGATATAAACACATTCCCCAATCTCGAAACTAACATCTTGCTGCTTCTTACGTACAAACTTACGGTAATAGCTCGTAAAGTCCAAAAAACCATGTAAACGTTTTAGTTGTTTTGGAATTGGCCATTCCGAGACCTTTTTAGGATCCATGGCAACACCTGGCCTTTGTAATGTGTCCCAAAGATTCTATAGAAGAGTGCCAAAACAAACATTTTCCACGATCAACCCATAATACTTAACAATTTGTTAATGACTCCGCAATTGACAAACCGTCGACAATGATCAACGTGATTCTTCCAACGATAACCACATGTGTAAGGATTCCTTGGTCACTTGAGAATTAGACTACCCTTGAATACACACTGAATTTCCATGTAACATGAATCTTATTAGTTGCTGCTTCCAATTGTGAACCACATCTCCCAAGGTCTTGAGCCACTCCATGCCCAACACCATATCCAAATGCCCTATATCGAACAACAAAGCCTCAACTTCGAATTCATAGGCTCCCACTAAGACTTTGACATTTGTACAATGTTGATTAATGAAGATTTTACGGTCATCACCCAATTGAATGTTGATGCCTGAAAAAGAATTGAGGCAATCCCAATGCAGTCACAAGTTTTCGCGATACGAAATTACAAGTGGCTCCACTATCCACCAAAATCACCACAGGAATTCCCATGATTGCCCCTTCGAACTTCAATGTTTTGCCCCCAGAAGACAAATCGGCCGTTGCCCCCAAAAATTCAATGCCGTATACAATCCGGTCAGAGGAGCCGTTTCTTCTTTAGCAACTTGTTCTTCAAGAGCATCCAAAGCGTGGATCTTGCCTTCATCGTCCATAGATTTATCATCTCCCAAAAGGAGGATCCGTAGTTTCCCTTCAGGGCACTTATAAGCTGGATCAAATTGCTGCCACAACGAAAACATAAACCTTTTATCGTCGCTCCTCCCATTCAGTGCACGTAAATGATCGAAACCTCGATTACGACTGAAACAATTGGGACATGTTTCACGATGAAGCCCCTGGAGTATGGGTCTAAGGAAATTAAGGACCTGAATCCACCTGTTGGATTGGGCTTTTCTCTCTGATGTTAGAAGTATTGGGCCATTTTTGCTCATAAAGGTCTAATGGAGTAGATCTCACATCGAACTGGAAAGAAAAACCAAGCCCATCTCCTCTTTGGTAAAGAAACCGAGAATGGGAATTATTCCCTGACGAAGGCTAGAGCATCTTCTCGACGTCTTTTGCCAAATACATAGTATCAAGACATGATTGAGGGCGATGTAGGCGTACCCAGCGCTTCACCTCATCTCGTAAACCAACAACAAAATAACCCTATGCCCAAGATTCAGGCAATCGGGGAACTAAGGATAATAAGTATTTGAAATCGTCAATATAACTGTGGGTAGAAGCTACCTGTTTAATCATAGCTAACTGTTCATAAGGATTCTGAATCTCGAGAGCACTAAAATGTTGCCATAATTCGCTTGTCAATTGTTCCCAAGTAAGTGAATCATAATTTTGCTTAACAATCGTGAACCAATGTTGAGCGACTCCCACCATAATCAAACGTGCCAATTGAATTTGAGGGTGAGATGGCATACCATGAATATCGAAATACAAGTCTTCTGAATCCATCCTTGAGGATCAAAGTCATAGAACTCTGGTAGTTCTATCTTCTTTGCAGCCGAAGGAAAAAACTGGATAGAGCCCATTTGCGACCCTAGAATTTGAGAATTACCTTCCTGATTCATCGAAATACCACCTCCTTGAGACAGTGGTGGAATTAGAGAACTACCTCTCTGATTCATCGGAGTACCACCTCTCTGAGGGTTGATGGAATGTGAGACTTGCCGGAGACCACATTCGGTCCTCCACTTCCGTAATTAGGCCGTTTACCATGTTGTTCTTTACCCATGACATTACAATTTTCTGAAATTCCTCCTCTTTAGTGCGATCTGATTCCCAAGCTTAAATCGTAGTTTAGATCTCTAGGACATCCGATTGAAGCTTTTGAAGTTGCTCTTCATGTTGATCTAAACAAGCTTGTTAAGATATGTAGAATACGGAAAAGATTGCTTCAATGTCTATGTCTCAACTCTGAAGACTTCTCTCCACGAATTCTGAGAATTCAGAATTCAGAGTTCAACAAGATGAGATATTCTCTTAAGTATACCTCTGAAAGAGTTAACTTCAGAGATCTAAACTTTCAGAATTCAGAGTCCGATGCTACTTACACATTGAGTTTGGAAGTCCATCCAATGTTGAGCCTACAATGGCACAAGATGCTACTTTCCTTGACACTTGCACAAGTCAGACCTACCTAAACGGTTTGTGAGTCAAATTGTCATAACATCCATAGTTATTCCCTTAGTGGACATTCAAGGATTAGATGGAAGACCTAGTGAGATGAACATAAACAAAGTCTCATTTCAAGATACATCAATTGTACATGATGAATTCGTTTCATCCACAGGCCATCCTACACCTGTAGGCATGCTAACAGGATTATCTGTTGATCCTGGTTTCCTATCCACAATGGTCACACATACTGAATTTCAAAACTTCAGTGACTTCTGTAAGAGTGAATTTGCAAAGATTCCTTCCAAACTAAATGAATTGACGGCTACAAATCATAGAAGTTTGGAGGATAGGATGGAATCAATGGAAGAAAAGATTAGGGGGAAGGCCAAAGATTATTGCTAAGGAAGACTGGCCAAATGATAAGAAGCTAATTGTTTGGATGAGACAGTAGATTGAAGCACAGTTGAGTTACAGGGTTATCATTCAACAAAAGTTCATTCCAATTTTGAGTGACAGAAAGTTTGACATTTGAAGCAAAGGGGGAGATTGTAGAATACATAAATGATTGCTTCAATGTCTTAAGTCTCGACTCTGAAGACTTCTCTCCAGAATTTTGAGAATTCAAAATCCAGAGTTCGACAAGATGAGATATTCTCTAAATATAACTCTGAAAGAGTAAACTTCAGAAATCTGAACTTTCAGAATTCAGAGTTCGATGCAAGAAATCTTCCAAGTCAAAATGTCTAAAAGGTCTGAAGAGCCAAAGGACGAAAAGTCTGAAGAGCCAAAGGACAAAAAGTCTGAAGTACAAGAGATCAGAGTTAGAAGATCAACTTTGAACGAGTTGAACTTAGACGATTTACAGAATAAGGCTTCTCAGAAACGACGACCATCTCTAACTTGTATCATTTCTTACTTTGTTCTAGTTTGCAATTTGATTATTTGCCAAATTTACAAAAACCAAATCAAACAGACTAGTAAACATGCTCGAAAGTAGCCTCGCCCCGGGGGGGGGGGGGGGGAAGGGGGACTGTACGTAGACATGACCTCTACCTCAAAGAGCAGAGTGGCTACTTTTGTGAAGACCCCCGACTTGCGTAAAAGTATGAGATAATATGAAAGAAAAGTAATGAGTAGGGACATTGAAAACATACAAAAAAGTAAGTTAAGGCAAAACATGCACAAAACAAGTATGACAAAACACACAGACCAAACAAGGCCCCTAGCCTAAACTGCGAGCCATCTACCCCTAACCTTACTCCCTTTTTCCGAACCACGCTAAATACATGTCCCCCATCTAGTTTGCTACCCTGATCCTTTCGTCTCTAAGTACAACTATTAGAAGTCCTGTCCTCGGAAATATCTTAAGGCCCATGTCCATTCTCAATTGCTCATCCACGTCCTCCTTGGCCTTCCCCTCCTTATTTCCTCAACCATCACTATTTCTACTCTCCTACGGTGCCATCGTCGGTCGCATAAGCACGTCCCAAGACCATCACAATCTCTCCTTTCTCAATTTATCTGTTATTGGGGTAACTCCCAACTCCACTTGGAAAACCTCATTCATAATTTTGTCTGACATGGTCCGACAAGATGCCTAACTAAACATCCTTGTTTATGCAGCTTTCAACTTACTCAATGATGTTCCTAGTCGCCCACATTACAACCCATGCAACATAGCTAGCTTGATGGCGACCCTATAGAATTTTCCTTTCATTGTTAGTGGAACTTTCTTGTCACACAACATCCCTGTGGCAACTCTCCACTTTAGCCATCTGCCTTTATGCGATATGTTATGTCTTCATCAACCTCTCTCACTTTTTGGATCATGGAACCCGATTTTATGAACTCCATGCGAGCTCTCTATCAGTTTGGTTCTCATAAAGAATTTTTTCTCTACATCCTAAATTGCTTGTTTGAAACATGTGTTGTTAAGAATTACTTAGACATTTCAATTTGAAGATTATGGTCTCTTATAATATGGTTACTTCTCTCCAGTTTATCTTTCAAACTGTATCTTTCTTCAATACGTGTTCCAATGTAGCACTTTCCTCTTTCCAAAAATCCTATGTAGCATCTTTTTCATTTGAAGGAACTTTTTAACCAGTCCTATTACATAAAAGCTATTGTATGCTTGTTGGGAGCAAATAAATATACACATATCTGATACTATTATGCTAAATTGTCTGAAATGGCTACCTATTCCATTAAATCCGCATAACAAATACATGTTGCGTGTTAAAGGTGCTAATAGTTGGTGTGCACTCAATGTTGTTTTATGTAGATTAATGATATGGTGACAACAATGTGTCATTTTATATGGACGATTGCATGAACAATTTGCATATCATATTGAAAAGTGAGCTTACATACGAGGATTACTGCAACTTAAATAGACAATCCTAGAATTCTAAAATGACAATGAAATGTTTACGTCCTTTGGCTATATTATTTCTGAATATTGAGGCTTGGTTATATGTATATTACATCCCGTTTTGGAACATTGGGTGTATTATGTTATGCATGCTTCTTGATGCACCCACCTTTTGTGTGCAGATCCGTATTAGCCTTTTGCCGCTGTGGTTTGTTGCTGGTATGTTAAAAAATATCATGTTTTTCACATAGGATGTTTTGGTAAACACTATATAGGGCTAGTGTCTAGTGATTCATAATCTCTTTGGCAAAAAAATTGATTGAATTTCATTCAATAACAGGGAAAAGCACCTATCAGTCCTTATCCATGTGTTCTAATGCAAGCTCCTGCAGATCCATTACCATCCTGAAACAACCTTCTACATATTATATGGATGCGCTAAGAGATGGTGACTTGCATAATCTTAGAATCCGTTTGACAGAGTTCACTCAGGTGTGTACTGCCCCTATGCCAATAATGTTTTAACCTGCTTTTCAAATTTGGTTATCTTTGTGCAACTTTTGTCTTGAATGCCAAGGAGTATTCACGTCAATAAAACCGTCTCTTTGTGGAACACAAGAGAAAGGCTGCATAGAAAAACCTCTCCTGAATCTATGTTAAGCTGATAACCGAACTGACTCACTCTTTAAGGTCTCTATCTGTAGAATCATTTTAAAACTCAGGGATACATAGAGTTAGGCGAGGATCTAAGCAGTTAACGCGGTCCATTGCGGAAATAGCGGTCGGGACCTTGATTTGAAATAGCAGTTGTCGCGGTGATATAGTGGTAAAAAAATTATGTCTAAAATAAATACGAAAATATATAAAACTTAAAATATTGTATGTCTAATACATATCAAGTCAAAAAATTCAAACCACACAAACAACATAGTAATAGGAGCTGTGCTGTCGAGATGAGAAGAAAAATCGAGAAGAAAACTTAAGTAAAAAAATCGTGGAATCGGGAAGTAAACTCGAGTTGTTGAAGCTTTTTGGACTTGGAACCAATGAGCTGAGCTTTGGAAGTTTGACCTAATTGTTTCTATTGTTGATTTAATTGGTTTCCTTTTTGTTTACAGGCCTAAGTTTGACTCTAAATAGCCCACATGAATGACACAATGAGCGTCCAAACATAATTTAAAATTAAAAAAAGGAGTCCAAAAGAGCCCAAAAAGAAAAATCGGTATAACAACCACTATTTGGTATTAAAATTGCAGTCAATAGCGACAATAGCGGCCAGTATTTGAGGTACCGCTATAATACACCTCTATTCATGCACCGCTATTTTGGCCAGGACTGCTATATGCTATTTCGCTGATATGGCGCACTATTAACTGCATAGTCGAGGATTGATTTTATTCAATACAATGTTAACCGTGTATAGTAGGCATGGAGATATTTTACTGGATGAATACAATGGGAATATTCATTTTCTACTTAAATAGCCAAGACAAGGTCTGCAGAATATAGAAAGACATTGCTAATTCTGAAAATTTATGAGTTTTCAAATTGGCAAAATCTATAGCAACCACAAAATTCGCCATCCAAATCTCTTTGAAATTCCTTTATGTAGAAAAAAAACATTTTGAGTTACACTTCCTCTCCCTGCGTAACCGCAATCCCTCTTTAGAAAAGGGAAAACATGATGAGTTTGGTGGTAACATTGATGGTTGCTATGTGCTAGCTCCATTATGTTTCTGAGCGTGTTCTTCATCATTGTTTAATACATATGTTTGTTGTATTTGCAGCGAATGGATCTTTCAGGTTGTCCACAGATAAAACCAGCAATTATTCTCTTGTCCGTGCTTCCTTGTCCCCTTAGCTTGGAACCCCTGTTGAGGAAAAAAATCAAGCAATTAGTTATCAATCATGAATTGCTTAATGGAAATGCTTTTAAAATTTCATGGGAAATGTGGCCAAACTTGATCTTTGAAGCAGTGCAGGAGATAGATATCTCCAATTGTCCCATGCTACCTCTTGAGGTGGCTGTTGAGTGCTTTAGCATGTCGTTTCCATCCTTGAGAACGTTGAAGGCGGCTAATCATCTAAGCTTCAGTACAACAAAAGTGTTGCAGCTGGTGAAGAGATGTCCATTACTTTGTGATATTGACTTAACTGTGGATGTCAGTCCAGTGATACCAACACGAATGTCAATTTTATCCTCATTTCCTGCTACCCAAACATCTTCCGCGTCGTTTGATTTAACTGGTTCTCCTTTGCCTGGTTCACGGTCTTATATGTCTAGACCATTGCTATCCAATATTACAAAGCTCACTCTGGAGGGGCGTATTGATGTCTGCGGTATAAGACTATCTACATCTTTACTTTATGAATTGTGTGGTTAATAGCCAGCTTGTGGGATTTACTCTACTAGTGAATAAAATAAAGTTCACCCTATGCTCGTAAAGTGTGTGACATAATAATCTATTGTATACTTTATAACTTTGTAGAAAAGCTGTAAACGGAATATCGTTAAATAGTTGTATATTATACGTTAGGTAGTTGTACAAATTAGAAAGCAAATCTATTAAAATAGGTACCTATTCCTTAGCAAGTAGTTAGATGGATATCTCTAATGTATCTAATATCACCTTATGACTCTATCACATCAGTTGAGCCTTTGATTTCTTTAAATCACATGGTGTTAGAGCTCGAGAAGAATGATGGAGTCTTTAATCACATACTATCTCAAATAAAATACATTTTGTATCTTCTAAAAGATACTGGAATGACCGCTTGTTGGCTGATAGATACCTTAATGGATGGAACAAGAAGTTGGGAGACATCACCGATTGAAACTAGTCGATGTCCAACAATAATAACTAGTAGGACGACTTAATTATTACACACTCTACTTGAGATACCATTCACTGTTAGCTTGGTTGGCTGTTTCATGCACTATCTGTATTAAGAATACCTTGAAGCAGCCTACAAAAATTTTCAGATATTTGAAGAGTCATCCTAGTAAAAGCTTGCACTTTATAAAGGGTAAAAGCCGAACCACTAATGCAAGTTGGGCAGACCCAACAACAAACTAAAGATCTAATCTGGTTACCATACTTATGTATGGGGTATTCTCGTCAGATGGCAAAGCAAGTAACCGAATGTGGTGTCTCAGAGTAGCGCATAGGCTGAATTCCGAGTTATTGTATCTGTGCTACACTTTGGATCAAAAGAGCTTTTCCGACCAAAATTAGAGGTTGAGCTACCAATGAAATTGTTTTCCGATAATAAAGCAGCCATAAACATCTCATAGAATTTGTACAACACGACCAAACAAAGCACATTGAGGTGAATTGACACTTTATGAAGAAAAAAATGAACGCTCGAATAATCTGCAATAAAGATGGAGTGCAGCCTGTAGAGCACATGTAACGCACAGTCGGGTTGCTCATTCCATATGTAGCATCCAAAGACCAAACAACATATATTTTAACCAAGGGGATGTTTAAACCTATCTTTGACTTTCTTGTAAACAAGGTGATGCATGATATGTAGGTACCAACCTCAGAGGAATGTACAAATGCTGTAGTTAGAATGCGCATTAAGTAGTTGTCCATTATGCATTAGGTAGTTGTACAAGTTAGAAAGCAGATTTAATTTAATAGGTAAACATATTCTTTAGCAAGTAATTACATCACATAGATATCTCTAATGTATGTAAATTATCCTCAGCGCTCTATCAAATAAATTGAAGCATTTGATCCTCTGAAATCACAACCCATTTGGAACAAAACATGAATAATTACGATGAAATATGGAGATCATTGAGGGTGCTCGTGGATCTTTGTTCTGTAGGTACTTATCCTTTAATATCTATCCATGTTTGTGTCTCTTCTATAAGAAGCTTAACATACATGCTGTTTTCATTATCTACATTTAATCTGCAGTTAGATTTGATGTCTATGGTTTTAGATTATTTGGTTGATGTGCTTACTTTTCTATGAACTTTTCTGCCAGATTTTGACCTCCAGACTATATCTAATATCTGTGTTTCCTTAACTTACCTAAGCCTTAAAGGTTGTACTTCGCTGAGTGATGTTGGCATGTCTGCTCTTATATGCAAATGTTTGAAGCTAAACTCCATTGTGGCATGTGACACCTTTTTTGGTCAACAATCAATTTTGGCTCTTTTCTCTTTAAATAATTGTTATGATCGTGTTGCTGCAAAACATAGTGAAAAGAATATTCTCCCGGCTTGTAATCTACAAATGCTGCATATGGGTGGCTGCAAAGGTGGGCTGGTTATTTATTTTATCGTTTTGATCAATTACTTGTTTCTTATGTCTAATGTAGTTTCATTTTAAGTGAAGACAAATTAACTTGAATAAACATTGTTTACAATGTCTGTTATTTACATTGTCGAACTTTTGTTTTTACATAACATTTACTTGTTTTAATAGAACTGTTGTGCACTTATGTGTGTATATATATTATATACAGATATATAAATATATATAGACACAAACGTGTATGTATATGCATACACACGTCTATATATAAACACATAACACACATAGGTGTATATACACACACACACACCCACACACATAATAGGGGCTATTCATGTGAGAACCACAACAAAATTGAGAATGGTGATAACCTGTATATTCATCAAGGCATATGCATTAATGAATTTAAGTGAGCATATATATACATAAAAGGAAGGTTCAAATAAGGAAGGCAAAAGGGTTGAAAACGTAAGAATAAATGATTCATATGTGAATCATTGGTAAATCAAATATTCATTCGAAGATGCATATGTAAACCCATGTTCGCTTACTTACCCTTTTATCAATTATTCACACAGTCATGCGTTGCGTGCACATGCACACACACACATATAGGAAAGGGTTCAAACGAGAAAGGTACCATTTTATGCGGACGTGAGAACGCTTGAAATAGACAACCATCACATGTGATTATAAACCGGTGATGCGCACATAATGGACAAGGACGACCTTGGCCATTATGTCCAAGTTGCCCACACACTATTTTTCCCCATAAGAATATCGCATGTGATGGTTATATGTTCTTGCGTTTTCTTAAATGGTATTGTTCTCGTGTGAACCTCCACCTATATATATATATATATATATAGAGGTGTATATCTAATATACATACATATATATACTTATTTATGTGTATATATATATATATGTTTATACACATATATGATATGTACATACATAAATATACGTACTCTTATACATACCTACATGCACACATATACACATATACACACATACACATTTATATGCACATGTATGTCCATATATATACACACATATATTTTCACAGGTTTGTCTCTTGTTTTGAATTTTTTTTTTTCCGTTTTAAGGCTTTTTGGACATGGTTTTGACAGATGTGATCTTATTGTCTAAGCAGGCATCAACATGACCACTTTTTCTGAGCTTATGTTTCAAGCATACATGTTGAAGAGTCTTTGTTTGAGGGAAACCCAAGTGCTTGATGATGGCCTATTTAGTTTCTTTGGTTCTTCATTAGAGGTGCTTGATGTCTCTAATACCAAGGTATGTAAACATTGTTGAGGAAAATTGTATTATTTCACTCGACATATTTATCATGTAGATTTTATAAATATGTGCTTTTAGTTCCGGAAATTACGTGAAATCATCTGGTTGCCAAATGTACCTTAGGTTGGAAGCATAAATCTTTTTCCCGCATTTATCTTTTTCTAATACAGGGTGAATCAACCAAAGCAAATGTTAATCATCTAGAATCAAATTACTATACAAATTATGTCCTTTCTCCCTCAATTACGTATCCACTTTGCTACCCCACCTAAACCAGGCAATCCTCCACCGTTGCAGATTGCATCTGAAGGCTTCACCTTGGATGATGAGGAGGTAAGAGGTTGCCCATGGACAAATTCTTGACCTGAACAATGACGGTCACCTTGTCATAGCAGCAATCATAAATGATGGAGGAGAAGAAAATAAAGAGAAGAGATAATGAAGAGAAGGTATTACCAATAGAAGGGAAGAAAATTTACAGTAGAAGAATTATCGAATTACATATTCAACATTGGAGGCAACAAACAGAAAGGAATCAATTTGTTGACAGCTAGAAACGAGAAATCTAGGTTCGTGTCCAGACCCAAAACCAGCGGATGTCTCTTTTTAACCGCCTCAGGTTAGGTCATTGGGAGATACGTGCACAATCGACTTAGAGAGGTGTAGTGTTTAAGACGGTTTCCTCGATCCACTATTCGTCTATCCGTAGAACAACGAAAATAAATGGGGTCCATGTTCGCCCAACCCACAAGTGGTCCATGAGACGACCCAAAGCAGTCAAAATCCAGTTGCATTAGGACATGGACCTTGTAGCGATTTCGATTGCTTATTCAGTTGGGATTACCATCCGACTTACCCACAGGGCACTCCATACAGCGCAAACAAGTCTTAGGTAACGTTTGGTTCGCAGATTCTGGAGGAATCTGGAGGAATTGGAATGTTGAATTCCTTTGACCAGATTCATTTCCTTCGTTTGGTTCATTCTTTTCAGCGGAAGGAATCTTCAGATCCTATGAATTCCATGGATAAAGGATTTTAACATTCCTTAGCAACTACATGGTATTTTGATGGAATGGAATCTCTATCTTCATTATACCAAATATGCCCTTAACCTAATATATTATAATCTCACAAAACTCAATATGACCATCGTCAACCACCTCTCGACCACTATTGATCTGAACCACTGCCGACCACCACCACCGACTACCACCGATCTAAACCACCGCCGACCACCACCACCGATCTGAACCACCGTCGACCACCACCACCGATCTGAATCACCGCCGACCACCACCAACCTGAACCACCGCCGACTACCACCGATCTGAACCACCACCGCGTACCATCACCACCGACTACCACCGATCTGAACCATCGCCGACCACCACCACCGTCAACTACCACCGATTTGAACCACCACCGACCACCATTGATCTGAGCCATCGCCGACTATCACTGATCCGAACCACCGCCGATTTGAGCCACCACTGATCTGATTCACCGTTAATCTGAACCACCGCCGATAACCACCATCTGAACCACCATGGACCACCACCGATCTAAACCACGCTGACCACCACCACCGATCTGAACCATCGTCGACCACCGCCGACTACCACCAATCTGAACCACCGTCGACCACTACCACCGACTACCACCGATCTGAGCCACCACTGCTCTGATTCACCGTCAATCTGAACCTCCGACAATAACCGCCATCTGAACCACCGTGGACCACCACCGATCTGAACCACTGTTGACCATCGTCATTTGAACCACCACGGATCACCATCGATCTGAACCACCGCCAACTACTACCGATCTAAAGCACCGTCAATCTAAACCACCATTGACCATCACCGATATGATCCATCGCTGATCTGAACCACATCTGACCATCGTCACCTGAACCACAATGGACCACCATCGATCTATATTACTGCCAACCACTAACGACTACCATTGATCTGAATCACCGTCGGACACCGCCGACCACCACTGATTTGAACAACCACCGCCGCCACCGCCTATTTGAACCACCGCTGACCACCTCCATCTGAACCACTGCGGATCACCATCGGTCTGAATCACTGCGGACCACCACCATCTGAACCATTATGGACCACCATCAATCTGAACCACCATCAATCTGAACCACCGTCGAACATCGTCGATTTAGAAATGTCGTTTGGCTTATGATTATATTTGGGTTGTGTATTTTATATTGTTTTACATATTAAATAATTATTTTATTAAAGTATTTTTAGTTTTAAAAAATTAAAATTTCAAAAAACGGCATTTTGGTCATTTACCAAAATTTTATTCCAATTCTAAAGCTACATTCTGTGAACCAAACAGAAAGATTCCAATTCCTTAACAGATTCCATTTCAATGTCTGCCAACCAAACAGGTGGTCAAACCTAACAACATTCCATTCCAATTCCTTCAAAGTCAAATTCCTTTAACAGATTCCATTCCATCCAAAAACATTCTGCGAACCAAACACCACTTAGGGATGAGACGCCCCAGGGTGGAAAGACGAGTTACTATTTTCCCGAGCTCATTTGGACTTTGCACCTTGCGGTTGAGTGGCTTCACTCCTATACTAGAACCCTGCTTCTTCGATCTGCAACCTCCTATCTTATTTGACCTATCTTCTAGGGCCCTTCTATCTAAATCATTAAAATATGATGTTTTTCTTCTGCTTTTGAAGATGAACCTCCACCTATATATATATATATATATATCTAAATCATTAAAATATGATGTTTTTCTTCTGCTTTTGAAGATAGGGGCATCAAAATACACAATAGGGAGGGTCCTTTTAAGTGGATGACTCGTCGGGCTGTCGGAGGGGAACTTCTTTCCGGGTCCAACTTCATACCTGGCCTTTTTTAGTTTTCAAGGATCCTTTGTACGGTCATCGAGGCGGCGATTCAGTAAAGGGTAGGAATATAGGATGAAGGTTCAAAGAGTAGGACTACAAGGGTGTGAAAGGTCGTGAACTTGGGAAAACAATAGCACCGTAGAGGGAGTGAGATCGATTGAGGTGAGAAATTGTTAGAATGTAGATAGAGAAATATTACAAGACTGAACCGAAATAACTGTCTAAGCATACTTACAAAATAGACTCTCTACACACTTATTTATAGTATAGGGAACTGTAAAATCACATGATTGTAAAATACAAACTAATAAGAACAAGACACTGTGTTCTAATATGATATAGTCCTCAAGTACTATTACAAAAGACAACTCTGTTGAGTACAAAGTCTGAACAAGTACTTCAGACTTTCTTCCAGAGCTCCGAGTCCTTGAGCTCCAGACCTTTGAACTCAAGTCTGACTTCAGTTTCAGAG
Organism: Cynara cardunculus var. scolymus; assembly: GCF_001531365.2. Classification (NCBI taxonomy): domain Eukaryota; kingdom Viridiplantae; phylum Streptophyta; class Magnoliopsida; order Asterales; family Asteraceae; genus Cynara; species Cynara cardunculus. Next base: position 20,282,026 of record NC_037538.1, read on the forward strand.
TTAACACTTGAGAGATTCTTTGAACCAACTTCAGATCTGATCTTTCAGTCTCCCCCTTTGTGTTCAAAGTAACTCTTGGGCAATTGAGTAGAACTTGATCAACATTAGCTCTCTCAAATAGATTTGGGCATTAATCATGTCTTCAATCCTTTTACAAGTATCTGGATCAATTCTTTTGCTCCTCTCCAGGCCTCCTCCTCTGAAAGCTTCCAATGATCCAGTGCAAAACTTGGCACATTCACTTGCCCATAATATACTTTTTTCTTTTCATACCTGTACATCAATCCATCTTCAAGCTCTTGTACAACATATCCAATTTTAGTTCTCTAAGTCCCTCTAAGTTTTCTGGAAGGTGCAGTCAAGTTAACTCTTGGACATTTTAATTCAAATTCTATTTGAAAGTCCATTAACGTTGCCAATCTAATTACTCTTGTCATAGCCTTCTTCACAAATACTAAGGCTTGTCTAAACTCCAAATGCCTGTCTTCAAGGGTTTCTAACAAGTTTCTCAGCTCCCAAAGGTCAAACCAACTAAGATTTTGAAATCAGCTTCAGTGAACATATCTCTTTGATCTTCTCTTGTCACTAACTGAGGACAGTCAATTGTCTGATACGCTCTCATTTTCACATCCTTAAGCCTTACAATCTTGAAATTAGATTATACTACTGCCTGAGATTGAGACTTTCTTCTAAAAAATGAGGAATATATTGCTTTGAAAATATTTGTTTCTTTGACAAATGTAGTGTGTACATACTCGTTAATTTGAAGAATTAGTTTGAATTATTCGCTTAAAGTTTGATGAACTTCTTTTCGCCTCAAGTGGTTGTAACTCATGCTCCTGTTTGAACATATATTTAAACTTCTTCAAGAAACCAAGATTCAAAATTTGAACTTTCAGTCCTTTAGTATACTCTTTTGTCATCAACATTCTCCTTCAGGTTTTCAACAAAGTCTAGTAGTTAAAGGAAACTATTAATTAATTAAGGGAAAGTCAACAAAAGCCTTTTCTAAGCATGCTACATGCTCTGAGATAATCTGCTGTGAAAGGTCTTCCAAAAGTGGCTTTATCAAAAGTCAACTCCTGTTTTTTCCTCTAGCAGTGTTTTAGCAACCTGCTGCAGTAACTTGAACAAATCACTTATTTTGCATAGTTACTCATAAATCAATTCCAATTCTTCAACCTAGCTCCAGACTTACTAAGATGTAAAATAGGAATAAAAAGGACTCCATTTGTGTTTTTGGGAGTAAAAGAAAATAAAATAGTTTCCTAAATAGGTGCTAAAGTGTACATTGTTGTAGCATTTATCGGCTGTAGAAGGACAAAAAACCAAGTAGCAATGGTTTTCAGTCTGATAATTAGAGAGGGTACTGGTTTAGAGCTTGGTAAGACTATTTTTGCTGAAACCTCCACATGTTCCAATGGGAACCTTAGATGTAACTGGGATTAGACACATACGGTATTCCAATCATTGTTGGCCCCTTGAAATCATCAATGACAAATTCACATAGACTTCGGAGATAATGGATGTTAAACGACAATATGCTCAACTGTGGAAAATGAATGAAAAGGCAGGAGAGGGGTACCATCTATCAAGGTAATGAGGACATGATCGAAGTATAGTGGTTAATCCGAAGTGCTCTTCCTAATTGTTTGAAGGATAATACAAGAGAAATGTCGAGATTATTTTTCTAAGAATTGGTTCATCTCGACCTTCTAAGGGGCTGTTTGTTTAGCTATGAATGGTTCCATTTAAAGCTGATCTCTTAATTGGTCAGAGGCAAAAAGTGTTTGGCAAAATTTTTGTATCCTCTTAATGGTGGCAACAACCTCTTGCCATTTTGTGTCTAGGGCATTATTAAATGGTTCAGATCCTTGTTTATTCCACATATGCCCTTCACGCCTAAACACCAGCCGCATCCCACACATCCTACACATCTAGAGCCCTCCTTTGCCGGTTGATCTCTCCGGTCGTCTCCCCTATCTCTCCGGTCGTCTCCCTCTAAGCGATTTAAGGTATTTCTCTTCTTTTTAGCCACCGGTTAGCTACTGTGATTTCAGATTCCTTCTTCCCTTGTTGATTCTTCACGAATTTGAGTTTTGTTTTAGCTTTTCCATCACCGGTATGGTTGATTTTCTTGACCCCAGTTCTATCACATGACTCCCAGTTTTATCACTAGCATGGTTGACTTTCTTGACCCTATGGAGATTTGTGATCACCATGGAATTTGAAGCTAGATATGCCGGTTTTTATGGCCATGGTCCGGATTTTATTGATGGTGGGGGAAACTGGTTGGACTTTTTTCTGGTTCGGTCAAAGATCGGAGTTGATATCATTGAATCTTGATATATCTTCTCTAACCTCATATTTGTTCTCTGTATTGCTTCAAGAATCTACTTAAGGGCTTTGACTTCTTTGCTTGAAGTGTTGAACTCCACTTTAGTCAACCTTTTTTCAATCTCACTATAAACAAAATGGTAGCCATGGTCAACCTTGTTGCAGCCATGGTCAACCCTCTCAGGAGCTTTCTTATTCTTGGCTGGGTGTTTCTTGCCACCTTCCTGCTTCCATGGAGTTGGTTCTACAAAATTCTTGCAACTGCTTTACCAATTCCTCTTTGAGGTGAAACAGGAATGCGACGTTTAGATTCCTCACCTTTTCTTGATCTCGAAAGTGAAACCATCTCGTCATCCAAACGGGGTTTGATCATCTTCAAGCTCTCATTTCCGTTCATGAAATCTTGTAAAACCTCCATTCAGAACAAAGGGTTAAAATGTTAATTTGTTGTCATTTAGATTGTCCATTCAGAATAGTTACCAAACAACCAATTTTCATTCAACACCATATCATGCAGAGCCTCTTAACCTTACTAACCACTTAACCATTCAGCATAAAATTGTTCAGCAACTCCGGAGCAGCCCCTAAGTATCGGAAAATTAGTTTGGTCCTCATAAATCTTCTCTCTGAAGGTAGTTTGCTATTAGATGGTGCTGGTGTTGAAGGAACACGTGGTAAGAGGAAAAGACTAAAAGGCCTGGTAGTCTAATGGACGATAACGTAGCATATCCAATTGTTAGAAACCGGAAGGCGTTTGAAACGTAGGTTTAGAGGTCGTGGTTAATCTCTCTGCTGGACATTGATCTCAAACTTTTGTATCTTTTGAAAGGCGCACTTTGGGTTCGTAATGATGGTGGAATTATACCCGGATGGAAGATAGTTTATTCTGGGGACACTAGGCCTTATCCCTATCTAGTTGAAGATTCTCAAGGAGCAACGATTCTCTTACGAGAGACAATTTTTGATGTGCTGACTGAGGAGGCCATAGTAAGGAATCATAGCACAATAAAAGAAACCATCAAGGTTGGGAACTCGGTAGGTGCCAAATCATCCATACTCATATTAGACAAAGATATCTTCAAACTCCCATGTTTAACATAAGCCATATGCTTAAAAAGTGCATTGCTCTTGCTAGGATGAGGGACAACTTTGCCAATGTATATGTGGTTCATAGACTACATTCTTGTCTAAAACTGTTACTTATAGTTAGTAAATTTGATGATGATGAAAGTAATTAGGGACAAGAAATTTTGGATGAGTCTATGAGTGGGCAGAATTCCATGAGTGGCCGACTTACCAAAACTAGCTTGATTTTGACTCTAGCATGGAAGGAAAAGGGTAGCATAATGATAAGGCATTCAATGATTAGCGACTTCAGAGTTTGTGCCCTCGTGAAGGTGAAATGGGTTCAATTGGGAAGGTGACTTTAGTGGTGGCAGCTGGTTGGGGGGATCTTGTAACATCTTGGCAGCACAAGTTTCTTTATTTTTTCTTTCCACCTTAAGGACAAGGTGTTTCTTGGGGGTGGGGTAGTACGCCAAGAATCTAAACAGGATGGGGCCAGCAACAAAAAGTAATATTTGATAAGTTAGGAATAAGGGTAACTTGGTGATTTTCTTCAATGAATTGTTAGGGGTTGAGTATAAATGGTGGAGAATAGGAGATGTGGTGGTATGCTGAAAATTTCCTATTGATTTGTATGGAGAGGCTATCCTCTCGAAAGCTATACTTGTCTTATATTTAATCCATCTAATCCTTCAGCTTACCTGTTCTCTCTCTCTCATTCTGTTTGTTAATTGCTTGAGGGTCCGGTTCTCAACACATGCTTGCAAATTTCAGGTTTCTGCTGCTGCAGTGGCTCATGTTATTGGCAGAAATCCTGGGTTGCGATGTTTAAAGGCTAGAGGATGTGAAAGTTTGCTACAGCAGGAAATCAAAATTAAAGGCAGAGAATATTCAAACAAAATTTTTCCCTTTGAGCTCGGGAAGTTCTGCAAATTGGATGAAATTAGTGTTGGGTGGGGGTTTTCATACATCTCTCTCGAGGCTTTGAAGCCTGCAGTTTCATGTCTCAAAGCAATAGAAGTGGGCTTGGGTGGAATGTTAGGCCAGGATGGGCTGAAACGGCTACCTGCAGTTTGTCCTTCACTGGAGTCTGTAGTTCTGTATTTTCAGGTATGTAGGTTGAGGTATTGTTTACGTGTAGAAAGAGTGTTTATTGTAACATATTTACAACTAATATTTGAAAGAAAATATGCACTTGCAATGGGAGTCCCTTACTAGGGGTGTGTGTTGTTTCACTTATCATTGTCAATAACTACTTTAGGTTTCAGAAACTATATACCATAGCACCAGAAAAATAGATTTAGGCGTGATTCATATGAATATCAACCAACTCTCTATCCAGCATTACTCAAGAAAGCCTTGCTTGTCCTTGTCATTGATTTAACAAATGAACGTACCTTTGGAATTCAAGATAATTCAGGCTTGTCATCTTTCTTTTGACCCATCAGACAAAGCAAAAAATAAATGACATGTGAAAATGGATGATTGGTACACTCTCCTTCAGTTGAAGCTATCGAGGGAGAGATCTGCAACCCTTTCAGTTCTTCAATGCTACTGCTTCTTGGGCTTTAAGTTATTGATGAATTCTCATTCTTCTCGTGACACAAATACATACATACATTCTGACGTGATTTTTGTATATCTCTTTAATATATAAGCTCCTGTTTTCTTTTGTTTCTTTGCTGAATCTGGCAGGTGATTTCTGATCATCTCATAGTAAATCTGCTGGAATCCCTAACACACCTCAAATCATTTGCTCTGTGCCACTGTCTTGGTGAGACATCTTCATTGAGTTTTAAAGTCAGCATGCCAAATTTGAGAAAGTTGAGACTTGAAAGGGTAGCACCATGGATGAGCAATGCTGATTTGGTTAGCCTGAGTCGGAATTGTGCAAACTTGATTGAGCTGTCATTGCTGGGATGCAGACTTCTGAATTCAGGTTTGTAGTCATTGTCTGCTTGTTTCATTTCAGCTATATTTACCTACTGGCATGACGACTATGAAAGTAGGTAATGATCGAGGTAATAGTACTATAGATGCATTGATATGCCTTGAGGGGGATAGCTACAGTATTGCCTACTAATTATGGGGTATCAACTTGGCTAAAAGAAGGATGTGGTGAGTGGATGAAGGAAGAGTATATCTCAAGAATAAATGAGATCCAAATTTACAGTAATTAGACTGAATGGTATGGGGAGCTTATTCACTTACCCATGCGTGGTTTTTTTTCCGGCTTATTGAGTAACCCATTGGGCCGATTTGGCTTATTTGGTAAGAGCTCCCCCTTGCCTTTATGCATTGAGCCACATTTCATCCCTTTATGCCCCTGTTTTCTTTTTAATTTCTCTTCTTTTCAGTATTTATTTTGTTTCATTATTTTGTTTTAATTTCTTTTTGTTTTAATCTTTTTCCCTTTCAATATTTTGTTTTAATTTCTTTTCTTTTGTTTTCAAATTTTCTTTTGTTTTACTTTTCTTATTTGTATTTTTTAGTTTCTTTTCTTTACCTTCTTTGATTTTAACTATAGGTCTTGATGATGTGTAATGTAATATCATAATTTTAAATGTTTTACAGTCTACGATTCATGTTTCATAGTTAATAAATAATGATCTTTTTCATTGTATTGTATTTACGAGAGAGATCTAGACATGGCTTGAAGGGAAAAAAGAAACAACCCCTTGGAGTTTCTAGATTTTCAACAACAATTTGATATGTAGCCTAGAAGGTCAGAATAATGGCATTCAAGCTACTAAATCACTTGCGCTTGCTTACCCTTGGATTTCCTTGATGCCTTGTCTTTCTGCGAAGGTAACACAAAACCGTTGAAGGAATTAATATAGGGATATAATACTGTTATTGTAGTGACAATGAAATAGAATCAAATAGTTGATCAATGGTTATGTTCTTATTCTACAGACAGATTTAACATTAACAATTTAGAAAAAGCCGTATCATGCTCTAAATTTTGTCATAACTTGATTGTCTCATCTCTATTTGGTTTCTCATGGTTTCAGTTGACTTTATTATTGCAGTTATAATGAAACATAATCAAACAGATGATGAAAAGGCTGTGTTGTAGTTCTGCTGACAGATATTTAACGTGAACAATTTACAAAAAGCTGTATAATGTTATAAATTTTATCTTTGCTTTTCATTTAATGGTTACACTTTGTTTTTGTTTTGATGGGATTATATTTAATGTCCGTTCTCTACTGTGTATAACTAAATGAAAGTTAGATTCAAACATATAGTTAAATCTGTCCTATCTCCTGTTTTCTCTTTGTAGAATCACAAAAAATCATTTCAAGTTGTTGGCCAGGCTTAATCTCTATCCATCTTGAGGTATGCAACTAACATTTCCTCAGTAATTCCACTAGAAGAATGTGTTAAAAGAAATCTAAATGCTTTAAAAAAACTTGTTATTGAGGCTTGTTTTCTTTATTGGTTGATATTCTATTTTTCTTCTTGTCTATTATATGTTCTGCACATGTTCTAGTTGGTGAAATACTAGAATTGGAGTTTTCCTAGTAGTGATGTTCGACCTGGGAGAAATTGATATGGCCCAACCATTATTTGCTAATAGGCCCAAACACTCAACCCATATACCCACCAAGTTGAAGGACTACCAAATGTAGTATGGGCCACATTACAGTAGAAACCCTCTTAGGTGCTAGGATCATATTTTTACTATTGCAATTTGAGCCCTAGATGATTTGTAGATGTTTTTTTGTTACTATTGTATGGCTGAAATGTAATTAGAATTTCCTATTTTAACTCAAAGAAGGGAATAGCCAGAAAAAGGTATTTGATGAATCTCATCTTCTCTCTTCATTCTTCCCTATTCTTTCTTCTTTTTTCTTAAGAACCCTAGCATTGGTGCTTTCATTACCCTGGAAATGCATGATAACTCATGCCAAATCCATGGATGAACTCGGGGTTGCAACATAGGTCAATAGTCAGGCTATTTCTGAAATCAACACCAAACTCACGGATCTCCTTCTAACTCCGGCTCAAAACCCTAAAAATTTGCACGTATTCGATCCTCCCTCCATGCTGTGAGCTCTCCTTCGATGGCTCTAATCCTTTGGATTGGATTTTCCAGCTGAACGGTTTTTCTCCTACCACTCCACACATGATGAACAACACATTGATATTGCTAGTTTTACATGACTGGTCAAGCCTTCACATGGTTTCAATGGATGCATCGAAATAAGCAGTGGTCTTCTTGGTCTTGGTCTGCTCTCACAAAGGCTCTTCGACGACACTTTGGGCTTTCTTCCTTTGCTGACCTTCAAGGTACTTTGTTCAAATTGTCACAGACTGATATAGTAGTTGCCTACCAAACAACTGTTGAGACCTACAACAATTGAGCAACCAATCTCTCCCCACCTGCACTGCTGAGCTGTTTTATGTCAGGACTCGAGGCGAGGTAATTTTGCATAAACCTTATGATTTATCTGCTGCAATCGATTTAGCAAAGTTCGCTGGAGAAAAAATTTCAGTCAATCAAAACCCCCTTAATCGAAATTCACAGACCAGATTTCAATCACCAACGATTCCACCGTTAATCACACACCCACAATCACCCAGTTCCCACACTCCCTTATTAGCTTTACTACCCCTTCCACCGCCACCTAACCAACCTCTCCTTCCACCACCTATTAAGAAATTAACAGAATGAGCAACAAAGATGTCGAGCTCAGGGACTGTGTTCTAATTGAGATGAGTGCTTCCGACCTGGCTATAAATGTGAGAACTGATTTCTGTTGCAATTGCTCGATGGGGATGGGGATGAGGATGAGGATGAGGATGAGGACTTGGACGCACTAGATCAACCATTAGAATACCTATCACGATTAGGAAATACAGATCAGGTCCCCGAAATTTCTCTCTGCTCTCACTAGAATAACCCGTCCCCGAACCTTCAGATGGAAGTCGATAGAAACTCAATGCTCGTTATAGAAACAATTGCCAATATCAAAACCTTGATCGTGAAGAAACCTTGACGCCTATGAAACAGTGGCAGAAACTTTTCACAGGATTTAGGGTATTTTCTCCGCACCCGCAAAGCAGAGTTTCGCGTTCACGAGACATTGACAGCAACCATGGTCTTTCATCTTCATCTCTTTCAATGATTTTTCCTCTTTGCTCTACATTTCCTTCTTTTTTCCTTCCTTCTTGGCTTCATCTTTGGTTCCGTGAGACATAATAAGCTTTAGGAACACCCGTCTTTGCCGGCTCTATTTTCACAAGTTATTTCTCAGACTTCTTTTCCACGTTCACTTGATTTTTCTCTTCTTTCATCACCTTGAGCATGCCTTCACCCATGTGAGCTTTAAAATAATGCACAATCTGCACAAAAAACACATACCAAAAGCATAAAAACTATCTCGAAAAAAATTCCAACCGTAATTAGAGAAATAAAGGAAAAATAAATATAAAGTGCATGAAAATGATAGACTAAACACTAAAATTCGCTCATAATGCAACTGATATACACAAAATTAGGTGCATAAAATGCACTTAACAAACCACCCATAAGCTACACTTTCTTGTCGTCAAGAAAGAAATAGAATTTATTCGGGTAAACGGAAAGAAAAGAAAGAAAAATGAAAGAAAATCTTCGAAGGTGTCAAAATGAGTAATCCCACAATCTCATAAACCTAATTAAGCATTAAGATTACACATCATAAATAAACAACCAAACACCATGTGTTGCAATGGAGTAAACATAAGTAGGAGTCTGATTACCAAAGTGTCAAACTAACACACACCAATGAAGCATATAGCAAAAAAAATCGCAACCTAAAAAGATTTCGAAAACATACCATAGCCGCTAAGCGAAGGGGTACTGATCAATAAGGATGGATGCTTATGTTATCGCTCTATGCTCTCAAGCGTGTATAGGGACGTGTATATGCTCAAATTCGTCCCAATCAAGATAAATAGAATGTAGCCTTGACACGATCAAACTTATTGTCAAGTCCAGAATTTACCAAAACAATACATGTAATGAGGGCTTTGAGGTAAGGTTAGAGGTTAAAGGTAAGATTAGGCTCAATTGTTGGTGTTGGGAGACTTAATTTCTTTGGTTTATGGTTTTTTTGTTGTATTCTTTTTTCAATAAGGCTATTGTGTCACCTATTGATTTGGTGATGACTCACTGATCTGTCCCACTATCCTATCAACACTTAGTAGTTATTGGTTTCTTTGTATATTAATTTATTTGTACATACTTAAAGCCCTTGGCAAAATCAAAGACTAGTCGATGTGAAGACGATGCTGTCAAAATTACACACCAAGACTCCAAAGTAGCTGATTAGAAGATTGAAGATGTTTTGAAGCTACTAGCCGATTGAAGAAAGATCTTCATGCACCAAGATTCTAAGTAGTTTTTTGAAGCTACTAATCGATCCAAAGATCTCCCTACAGACTAACCATATCTCTGCAACACCTGTGTACCTGATAAAGACTTTCCTTTTCATTAGGTTTGTCTCTACTGAACAGTGCTATGTGCATACAAAGTACGATGAAAATGACATATCAACTGTGGAAAGTTTCCTTGGATACCAAGGTAAGGGCTATCATTGCTTTGTCTCTTCCTGATGATGTTTACCTCTCCTTGGTGAACCTCACTACCAGTAAGGACATGAGGAACACCCTATGTGTTCTATATGAAGGAACTATTGAAGTAAAGAAAAGCAAGAAGTTTGGCCTCGTTAGGCAATATGAGCTCTTTATGCATGGGAAAGGTGAATCTCTCACTGAGTACTATAACAGGTTTAACAGCTTCCTGAATGATCTGAAGCTTCATGGCAGGTTTGTGTAAGTTCATGGACTGTTTACCAGATTTATGGGAAAACACTTGCACTGGCATCAAAACATCTTTGACTACATGCCTCTTGCTACTCTTTATGGAACACCCAGATCTAAGCTCACCAACCGAAAAACCTTAGACCGACGCTCCTCTTGACAAGTCCAATAAGGAATGTTTCAACTGTGGCAAGAAAAGTCACTTTGTTGCAGAGTGCAAAAGCAAGAAAATCTCCAAGAAAGTTGACCTTTAACTTAAGAGTCTAACTAGTTAGTTACAGAAATGCATGAATCAACTGAAAGACTTTGATAAATGATCTGAAAGAACAAAAGCTAATTAACAATGTTCTTAACAAAGAAATAACCCAGACCTACCAGAAGCTTGAGAAAGAAAAAGCTATTCTGCATAAATGGGCTAGATCATCCAAAAACTTAGATAAAATCTTATATGATCAAATCCCAAGTGAAGTAAAGGTTGGTCTAGGTTATGATTATGATGAGACATTTGCTTCGGTAGCAAGATTGGAAGCTATCCGAATCTTCCTTGCCTATGCTGCATACAAGAACTTCAGAGTTTTCCAGATGGATGTAAAAAGTGCTTTTCTGAATGATAAACTTACTAAAGACGTCTACGTGAAGCAACCTCCAGGCTTTGAGGATCCTAAACATCAAGAGTATGTCTATAAGTTAGACAAGGCCTTGTACTGTCTTAAACGCCTCCTTGTGCATGGTATGACACTCTCTCTACTTTTCTTTTGGAAAATGGCTTCTCTCGTGGTAAGATCGACAGTACCATATTTCTTAGGAAACATAAGGTAATGTCATTCTTGTACAAATTTATGTGGATGATATCATCTTTGGTGCCACTAAAGAATATGTGTAGAAAGTTTTCGAAACTCATGCAAAGTAAATATGAAATTAGTATGATTGGTGAACTCACCTTTTTCTTAGGTTTGCAAGTCAATCAATCCGAAAGAAATCTTTATAAATCAAAGTAAATATGTTAAAGATCGTTTAAAGAATTGTGACTTCTCTGAATGTTCATCCATGAAAACACCAAAGGCACCTCCTTTGAAACTGAATGCAAACCCTGATGGCAAATCGGTGAACATGACCAGATATAGGGTATTCCCAATCTGGGTCTTTGGTATCCCAAAGACTCGGGTTTTTAACTAACCGGTTTCTCAGATTTTGACTATGCAGGTTGTAAGGTTGATAGAAAGTACAACCTGAAGTTGCTAGTTGTTGGGTGGAAAGTTAGTCATTTGGACTAGCAAGAAGCAACACTATGTGTCCATCTCAGCTAAAGCTGAATATGTTGCTGCGAGTAGTGCTGTGCACAAGTCCTATGGATGAAAAATCAGTTAGCTAATTATGATCAGTTGTTCTCAGAAATTCCTTTTTTCTGTGACAATTCATGTGCAACAGTTATCGCCAACAATCCAGTGCTCCACTCTCGTACAAAGCACATTGATATTCGGTATTACTTTATTAGAAACCATGTGATGAAAGGTGATGTTGGACTTCATTTTATTCCGACTGACTATCAACTCGCCAACTTATTTACCAAGCCTCTCAATGACGCTAGGTTTAATTTTCTAAAAGGTGAGTTGGGAACGTTAAACGTGGAGAATTAAAATTTTGAGTTGTCACTAGCTGATTTCCGTGGTTAATGACACTTAAAATAGTTGTTGATTGAATAAATTTTGTTCAGAAGTTCGATTCTTTCAATAGTTCGTTGTTTTATCTCCAAGTTCAAAAGAATTTTTGTTGCAAGTTCTTTTTCAAACGAACCTACATACCTTGGTGATAACACAGATACCTCCCCTTTCCGAGGTCCTTCTCCTTCACGTACTCACGGCCAATCACCTGAGATCGATAATCTCGATGATATTGCAAGGATCAATGACCTTTCAACTACGGTTAGCGATGACATCCTCTTTCTACATTATCTACGGGTGCCCGAATCAAAGGTCCTCAAAAATTGACCCACGATTTAGATCAGATTTATCTGATAATTGGTCGAGCAAACAGAGTGGTGAGAACTGAAAAGCTATCATTGATAAATGATATGGCTTATCTGAATAGATGGAGATAATCAAATTTCTCAAGAAAAGCAGACACATGTATTGTGAGTATGTCTTGAATCATTTTTATTAACTATTGGAAAGGATCTTAATGATCAAGAAGCATCACCATTTAAGTTCCCCTCCACAACTCTCTTGTTCGTAAGTCACTTTTGACTAAAACTGGCTCACTTGTACCTCTCAATATGTTAAGAAGCAAGACTCTCTTCTTCAGAAACTTTCAAAGGAAGGTAAGGTCTCTGATGTCTCACTTCTAGATCTTACTCTCCCTACTGATGATTGTCATCTAGAAAGAACTATCGTGTCTACACTCGAGCATTGAATCTTCTTTTGGGACGCGAGTATCTGACTTCGATTTTTTCAAGCCTCTTAGATACCAATAGTTGATTCTCAGCTACTTCATGAGATACTTAGTATCATTAAAACTAGTGAAGCCGTAAGAGTCTTCTATACTTTGATATATGATAAACCGAAGAAAAGAGATGCAGTTGCAGCCACCATGGAAGTAGATGATTCTGCTAGCTGATCTCTCATGTGTCTCTTGTTCTTTTGATCTCTCATCTTTACTTTATGTACTTTACTTTCCATGCCTAGTATAAATTTATAATTCATATTCCAATATTTACTTCAAATTTCTTCATTCTTGTTGCATTCTTTGATTCATTATTTGTTGTACATATGTTATTGTAAAAAATCAAAAAGAAAAAAAAATCAAAAATAAAATAAAGAAGATAAAAAAAATCAAAAGAAAGAACCCAAAAAGAATATATACATGGGTTACCGAATTTATGAGTTCTTATTTGGGTGACCCATGTATATATTCTTTTTGGGTTCTTTTCTTTAGATTTTTTTTTATTTTATGTTTTTGATGTTTTTTGATTTTCTTTTATTTAACATACATACAAAGCAAATAATGAATCAAAGAATGAAACAAATAAAAAATGAAGAAATACATAAATTGGACATTTATACTAGGCATGAAATGTAAAATACATAAAATAAAGAAGAGTTCAAAGGAAGAAGCACATAGAGATCAACTCGTAAAATCATCATCTACATTCATGATGTCTACTATATCGGTGGCTATAGCTGCAGTCACCTTAAGAGAAAATAGTTGAGGAAGGGCACTTAGCTTGTAGTGTTTCTTGATTATTGAGATCTTTCCATGAGACGGTCAAAATGATTCAACATAGTCACGATACATGCTTCAACTTCTTCTGATAAATTTGACCGTCTCCATCCATCCAGATAAGCCATATGAATTCATCCACGATAGCTTTTCATTTCTCACTACATCATTTACCCGTCCAACTATCAGAAAAATTTGATCCGGATCATGGGTCAATTTCTGAGTACCTTTGATTTGGGCACTAGTGATTCGAGTAGGAATATATCGTCGAAGTATAGAATCATTATACCATTTTACCCTCTTCTCCCTAGTCTCTTCATTTTCTGACTAATCTACCAAAGACTAAGACCTGTTGGCTTCATCAAATTGCTTTTGAACATCAATTAAATTTTAGCCGTATCCTCAGCTGAAATGCCCAAGATATGATGATCATTTCCAACGGGAGTCGGAACTTTAAGCATAAGTTTCTCATTTGTGAAAGCTTTTGCCAATCTTAGTTGCATTAGCTTCGGCAGCTTCTTCATCCGGTGTCATGGGTGACTTTTTTCTCGACGAGTTGGGACATCCATGTCCCCAAAAATTGAAGTAATAGAATCCTGAGAAGAGACAACCTTTTGATGCTAAATCAGCTGGAATAGTAGGCCGAGAACTGGGCTGCTCCCTCTCAATAGATAATATGGCTGCATCTCTATCTTGATAAACCAGCTCCCCCTTAAAAGGAGCATGTTGATCATCATTGTCGAAAGAATCATCATCAGAAGAGGAAGAAGAATTTGGTTTGTCCTCGTTGTCACTTGCATGGATAACTGTCTTCTCCCCCCAGTGGGAACGGGGGAAAGCATAGAAGCGGCAACACGGGAAATGGGGGTAAGAGGAGCATCAGTGGCAAGCTGAGTCAGTAATATCCGATCCGAGTCAGTCAACTAACTGGTACCAAAGTCAAAAAAAAAAAAAATCAGATGGAGTCTTTTCTAAAACCATCTTTGAGATTTGGGTTTGAGCATCGGTTTTAGAATGTAGATCAATAAGAGAGAAGAATAGCTTGATTCACATCAGCTTGAGAATCCGAGTGTGCACGAATATCTGCTATATCCTTCAGAATAGCTAACTGAGAATCTGATAGAGCAGCCACTCGGGCGCTAAGATCATCAACACGTTCCCCAGGTGTCATAATAGTATGACCATAATCATGCAGGTCGGCATCCCGTCCATCTTCCATAGCAGTACTATGGTGGCAAGGGTGTCCAACTTGCTAGAGAGATCAGTATGCAAGGTGGCCTACTGACAACCAAGCATCCGAGAATGAGCTATGAGGTCATGAAACAATTCTACCACTTCGTGAGGTAGAGCACATAAAATGTCAGGAGGAGATGGAGCAGCAATCTGAAAACTCGGCTGAGGTGTAGGCCTGTAGAAAAATCACCAAGAGGCATGTGATCTAGAGTAGGCGAACGAGCTTTGATTGGGATCGCTGACCTATCCCGAGAAGGAATCTCAACACTCACTGTATCATCGGCGCTCTGAAAGTTACCGATGGGAATATCACTAACGTCGGCTTGAGGCTGGACGTCTGTATCTAAGAAATAGGCATGAGGCTCAATGTCTGTATCAGTAACACTGGCGTGAGGCTCAATTTCTGTATCATCGACGCCTGGGAGAGGACGGTCATCGATTACCAACTGAGGAGAGTCAGTGGGCTGGTAAGACTCACGACCAACATCTAGAAGCAAATAGCATAGAAAAGGGATCACATCCTAAGTCGGAGCTGAAGTGTCATCAACCATGCAATGTCATCGGGATTATCAACCTTGGGTGATCGGCCGTGAGCATGTGGAGGAGAAGGACCTCGGAAAGAGGAGGCATCCGAGTCATCCCCAAGGTCCTGTAGAGACGCCGAGGTGGAGTGATGTGGGATCCTCGACTGTACAACAATGTCTTGTTGGGAGGGCACTGAGGAGCTGGGGGTGTATAGTAGATGTCTTGGGCTCTGTAGGACAAATTTTCAACAACCTTGGACTGTTGAGAGTCCTTGGTTGGAGATATGTGTTAAGCCCTCATAGGTTTCTTGGCCTTGTTAGATGAAGAACCAAGAGTGGATAACTTAGAGTGCCTCTGCTTAACTTTAGAAGGGTGTAAGGCGATGTGAGACTCCGAAGGATCTTTCGGAGTCGTAGCCTCAGAAGCAGATGTATGCGGAGGGTGTTGGTAGAAAACTATTAGCCAACCTTGCCAAGTAGCCTTTTGTGGCCAAGGAAGTGGCCTTTTTAGAGGCAGTAGTTGATGTAGGAGAAGGGGCAATAGATTGGAGGAGTTCTTGGTGACTGGTGCAATATAAGGATGGACCTTAGCTGCTGTGGACACCAAAAACTCTCCCCAAACCGGATTAGGAGATCTGGCAAAAGAAACCATACCTGAGGGGAGTGGAAGATAAGTAGGCAAAGATGCCTTCTTCAATGTTTGAAAGCCAATTTGAGAAACTTTTAGATCATAGTAATTGTCAACATCGGCTGGCATGCTTGACCCAAGCTTATCAACTATCATCATGGAGAGATATGATAAAAGGTATTGTTGGACTCTTAGAAGAGCCCATCTTATTCACTATCTCCCCGAAGAAATAACTAGCAAAGTCAATCTTCTTTTGAAAGATCAATGCATAAGCAATCTGTGTAACCGAGGTAGGAGACTCATCCATGCCTCCGGTCTTGGAGCTGAAACACTGAATAACGTGCGAGAAAAAGAAGTTCCAAACACCACCCATATTTTTGCGATAAAGAGTTCCTTGAATCTTAATAGTAGGGTCTTGCACGTAACCCATAACAGTAGCAACAATATTAGATCCTCAACAGAAACAAGCTCATCAACAGAAAAGGACACATCATTTGTAGAGAGAACGGAAGCCTGAACCTCCTTAGTGGTGTCATCATATACACAGTGCCATCATATACACAGGTGGCCCGAAAATTGCCTATAAGAAACTTAGGGGCCGTTTACCAAATGCTTACTTGGGTAAGCGCTTACCAAGTTATATTACCTTACCGGATGAATAAGGTAAGGACCAAAAATATTATCCGGTAAGAACGAGGCAAGGACTGAGAGTCTTACCCGGTAAGTGAGGACAATGATTCTTACCACGGTCAGCTCTTACCGGGTAAATTGTTGCATAGAAAGCCGTTTTTGTTGACTAAAATCTTACCTGATAAGTAGATAATAGTATTGAATTTTACTGGTAAATGCTTACCGGGTAAGTGTTTGGTAAACGACCCCTTACTCATCTTTGGAGAGTAAGTTAAAGCTTTGTGAAGAGGGCACTTACGAAGAAATCGCTGATGATGTAGAAGTCCGGATACTTCTCATTGTGATCTAACAATGCTATGTAGTTGCATGGTGAGAATGCAACAATATCAAAAGTGAGAGAAACGGGTTGCTCTTTCCTTAAAGCTTTGGATGGGTGGAAAACTTGGACGCCATTGTTGAGCTTGAAAACACACAGTAGATTGGCTAGAAGGTTTGAAGATGTTTGGAAAGGGATAAGGGAGGGAGAAGACATATAAAGGAAAAGATGAAAACAAAAGTCTACATTTTATTGACCAAAAGTTGTCAGATTAAAAACCTAAAAAGTCACCTTTTGTCTTATCAAAGCATTTTCCAATAGATGTATCCAAGTGGCTAATAGGGAATTTTCAAAGATATAAGTGTGAAGATTGGAAAAGATAAACCGATTGGATCGCGTAATCGACTAGAGAATTGGTCGATAGAGGTTGGTAACAATGGGAAAGTAGCCGAATGGAAATCGGTTGGGATTGGTGGATGAGGGAGTACTCGATTAGGGGGTTCGGGTATGGAACGGGTAAGGTGAGATCCGCTAGGGGAGAGGCTCGATGGAGAACGGGAACAGAAGGGGTTTTGGGCGGTGTGGATCGGCTAGATGAGGGGACGATTAGGAAATGGTATAGTCGGGTAGGTTAGATGCTGTAACAAGAGGGTTTAGAGAGGAGTTAAGGTTTTGACCGGGAAGGTGTTTGGGATGCGAGTGGATTGGAATCGGGGAGGGAACGAAGGAGGATACAGTAGTCGATTAGGATAGAGGTGCAGGTAGGAGGAGATTACGTAAGAGGTTTCGGTGAGTGAGATAGTGGTTCGTGATGTTGGCGCTAATGGGAGTGAAACCGGGTAGCCGACTAGAAGTGATGGAAATCGGTGAAGAAAAAGGGGAGGGTGAGGTCGCCGATGAGAAGAGATCGGCTAGGGTAGGGGTCGCTGACTCGGGGGTGTAAGGGAGGTGAGGGTAGCCGAAGATATTAGAGAGAGAAAGGAGAGGGAGCGATTGGTGAGAGTGCGAGTTCAACTTGATTGGAGGCCGATGGGTTCGGAGTAAGTCACCGATTTGAGAAGTGGGGGAAGGGAATCGATCACTTGAATTGAAAATCGACTAGAGGAGGGAGCCGATTGGAGGTGAGTACACCGATTGGTTAGAGGGGAAAGAGAGAAAGAGAGGAGATCTGGTAGATAGTGTGTGTGGGGAGGCTGATCGGTGAGGGGCCGAGAGGTTTGTAAGCGTAGCTGATTTGGTAACGAGACCGAAGTGGAGGCGTTGACCGATTAGGGTGATTGACTGGAGTAGAGTAGGCGATGATGATACAATCGGTTAGGGAAGAGTTTAGAGAGCCGAGTGAGGACGGGTTTGGTGAGAAAAATTGGTTGGATGGGATATGAATAGAGAGGTATCCGAATAAAGAGGTAACCAATTTGGATATGGAGAAGGATTTGATCGATTAGGACTAGAGTGACCGACCAAGGTTTCCAAAAACAACTGCCTTTTAATTCTTTGTCAAAAATCATCTTTCGAAAAATGAGTTGATGTTTTGAGACCAAACCACACATATTCTTTTTAACTAGAAATTCGTGTTGGGCCGAATGAAAATGGTGGTTGGCTAGTCTAGGAAGGAAGATTTTCAATCACCATTTTCCTCTTGTCCCTCAAAATTATTTAGCAAAAACCAAATACTTTCAAAAATAATTTTAAAGAAAAATCAGCATGTCAAAAATACTTTCACAAAATTACTTTTGAGCTATCACACAATTTCGTATATCAAGAGAGAGATAAGATACTTAGCTGATTTCAAAAATCAACCGGTTCAGAAACCCATCATTTCCAAAATAATTGTTTTTTTAGAAATGAGTGTCTGAAAGTCTTGACATTTCCAAAAATCAACATTATCAAAGATCACCATACTTACAGTTTTGTTCTGAAAATGAATTTCTGATGGGTAGAAAGAAAATTTCACTCATCGAGGGGGATGGAACACTTATTCACACAGTTGACTAATACTTAGTAAATTATGCTTCAGTCCATCCGCATAAGCTACTCGGTTGAAGGAGTACACCATATTCTTTAGTAATACCTCTTGCATTATCTCCAAAGGTTACAGAAGGACCAGGTTCAGACACATAGTTGATTAGCAGGGACTTGTTTCCGGTCATGTGTCTTGAACATCCATTATCTAAGTACCATACATGGCTTGTCCTAAGCCCAGCAATCACATATAAATCAGTTTTTAGGTACCCATTTTACAATTGGTCCATTGGGTTAGGAGATTTTTCTTCCTTTACGTTCCGTACTGGCTTAGTAATTTTTTCGTTCGGACGTCACCACAGTTATAACATTTACGATAAATAAACACAGGTTAAATAGATATCAACGGTGTATGCTTTACTGTGCTAACATACTTCTTTAGATCTTTTGATAGAGGAACACTACATGCAAAGGAGATAAGGAAAAGGATAAACATGGTAGGGCAATAAAGTCCGTGGAGAAAATACAACAACCTGAACAGCTTAAACAGAAGTACATTCTCTATATATCCTAGGACACTTCTAGCCTACATATTGTCTCTGTGACCCTCCCCCATTCAACCCTCTACTTCACCATCTCCTCTCCTCCCAATTTCAATAGCTACTAGACCTACAAATAATTTGCTACCCTAGTTCTACGTCTCCAAGAACGCCTTTAAGATATCATGTCCTTAGAAAGGTCTAAGGCTGCCATGTCCTGCATCAGTTGCTCATCCTACGTCGTCCACGGCATGGCCTCCTCCTCACCTTATCGATTGATTGAGGAAACTATTGATGGATATAAAACATCTCTCAATGCAATGGAGGAATCTGCATAAATCCACTATGTGTATCATTCAGGAAGTCTCATGACCTTTTCCCTTCAAACTATTCACGATTTCTTCTCTTTACCAGAGTAAACTATACAAATATCACTTCCTTCATCTTTTTACTTGTTTAGCTTATTTCATTTGACTTTTTTGTGCATACATCCATGGAAAGCATATTCACCACAGCTCAAGACTCAAGTGCTAGATGTACCTGCTATTGATTGTTTGCATTCCTAGTTTACATTATTGAACTTATTTTACCCATTCGAGTTTCCATGTGTCATCATGTCAACATATAAATAAATTTAAGTTATTATCGGCATCAGTAATTGACCTTCTTTAAATCCCTTTTAATGGTGATTTTTATGATGTTCTCACTGATTTATCTCATTACTTCTCTAGGAATGTGGAGATGTGACCAGTGACGGCGTTGTGTCCCTTTTCGATTGCCATGCCATTGAAGATATCTTGTTGCGCCACAATGTAAGCCTTCTTTAACCACTTTCATCCTCCTCCTCCTCCCCTCTCCCTCTTCTAGAACCTAATAATTATATACAGGAACTATCACAGTGCAACAATAATAACAATATATTTTTTGCCACAAAATCAAAGAAACAATCTTGTTAGGAAGACTTGCTGGGACTATCGTATGAAACCCCGAATAAACAAAAACAATGTAAATCATGTTTTAGTTATGTTTCCATGTTTTATCTGGCACACATTACACAAACATGTTGAGGTTCAATTTTATGATGGAATGGATTGAACATATTGTTTCATCTACTTGGTTCTTCAAGTTAAGAAATGTTGTCTGCTTTGTTTTTCAACCTTTTTATGTTAAGTTAGGTATTGTATATTGTTTTCTTCTATTACAATTTACAAATTCAGACTAAAATCGTCATTTTGGAACCACAAATACCAACATAACTTATAAGAATGTCTTTTGACTGCATTAATCCTCGAAAAGACAACCTGCCGCTTGGTGCTGCACAATACTGTCTGAATCAAGAATTCGTATCCCTAAAGTGAGTGTAAGGGTGATTTTTCAACCATCTGAAAACATTTTGATATGAATGGTGGAGATGAGACGGTGTCCTATTGTTACTCTAGGGGATCCTGATACTGAATTCCAATCTCAATTAACGGATTAAAGTTGTGGCTTTTAACCATAAAGCGGTTTCATAGTTTTTTCTTCCTTCTATAATCAAGCATTTATGAACACTTCTTTCTATATGGATCCTTATATTCCTATATTCACTTTAAAATATTCTATGTGTGCACATGCTCATAATTTGTGTTCAAGAGGATATAGTATTTGGTTAGTTTGTATTTACAAGCTATACAGCTGTTGTTTGTGTTTGGTCACTCTTAAGTTATTATTAATGCTACCTTGGGTAAGATGTACACAGACTCAACCTCTACCCAGTAGAGCGGTTGTTTCTGTGAAGATCTATGGCTTTCAAAAAGTATGGCAAAGAAAGAAAGCTAAGAGAAAGCATTAACATACAAATAGAAGTATAACCAATTTAAAGAAACTAGGCACCCCTAGTCTAACTTGCTATCCCAATATAAGCACACCCCAATTTGAGAATAAGCACTACCTTTTTTAATATTCACGTTAAAATACTCCAACTACATTTTTACTTGCTGCATCAAACCTACCATCTTAACACTTCCTCTATGATTTCAAAAGAATCTGTTCATTTGTATTACAAAACTTGGCTAGTATGAATATCTATATCTCTAGTCTCAAAATGTCAATTTTACATGGAATATTTTCTTCAAGACTGTGCTATTAACTTTTTAACCTTTTGATGCAGGGTTCTGGAATTCAGAAAGATTTTATTGGTAATGCTGTGAAGAAGGTATATGAGTAATGTTACATATAATGCTATCTTTTCCTATATGATAGTAGAGAATATTTACTTGTGATTTTGATGAAAGCAGCTGCCAATGCTTCGGAAAATATCCCTTGATATATGTGATGCCAAGGACAAAGACTTTGACATTCCAGAGGTAAGTCGTGGTTCACCTTCTTGTTATAACTGTTCATATGCATCAATTTGTAGGAAATGTGATTAGAATTGTGTAATTTGTAGTTTCATATTTTCATGCCTGTTACATTCATCTACGTAAAAAAAATTGACTTCCGGTTGGATTGATGATCGACTGGTAATTCAGCCTCCATCTCAAAACATATGCCACACATAATTTACCTATTATCTAGAAAAAATGTGATGAAATTATACCCTTTCCATCCGATGAAAACTGCAACAGTTTTCCTTGTGGAATATCTCATGAAAATTGCAACAATTTCCTTTGCGGAATGTCTAATCAAAATTACATCATTTTCTTTTTGGAAGTTTCCATGCTAAAAAAGAATTTTTTTATTAAACGTTGCTACAAATAGATTTTTATGATATTGATTTGGGTTCACGAGATTATTCTTCGACTGTATTGAAGTGTTTTCTCATTTCACAAGTAGTCATTAACTTCCTTAAACCACGTGCCAACTTAAGCGTTGCAAAAAGCGAATATATGTTTAACTAATAACAGTTAGTGGGAACTTGGAAGGGAAATAACTTAAAAACATGAGTGCATACATGTACACTTACATATGGTTCTGAGTTGGATGTATGTATATATGTATGTATGGTGTTCTATTTAGTTGGTGGTGCAATTAGATCCCAAGAAAGCATGTTAATGTGAAGCCTAACAACCACTAAACAACCCTTGAAGAGAGAATATATAGATGTGATCAAGGGTGTGTAGGAAGTCATCCAATTCAATTTTAACCGACCCGTCGAAATTGGGTATCCAATTGTAATTGTATAGGATAGGCCAGGATCCAAAATTTCAATATTCAAATTATATTGGATGGTTCTTGGGTGGAGGAATCCAATAAAGCTGAGGATATCCAATCCAATTGTCATCCATGATTCAATTAATATATATATATATATATATATATATAGAAAGAGAGAGAGAGAACATTGACTATTTAAGTGAATCATATACGATTTTGTATATTAACGATATTTTTCTTGTTTTATTAAATAGTTAGCGTTCTCGTTTGATCCTGCCCCTATATATGTCTGTGTGTGTGTGTGTGTGTGTGCGCGCGTGCATGTGTGTTATGGTCAGAAGGTAAGAAGGGATCTTCACATTTGGATCAATCCTAATTGAAGATCAACAGTAATGAGATGCACCGGATCAAGCGCAAATCAAGCGATGAGGGTGAGATTAAAAGCGATCAAGGGTCCAGATCCCTTCTTACGCTTCTCACCTTAAGTTCTATTCTGATCTTTCATATATATATATATATATATATAATTAGTATTTTTTACAATTTTAATATTATAATTTTAATATTGTTAAACAATATATACTTCAAATAGAAAAAAAAAGAACTTAAAAATCAAAATCAAATGTTGAAAACCCTAGTGCAAAATCAATGATCAATTTTTATATTTGTATGTGGTATTTTGGTGTACGGGCCTAGTTTTCTTCTTATGATTGTGCTTACAAATTATGTGGTTATGAATATCTATTTATTTTATTTGATATTTTGTATGTAGTGTTTTAAGGAAATTAGAAAAATATAATGAATGGTCTCTAATTGGTTGGATAATTGGATCAAAATATTGAATGGATGTAATCCGATCCTATGGATAACTAATGTATGAAACCGTTCTGATCCAATCATCAATTGGATAGGTTGGCAAAATGTAACATACAATGAATGATCAGATTGGATTGATTCCGACAAAATTCATTGCATTTCAACCGCTGATTATCACATGTCCAACAATGATTGCTTTTGAACGTGGACTAGTCAATCTCATTCAAGCACTTTCCAGTTTTAAAACAACAATTTCTTGGGAAATCCCAAAGATTAGTAGAAAATATGTTCTTTTTATAAAATTTTAGGCAGCATATTTGAGATTTAATTCGTTGGTTTTCATGAGTATGCAACAGTTGGATGATAGGCACTTCTTAAGCCATGTGAAGATAGCAAGATGTAAATCTCAGGGATGCAATTTCAATCTTCAACATGTGCGGGCTTCCAGGTCGCCAGTACATACGGAAACCTTGGTTCTTGTGTGGGATAGCAAACAGTTGACCCGGACTATCATCAAGGAACGAGTCTAGCATTTCCGAGAAGAAGGTGCTGTTTGGTTTAACAGAATTGGGAGGAATTGGATGGTCACTTCATTTGACCAAATTCCTTTCTTTTATTTGGTTCATTCTTTTAAAGGAATCAGAATCTTTAAATTCCTTTTGAATTCAACCTATGGTTGAAAGATCCTATAGTCGCCTGCCACCCGAGCAAACCGGAAGATGGCTTCATGCCCCTCCTTGTCAACCAATCACGTGAAGCCACATCATCACTTTGTTGAGTAGGGAAAATTAAATAAATAAATTTATATTAAATAAAATAACGATGTGTATTCAAGTGATTGGTGATATGGACATGGAATTTGGGGACAATAGATTTTTTGGCGCGCTTCAACTGCAATCTCTTAGTCTCATAACTAATTGTCTATCTAGTAGCCACACCCTGTTTTGATCAGTTAAGTGAAATGACAGTAAAAGGTATGTTTCTGATATTCTATTGACCCCTTATTTCTGCAGTTGACATTTCTCGATCGACCTGAACCCAGAGTTTGTTATTGATACGAGACACTCCAAATGTAATGTTTGTATGTGATAGGTTAATGATGTTGTATACTCCCATATTGTACGTAGATGACTTGTATTTGACAGGATATGTCATCCCAAAATGATGTTATTACAAGAAAGAAAGAATAAGAGCATCCACAGTGGCGGCTCCTACAAATCCCCGAGATATGACGATTCTTGGAGCCTCAATAAAATACAACATTAGTTTAAGGGAAGCCATCATAAGCGTTTATTGGGTAACAATCTTCACTCTCACTTTATCAGCTACATTTTTTTGGTCATTGGAATAGCACTACTGTATAAGTGTCTCTTGTTAGCGCTCAACAAGTAAGAGTTACCACCCCCTCACTTTATCGGGTAAGATTTTTGTTTATTAAAATAGCTAAATATAAGTATCTCTTACCCGGTAAGTGCTAACAAATAAGAGTCGCCACCCTCACTTACAGTAAGATTCTCGATAACCACAAGGGTGGTGCCTGATTGGTTTGAGTTTGGCTCCAAAGGTCAAAAGTACCAGGAGGTCCTAGGTTCAAATCCACAAAGCAATAAAAATCCTCTTGTGGCCACGGAGGTTCAAATGCGGTGACTTCGGGCTATCTGCAAAGCAGGTAGTCGTCCTGGGATTAGTTGGCTCGCATAGCGGGTTGGATATCCAGGTTAATCAAAAAAAAAAAAAGATTCTCGATTGTTGGTAAAAACCATCTCTCACTGGATAAGCGTCTATTACCAATGTGAGGCAATAAGCGTTTCATTACCTGATAAGAGGTAGTAAATGTTAGTAAACAGTCTCTTACTATTTCTTTTAATTAGGGAAATTGCAACAAAATATGATATACATAAAAATCTCAATTTTATGTTTACTACAAGACATCTTAAATAAGAAAGTTTTATACTTATTTTAAAAAAGATATTTTTGCCTACATAATTGTAATATATTCTCGTTTTTTGTGAATCAAAGTTAGTAATATCAGTTGTAGCATTAGTGTTAGAATTGCAAGGTTTATTGTGTGTTCAATGTAAAATAGTTTAGAAACGAGGTCATAGAATGAAGAAGGGGTAGAATTACTGAATGAATACGAGCTGACTAAAGAAGGCATCGGAGCTACTTGTTTCTAGAAGATGTGGTATGGCTAGTATGCCAGTCGGGAGTTTTATTAACACCATTGCATATAGTATTTTTCATCCCTCATATTTAACTTACAAAGGCAAAACCGATTAAATTGTTGTGTGTATTAATCCCTTTCAATCAATACATGTTCATTATGATGAAAATAGCATTGCACCATCCATTTCCATAGATACCTACAATAAAAATGAACTCAATGAATGGATCTCTTTATGTCTAATGAAATCCATTCAACAATCCTCTTTAAATTCCCTTCAGGTATCATCCTATAATCCCTCATCTCCTTCTAGATCTATCATCACCAGGTCTTCTGGATCTATTATCACCAGGTCTGGAGAATATAACAACAACAGAGTTGAGCATGATGTTTAGCATATTGAACTTATATTCGAAATTGTTCCTGATTCATCCCATATCTCCTCTCCTATCACTTCAACCACCTGTTCATCTGTTTCTCTTCCTCTTCCTCTTGCCTTTAATGGATAAATAGCTACCTCATTGATCAAATCATAGGGGATCATCATACATGAGTAAAAACTAGAAGATTAACAAATATGTGTCTATATGTTTATCTATTCTTGAATAAAAAAGGATTGAAAAAGCCATTGAAGATTCAAGTTGGGTAAGTGCTATGTAAGAACTCGTTCAATTTGAGCGAAATAATGTGTGGAAACTTGTTCCTTCACCTACCCAGAAGACCATCACTGATATATAGTAGATCTTTAGAAACAAAATGGATGAAGCTGACATAATTATCAGGAACAAAGCCAAACTTGTAGCTCAAGTATATTGTTAAGAAGAAGGAATAAATTATGAAGAAACCTTTGCTCCTGTTTCTAGACTTGAAGCCATGAAAATCTTTTTAGCATATGTTGCTTACAAAAACTTCAAGGTTTTTCAGATGGATGTTAATAGTGCTTTTCCAAATGGAAAGCTGTCAGTAGAAGTATATGTGAAACAACCTCCAGGATTTAAAGATCTAAATCATCCGGACCATGTATACAAACTCAACAAAGCACTCTACGGCCTCAAACAAGCACCTCAAGCATGGTATTATACCCTATCAACCTTTCTTCTTGATAATAAATTGGTAGTGGTAAGATTGACAATACTCTATTTCTCAAAGAGATTTATAGGAATGTCATTCTCGTTCAAATATATGTAGATGATATAATATTTGATGCAATTGATGTTTTTATGTGTGAAAATTTCACAAATCTAATGACAAGCAATTATTAAATAAGCATGATGATGAACTAACCTTTTTTCTTGGATTACAAGTCAAACAATCAAATGATGGCATTTTTATTAGTCAAAGTAAATATGTCAAAAATTTGATAAATAAATTTTAATTTGAACAATGCTAACCCATAAAGACTCCAGTAGCTCCTCCATTAAAATTACGTTATATTCCTAATGGGAAACCAATAGATGTAACCAACTATAGAGGAATGATTAGCTATCTTTTATATTTAATTGTTAGTCGCCCATATATTATGTTCTTTATATGTCTTTGTGCAAGTTACCAGGCTCATTCAAAAGAATATCACTTTGTAGCCATGAAAAGGATTTTAGGTATCTAAATGGTACTCCCAACCTAGGTCTTTGGTATCGCAAAGAAAGATTTTGATCTAATTGGATATTCAAATTTCTGAATATGCAAGTTGTCAAATAGACCAAAAAAAAAAAAGCATTACAAGAAGTTGCCAACTTTTTGGTAGTGAACTTGTAAGTTGTTCTAGCAAGAAACAAAACTCAGTTTCTCATCTATTGTTGAAGCTAAATATGTTGCCGTTGGAAGTTGTACAACTCAAATTTTATGGATGGAAAATCAGCTAGCTGATTATGACATAAAATTTTATGTTATACTTATTCTTTGTGACAACTCTAGTGCCATTGCTATTGCCAACAATCTTGTACTTCACTCTAGAACCAAACACATTGACATGCGGTATTACTTCATTAGGGACCGCATATCCAAAGGAAATGTGGAACTACATTTTATCCTAATGGATAATTGATTGGCTGATTTGTTTACTAAATCACTGGTTGAATCAAGGTTGCTAAATCACTATCTGAATACCCTATTTACTACAGACGCAAATTGGGTGTACCCTTCAGATATATGAATATTTGCTTTACAACGATCAAATGAGATTTTTTGGGTTTAGTTTGATAACGTATACAAAGACAAATAGCATATATGATGTCTGGTCGGCTAGATATGAGATATAGCAAGGAGCCGATCATTCCTCTATAGGTTGTAACATTAACAAATTTCCATTAGGATCTTTGTTCAATGTTAAGGAAAGAGCCATAGGGGTTTTCATCACTGAGCATTGGGTTAGGTTAAACTTTTAAAGCATGTCCTTGACATACTTGCCTTGGTTGATAAAAATGCCTTTTTCAGATTGTTTGATTTGAAGACCAAGGAAGAAGGTTAATTCAGCCATCATACTCATTTTATATTCTCTCTTCGTCAGATTTGAGATTGTCACACATAACGATGGTTTCGTGGATCCAAATATAATGTCATTGACATATATCTGAACAAGAAAGACATGACCCTTGATTTTCCTAAGAAATTAGGTGTTATCAATCTTCCCATGACTAAAACCTTCAGATAGAAGAAAATAATATACGGTATCATACGAAGCACAAGGTGTTTGTTTCAATCCATAGAGTCTTATCAAGTTTATCAACATAGTCAGCGGATATGCGACAGCTGATTTGATTTGCTACAACTAATCTGGATATTTGGAATCAATAAAACTAGGAGGTTGTTCAACATAGGCTTCTTTTTGAAGTTTGCCATTTAGAAAGACACTTTTCACATCCATTTAATATACCTTGAAATCTTTGTGAGCAACATAGGCTAAAAATAGTCAATTTCTTTGAGCCTAGCCACTGGAGCAAAGATTTCATCATAGTCTATGCCTTCCTCCTGTCTGTATACTTGAGCAACAAGTCTAGTCTTTTTCTGAGTTCAGTGCCATGTTCATCCAGTTTGTTACGATACATCCACTTGGTGCCTCTAACTGAATTTTTGGATGGTCGAGGAACAAGATACCAAACTTTATTTCTTTGAAACTCAGTCAATTCTTCTTGTATAATGCTAACCCAATTTGGATCTTTGATGGCATAATCAATTTTCCTTGGTTCGAGAAGAGATATGAAATTTACAAAGAGATAGATATTACCTAAACCATGTGGGGGATGAATAGCTGAGTTTGGATCACCCAAGGATTCAATCAATGAGGTGACTCTTTGTCCATCTTTGAGTAGATAGCTGAGGAGTTAGCACTAAGTCTGGAGTAGGTGAAGGTTCATGTGCTGAAGAAGAGGCTTCAGTAGAAGATACATCATCATTCAATCTTAACTCTTGAAGAGGTTCAGATGGAATGTTATTCATTGAAGAGGGCTCAGTATTTGAAGATGGTTTAGCATTTAAGGAACCTAAAGGTGGTATGGTGTTAATTAGAACAGAAGAAATCCTTGAAAAGGATTCAACTATGTTGTTATGTGCACCAAGGATGATATTTGGATCATCATCAACATTTGGTTCTTTAGTGTGAGGAGGATTACTAAAAATCTTTCAGGTTCTCCAAAGTGAGATATCATCCATTGATTCAGCTGTTCGTCATCGAGAATAGTCTTAGAGTTAGTTGAACGAGATTC
Organism: Cynara cardunculus var. scolymus; assembly: GCF_001531365.2. NCBI lineage: Eukaryota > Viridiplantae > Streptophyta > Magnoliopsida > Asterales > Asteraceae > Cynara > Cynara cardunculus. Next base: position 20,311,105 of record NC_037538.1, read on the forward strand.
ATGAAAGATTACATGAATTGTTTCTTCAATGCACTATGTTCGTTTGTTGAACACTCTGAATGTTTTAGATATAGAATAATATCCAAGAAAGATGCCATCGTCAGGCTTGGGATCAAACTTTCCAAGATTATCTCTATTGTTGAGAATATAACACTAACAACCAAAGATATTAAGAAAGCTCAGAGTGGGTTTTTATTGATCCAAACTCTCTCAGTGATTCGATGATGACCCTCCATACTTAGTGAAAAATACTTCGTTTTGTTTTTGTTCAGTTTCAACGATCATCTCTGAGTCTGTTCAATGATCGTTTAACATGTATTGTAAACATTCCTAGAACAAGTATTCTTCGATGATAAAACTCACACCAAAGAAACCTTCAGTGATGTCAAAGATAGAGTTGAAGAAAGAGACATTCTATTCATGATTTGAAGCGGACATTCAGTGATAACAAGACAGTCTACAATTAGAGTATTTCCAATATATTATTAATAAAATTTATTTTAAAATAGAGAAGTAAAAATTAAAAATTTAGAAAATTTACACTCAACTTCAACAATTTTATTTATCTTTATTTTGAAGATTTAAATACTAATTATATTATTAAAATATTTTATAAACTTGTCAACTCAATAAACTTTAAACTTTTTGATTTAAAAGAATATATATATATATATATATATATATATATATATATATAGTCATCGGTTATTTTGAGAAGTGGTAAACATTTTAGAAAGAAGTGATCCTAGCCTTTTATACGATCAAGATCGGATTTAACTAGTCAAGTATTACGACTTTGACTAGTCAAGAATTGCGAATTTGATTGGTCAAAATTTACAGCTATACAAAAAATAGAGGGGGTAGTTCCTTATCTTGTACAAATAGGCGACAAACGAGTTCATATGTAAGTTTGTGTGATTCACATATGAACTATTTTAACTAATTCACATATGTAAGCTTGTGTGATTCACATATGAACTATTTTAACTGATTCACATATGAACTATTTTAATTGATTTACATATGAACTATTTTAACTGATTCACATATGAACTATTTTAACTGATTCACATATGTAAGCTTGTGTGATTCACATATGAACTATTTTAACTGATTCACATATGAACSTGTGTAATTCGCATTTGAACTAATTAACTGATTTACATATGAACTATATGTTTATATGTGAACCTGTATAATTCACATATGAACTATTTTAACCGACTCATATATGAACCCACAGGTTCATATGTGAATCACAGGGGATCACATATGAACTTGTTTGTCGCATATTTGTAAAAATTATGAAACTACTCATCTATTTTCCGTATACCCATGTGAGGAATTATCCGGTGATTCACAATCAAAGCCGCAAATTTTGACCAGATGAGGTACTAGGATCTCTTCTTTACTTCTCAAATACTTATCATTTCTCAAATAAACCTTTCCCTACTAATATATTCAACCTCATCGAAAACAATATGAAACATATCTCTCTTAGAGCTTCTTCAAAATCAATGCTAAAGTAGAGATCATGAAGATTTAGATTTTTTTTTTTGCTATAACACCTGTGCTAAAGTGTATGCTAAAATAAAAAGACGTAGATAGAAATCTTTAATTTGGAGAAATCTTTAACACTTGGGGTTGTTTACCAACACTTACTCGGGTAAGTGCTTACCGGAAAAATTAAAACTATCAATTACTTACCCAGTAAAATTTTAGTCCACTAAAACAGTATCGTATGCAACAACTAACCGTGGTAAAAGTCGTCGTCGTCACTTATCGGGTAAGACTCTCAGTCCTTGTCTTCGCTCTTACCGGGTAAGATTCTTGGTTCTTGCTATATTAATTCGGTAAGGTAATGTGACTTGTAAGCGCTTACCTGGATAAACATTTGGTAAACGGCCCCTTAATATTATGTGAGACATTATTATAAATGTTTCCACCAATATGGTTGAATGTGTTATAATTTTTTATAAAGTTTTTTCAAAAATATATTAGGATGGTAGTATATTTTAATAATTTAATAATACAACTAATGTTGAAATTGTTAAAACAAAATAATTGTTAAAGTTAGATGTAAATTATTTAGAGATTTTGATTTCGACTGGGGTTGTTTGCGGTATGGTTTAAACGGTTTAAGCCCCCAAACCATAAACTAAACCCCAACGGGTGGTTTAGAAAATTTTATAAATCAAGCGGTTTGTCAACAAGTGATAAACCGATCAAACCAGACAACAAAAAAGGCGATATGGTTTGATGGATTTAAACGCTTTGGGCCTATTACGGACTTTTTAAAGTAAAAAAAAATATCACATCTATCTTCAAAATGAGATCTCCATCAATACAAGGGATCGTCTGGTTTAGTCCAAATCCATTAGAATGATCAATTTCGTTGACCAAATTTCATTCTAACGTTTGGTTATTTATGGGTTGGAATTTTTCAAATGTAGATTTCACCATTCTTTCACAAAAGAGTTGAAATCCATTTCAATTAAACTAAGCAAAATCTCATTTTCTTCATTTTAAAAGAAGTGGCATCCAAACAAGAATGCTTTTTATTACTGTATATAACATCATTGCTTTCGGAAAACGTTTCGTGACTACTCAATTAACTACAAGTTGTACTTCATCCTCAACCCCATTTACATTATGTAGTATACAAAACATAAACTCATCTCCAATGCCTGATTTCCGCTAAAACAGCTCGAATTCCAGGTGCCCTCTGCTCGCCCCGTTGCACTCCAGATACTTCTTCACTTTCGCAACTCCGATATCATAATTCTCCGGCACCTCTGGTGGAACCGCACATCGTATCAGAGCCCAATTCAGACCATCAAAGAACGGGTGTTGTTTAATCTCTGAAGCCCCTCTTTCCGACCCCAATCGATTTTCGGGCTCCTTCACCAACAACCCTTTAATCAAATCTCGAGCCTGGAAACCAACGAGCGGGGTGTCGGGAAACTTGAGGCTCTCAAGAACCACGTTGGCTAACGTTTCATCATTCACCGAACCTTTAAAGGGTGTCCTACCGTACAAAAGTTCGTAAAGAAAGATGCCAAACGTCCACCAATCAACTGCGCTCCCATGGCCATCCCCTTTGATGATCTCGGGCGCCAGATACTCATGGGTCCCGACGAACGAGTTAGATCGTGCTTCAGTTGGCTCGGCCACGAGCTGTGGCAATGAGCGGTGAAGCGTTGTAGGATCGGGTTTCGTTTTCCGGTTTCTGTGTGTAGGTAAAATCCGAGGGCTGAAGCATGAGACTTGACATGACGGTTTAATGCAAAATGGGTCGATGCAGTTTGAACCAGCACACGGGCCCGACATCCGTGGCGGTTCAGTTGCATCAGATGAAGGCGATTGCAGGAGGGTTGGGTTCACCACACAACGAAGAGAGAGGTCGAAATCCGTGAGCATGATGTGACCATCTTGTCGAACTAGAATGTTTTCCGGTTTCAGATCTCGGTATACAATACCAAGCATATGCAAGTATTCCAAGGCAAGAAGGACTTCAGCAACATAGAATCTGCAAAATATATCAAGCCTAAGTTAGTACACAAGTGGCATAACTATTTAAAATCCCCAAGAGTGGGGTCTACAGAGGAGTAGAGAGGCTATTTCCAATAACAATTAACATCATATATGTAAAGCTCCATAAGTAGTCAAAAAGAATGATGTAAACATCAATAAACATAAATTCTCCGATTAAGCAAATCGAGCCCTTAAATTATATGTAACCCTTAACTCCTTGTCTAGATCAACTCTTTTCCAATGATGCACCATCCTAAAAAATGGGAAAAAAGGTTATATACAGTTACACGTTTGGGCTAGGGATCATTAAGGGGCCAAGACTGGCTACGCTGTACCCGATTACGTGGTGGCATCTTTTCACTGCCCGACCAATTATAACCCGTTAACGGTTATATAGATAATGCTCAACTGTTTTCCAACATATATATGCCTGTACATTTGGAGGCAAGGGTAAAATGGGAATATAGCATGGTATAATAGGATCCTCAAGGCCCGGTCGACTTCCTACAAAACACCCCAACTCTTTTCCAGTGATGCATTATCCAAGGAATACTTCTTCAATATATATTATTGGGACATTTTTTTCATCATTAAAGAGCAGTTCATATAGAAGTCTCCTCACACATAAAGTGTCGAAAACAACCTATAAATTCCATGCTATAAAGCAAATTTAAATCAAACTAAACCAAACAGACCCTGTAAACCCCATGCAGAGGTATGGTCTGGAGAGGGTGGTAAGATGTATGCAGACTTCACGTTTTAACCCTGAAGGACTGAGAGGCTTTTTTCCATAAAGACCCCAGCTTGCAAAAACAAATAAAAGATGAAAACTATATGAAAATGGCAGTAGTGATTACCTTGCTGCTTGTTCATGATAATATCGGCCAGGTTGCTTCTGTCGAAGGACGTGCAAATCCCCACCCGGGCAATACTCCATAACTAAACACGATAAGTTCTCAGACACGAAATGAGCATAGAGCGTGGGGAGAAACGGATGATCCAGAATTCTCAAAATCTCTCTTTCTGTATGTGCTCTCGGCATCTTTTTCCTTCTCTCCAAAAACTCATTATCCATCACCTTTATGGCAAACAGACAGTTTGTATCAACTAATTCAGCTAGATATACTGTACCAATATCTCCACATCCCAGCTTCTTCAACAGATTGAAATGCCTCAATCCTAGATACCCATTTTGTTTCATTGTTTGATGGATCGCCTGCCACCTTATATCCGTCGACATATGAGGTTTATTGCCAATGCTACACCTGCTGAGACTGCTTTCTTCACTAATGCTAGTGCTACTACTATATTCACCAATGCTGCTATTTGAACTTTGAGTGAACTCCCCTTTCTCTCCACGTTTTGCAACATTGTTTCTCTTGAGAAAATGGACTTCATTTGTCTCTTTTTCTGCATCCTTTAAAGCACAATGGCATCTTTGGCATACCAACTGGCTTGTTTCTGGAACCAAATTAACATTCCCACCGACAGATGCATTAGGAGTCAATGCTGATTCTTGCTTCGACTTCTTCTTCTTCACAATGTGTTTGTTTCTGAGGACCGTTTTGACTGCTCTAGGAGGAACTCTTGTTGACTTACCAAACTTGCTGCTGCTGATAGAAGTAGATGGTGGCAGGCTCGGCAACCGCCCTTTTCGCCGCAACTTAAGGGTTGTTTTATTTACTTCCTTAGGTGGCGCGAAATTATTCTTCTCACAGATGTCTGCCGGCTTAACTTCAGAACTGTTCATAACTGACTTTGATGAATTGGTAGCAGCAATACAAGGTGCCGAACTAATTGAAATAATATTATCATTCCCAGATTCTGGTTCATGTAAAATCTCATTCAATCGGACTGCGGGCGTCACTTTCTTTGTTGACTTTTCACTATTCAATTGAAGAGAAGACTGTAAACCATCATCATACGACTTCATCTTGATCTCTTGCAGGTAATGAGGCATCTTTCTTGAAGAACTGGATGTGCTTTCTTCAGGGATTACCACTTTGACCTCCTTAATTTGACCTACAGAAGTACCAGATTCACTTGTTCTAACGGACCTGTATCCTAGCTTTCCAGAGTCAGAGAGAGCGGGAGACCCTGGAGGCTTAGATAACCTTTTCATGGCAGCCATTTCTGATGCCTGAGAAATGCAAAGTCCTCGAAGAGCCTGCTTCAGAGACACGGGCTCGGAATATCCGATTCCTGAGGAAGATGACGTGCTCATCCTCATTGGTTTCTTTGATGGATTTCTCCTTGGTGTGATGCTGCCTGTTTCATCAGAGATGGCGAAACCATGGAATGAAGTTCTGACATTAATTGCCTCAAACAGCTTATTGATATCATCTTCGATAGATTTACTGCACCCTTGAGGCTTTTTCCCTTTGTCATTTGCCCTTTCTAGGTGATTTTTCTTGGAATAATCACTTGATTTGGGCTCATCCTCTAACTCGACAATCTCACAATTACCATAATGTGAACCCATCTCATATAAATGATATTTAAGATGTGATGAATTGTTTGGAGTACGGTAGACTTACAAGACCTTGGAAGCAATTATTCATCTGAATAGGGCTTTTAAATACTTGGATTCATACAACATCAAAGCCCATACAGTATCCAGCCTTCTATCATGGCTTACAAACAAGACCCCTGATTTATCATACCATCATATTATTAAAGTCAGGTTCAGAATTGCACCAAATCCTGCAATGAGACCAATTTAAACTTAAGTTAGTCCCGTCACCACCTCTTCCATGAAGATACTTCCATCAAACCAAACCAGACCGACCAGTAAATCCCACTCGAAAGTAGGGTCTGGGAGAGGTGAGACTGACCTCTACCCAGAAAGGGTAGAGCAGTTGTTTCCATTAAAATCCGCAGGCTTGTGCAAGAGTGTGGGCAAGCAGACAGGAGGAATAATGACTAACACAACTCAGAAACCAAGAAGATCCTTCCATCATCATGTTTAAAGTGAAGAGTGCTAGCACAACTAGAACCAAGAAAACAATTCAAAAAGAAACATAAAAACATAGAAACAGTCCTTTCCTTCTCAGAATTCTTTCTTCAATGCCAACAGCAAAAATATATTTTTTTCATGTTTAAAAGGATAGTAGAATATATATTGTGAGCCCACTTGCAGATATTACTATAATAATAGATATACTCTTCCTAATCAAGTTCTGAACACAAATCATTGAAGATATCTCCTGTATCATTACAGGATCCATGTTTCCTCATGACTACAGCATCCGTTTAGCTTTCAACCAAGTCTATCTCAATATTTTTCTTCAAGGTTTTAATCTGCTACTCAATTTGAATATCTTTGTTTCTTTTATGGCTCCTGTACGGTTTATTGTGATGGATGGATAAGTGATAGATGGAAAGTAATGGTTAGATATCTTGGTGTTTACAACCACTAAATTTCTTTTTAGTATCGCTAAAAAAATGAAGAAAAATAAAGATTTTATTTCCTGCCATTTTGGACCCGATTAACAGGGAAAATATCAATTTATCGGTCGAACAGATGGGTTCTCAAAATGCTATACGTTCATTCTAGTCACTATGGGTCACTTGAAGAACATGATTCACCATATTCAATCGAAGTGGATACACAGTAAATCAACGGATAAGCAACTCTAACACTATCTGTCATTATCACGGCTAATCGAAAAGGATTGGAAATAATATATTTTTTTTCTCCAATTTTCAGTGATACTAAAAAAGAAATAAGTGACTGTAAAAACACCAAAGATCTACTGATCCTAGAATTTTTCGTCTTCTCCTTTCAATCCATAACTTATCCATCAATCACAATGAACACATTCAAATATCGAGATAAACTTGTTGAAAAGTAGTTTTTCTCCGTATAGCAACAGAAATCGGTAACAAGAACAAAGTCAGTAAAAATAACATAAAAATTACTTCATTCATCAAACAAAATGACCCATGAGTCATGATAAACAAGAATGAAAGATTTAAAAAACTGAAAATTGTAAGATTGCAAATGAACCTCCAAAATCTGGCACAGTAAACTTCAAATCTGAACGAAAAGAAAGTAAAAGTGGATCGAGAACAGATGATAACTTACATGAATAATTGAAGGTAGAGTCTGAGATCTGGAGAAATTGAATGAAAAGTTGAAATTTTTTGAATAATGTTGCAGAAATAACAGATAGAAATGGGGAGTAGGAACCCTAGGAAACGGTGGGGTTTGGAAGGGAAGAGCAGAGCAGAGCAGCGCAGAGCATCTGAGGAGAGAGATGGGAGGTGAGAATATTACTTTAGTGAAAAGCCATGGTCGAGTGTGATGTATGTAGCCGGATCGTAGAAGGCTATAAACAACACATGGGGCCCACCCCACACCAAAAGAGATGATAAATGCATTTATTTCATACATAATTACACAAATACATAAAAAAATTTGAAATTGAATTTGAATTAATTATTTTATTCTTATTTATATGTTTTATACTTATTTATATGTTTTATGTATAAGGAAAAAAAAAAGAGAAATTGACCAAATTCATCATTTTATACAATGTATCTTAATCAAATATTATTTTTCAATTTTTTTTTAACAAAATGACCATCAAATCACCCCCGGGCGATTTTTATTTTTTGGGGGCGATTTTGACCCGAACGTACAGAGGAGTTTATATGTATCTGATTTGGAAGACAAAAACTAGATATTATATTTGATATAGAAGAAATCGTCCTAGAAGGCCTAAATCGTCCCCGAGACGATTTTGACCCTAAATTTCTCTTCTAGTGAAGACAACCTATGACATAGCGATTTGACACTTCATGGGCGATTTTCATTGGTATTTTTTTTAGGACCAAATGTAGTGTGTGTGTGTATGTATATATATATAAATCTTGTAGTATTCTCTATAAAATAGTAATGATCCAAACACTTCTACTCTCATAACCCTTAACCCTTAAATACAATTTATCATCACAACCCTTAACACAAATATGAAATCACGTCAAGGTTTACATTTTTTACTACTTTTTTAAACACAAATAAAAAACAATGTTTTTATATTTTCGTGAGAAAATATAGTTTTTATGAAAAACCAACGAATGTTAATATTTTTTAATAATTGTTGATAAGAAAATAATTATTTTCACGATTTCTCTATTTGAGGTACGGATAGGTCTCACATGGATAGCATTTGGAGGTCAAAATCTGATAAGAACCAACGAATGTTATATTTATTATCAAAAATATAGTTTTTATGAAAAATCAACTAATGTTAATAATTTTTAATAATTGTTGATGATAAAAAAATTATTTTCACGATTTTTTCCATTTGAGGTACGGATGAGTCTCGCATGTATACCATTTGAGGGTCAAAAATATGATAAGAACCAACGAATGTTATATTTCTTATAAAAAATATAGTTTTTTTTATGAAAAAACAACGAATGTTAATATATATTTTTTAATAATTTAGTTTAAGAAAAAAATTATTTACCCGATTTCTTCATTTGAGGTATGGATGGGTTCACACATGTATACCATTTGACGGACCAAAATCTGATTTTCTCCATTTTTTTTAATGAAAATCGCCCATGGGGGACAAAAATATGATTTTCTAGTACTCTACATGTATCCCATTTGGGGGTGCAAAAATAAGATATTATATCTTATGTAACAACCCAAGATCCACATTTACATATAACCATGTATTTCATATAATAAGAAAATACAATATTACACATTCGGTCCCAAAAAGTACAAGAAGCTACATTACAAAGTTAGCTAACAAATTTTTCCACATCATTCTTGTACATCATTTGCATATATAACAAGTATTCAAGATCAACATATAACAGTTCTCCTCCACAATCCAAGTAAGCACATAAGGATTCTCACATTTTTCGTTTTCCTTTATCCCTTGTTAGTGCCCTACCTGTAATGCACAATTTTTAAACACAAAATAAGGGTTGACCTTGAGGTCTAGTGAGAAATCCATTTTTATGCAATTACATGGTAAAAATCACCAAAACATATTATAAAATCATATTTTGTATCTATAGTATCTTATAAAGCATTTGGCTAAAACTCTTAAAAACTCTTAAACTCGTTCATTCCTAAACGATTTCATCTCTATCCGATTTCATCCCATATCTGAATTCGTGTAACTGCAGATAAACACAAGCAAATACAGGATAAACATCTCATTTTAAATATAAAAAATGTAAAATATAATTTGTATAATCATTAAATTCTAACGGAATACTTAATTATTATCTTTATAAAATTTAAAATATTAAACCAAAAATAAATTGTTTTATTATTAAACTTAAATTAAATTATATATATAAAAAATATATTCTATATTATAAATCATTTGACAAAAACTCTTAAAAACCACTTTTTATGCGTAAAGTATTGTTTATTAATGCATATTACTTAAAAATTAATATTACAAGTAAATTATGCGTAGGTACAACTTATAAAGCTCCATATCTGAATTTGTGTAACTAACTGCAGATAAACACAATCAAATACAGGATAAACATCTCATTTTAAATATAAAAAATATAAAATATACTTCGGATAATCATTGGGTTCTAACAGAATACATAATTATTATCTTTATAAAATGTTATATTATTAAACCAAAAATAAATTATTTCATTATTTAACTTAAATTAAATTATAAAAAAAATAATTTATACTATATTATAAAGCATTTGACAAAAACTCTTAAAAACTACTTTTTATGCGTAAAATACTGTTTATTAATGCATAT
>NC_037538.1:20322736-20333102 GCF_001531365.2 Cynara cardunculus var. scolymus
AAAAATTGAATTAAAAAATTACACAAAAAATGAGGAATTTCAAATATTTAATTTGATACTAATATCGATATATTTTTTTTCAAATTTTTATGATATCTTCAAACATATATTTTATTCAAAAATAAAAAAATCATCGTTTTCTTAAAATTACATAAAGTCATATTATGACATCGACTGAGATAAAGAATAAAATGAAATATTAAAATCACGATGTATCTCGCTGCATTGCGCGAGTATGCTTCTAGTTAAAACAAATACATATAACCTTTTGATATAACAAATCTCAAGTAACGTATTCAAATACCCAACATCTTGAAATCTATCCCATGATAAAACTTGTCGTATCATATAGGGATTTATAAAATGTCCTCGCATTATACCAAGCGAGACCACCCTATTCCTCGCGTCACACTGGTGCAAAATTCTCAACTCCTTGCATCCCACTGGGAGAGCCCCTCTGGTCCAACAACTAAACCAAAGCTAAATTTAAAACAAGATCAATTAAGGTTAACTAGAAGCAAGGCTTTACAAAAAGGCGAGACCAACCAAAATGCATGATCAACCAGAGGCCCTCTGGATGACCAAAGCCCCTCTAGTCTATCAACCAGAAGTCCAAGACAAAGCTACTTAGAGGCATGAACTGTGTTTTTTGAGCATTTGTTGTTCAAAAGCATTTTCTAATGAAAACAGGTCCAAAATTGAGATGAACTGAAGTTGTGGCCATGTTGAACTCCAAAAAATACATCTAATGTGAGCGGTAAGCAAAACATTATGAAGTTGGACATGTCTTAGTGCAAGCCATAATACTACCCATCGTTTCCAAAAAGAAAATCTTTTGACATCAAAGAAGGCTATTGTCTAACATCGTTGCACTAACGTCTATGATTATTTTAAACATCTAGGGTTTCGGAAAATCCAAAACATAAAAAATGTATATCAATGTATACATTTCCAGAGAACTTGATCTCACATTTATTGGTACTCGGACAAGTGAGATACGGTAAAAATGCCAAAACTACGCAAATCTATCAGCAACTTATGCTTTAATATGTTTCAACTTCGTATCACCTTTTGGTCTATGTGTCCCCTCTGTTTCGCTTTTCCAGAGGTAGATCTATCTTTGATAAGTTTTTTCTGAGCACACGAGTACCTTTAGACATGAAGGCATAACTACCTCTGGTCTTGAAACTTAAATCAACAAATAAAGTTACTATCCAATAACATTACACCAACTCCAACACTAATTTACACCATGATATCTCTGGAGTTTGCAAAAACTCAAATCATAAAGTATAAAGAGGTATGTTATTTGTTCATGGAATCTAGATTCACCTTTCCTGGTGCTCGGATGAATAAGATATGATCGATGTAGCATAGTCATGTAGATCTGTTCAATAGCTTCTGACTAAATGAACCTTATGATATAAAGCATGTAATTAATCATAGGCTCTGGACCTTTATTCCAGAGGCTCTAGGCCTTCATATCAAGAAGCAAATCTGACTCGATGCATAATAGCTTTGTCTCATCACACTACATTCCCTTTCAATGATACATCTGACCTTTCTACAGTTTGAATATCTAAAAACTCAAAACATAAAACTTGTAGATCCGTCGGCTATCTATGTAGAGACATTTGAATTGTATCAATTGTTGAAAGATTGAGTAAGATATGAATAATATAGCACAACATCGTAAAAATTTGTTAACATTCAGATTTTCATTAATTGCCATAAAATTGAATCACGTTATGCACAACCAAATAACAATCAAGGTGTTGATTTTAAAACTTTGGTTCTTGACATCGAAAATGCTTCTTCATCATATCATTTTAAAAAACCAAATCTATCAAAAGCATTTCATCGAACACCTTGTGTGCATAATTAACTTTTAATAACTTTGCTTTGATTTTTCTTCCACAACTACCATCCACATTTCAGATCTGATGAAAATTCACTTGCTGAATCGGATATGAAACAAATCAAAACTGAATTTGAAAACAATCAGATTCAAACATAAATTTAAATGAAATTTCGAGAAGAATTCGAAAACAAAGTATAAAAACGATGAATAATGAAGATCTAAAAATGAGATAAAATAAATTGGATCCAATGAGATAAAATTGGCAGATTCGATTGATATAATTCTGGATAATCAATCTGATTTGATACCAATTGTTGGTTCTAGATCTCAAATTGAACTAATAATCTAAACAAGACATGTAAAGCAGAAGCAATTTAGATCAAAACAGTTTATAAATGGAAGAACAACTAATCAATGTGAAGAACAACATGATCATGGAATCGTAGTCATATGGTTAATCGTCGCCACAAATCTTACAAGATTGGAAATAATGAGGGTATTTTGAGACGGAGTGTTTGTAAAAAACAACTCACATTCACAAATTACAAATGAGGAATGAGACTCCTATTTATAGGAAAGTACAAGTAATAGTGATTTTCTTACTTTACACTCACGTTTTCCATTTCACACTTTTAACACTTATCAAGCCACATTACCTCATTGGATGAATATGGTAAGGATCAAGAATCTTACCCGGTCAGAGCGAGACAAAGACCAAGAGTCTTATCCGGTAAGTGAGGGCGACGACTCTTACCACGGTAAGCGCTTACCAGGTAAATTGTTGCATGCAATGTCGTTTTGGTGGACTAAGATCTTACCTAGCAAGTAATAATAGTGTTAGATTTTACCGGTAAACACTTACCAGAGGTAAGTGTTTGGTAAACGACCCCTAAGAGTATTCTCTTTCGCACATGATAAAAAATATTCAAATACCGTGAATATAACGAGTTATTGTTTACCGTTCATTTGAACTTGTCATCAAATATTCCAAGAAATAAAAGGTATTATGTTTCAATTGTTCATGAATTAAGTTATAAAAAACTTGTTTTTCATTACAAGTGTGTTATTATAATCCAACAACATATGTTGTAAAAATCGTCTAGAAATAAATTAATTTGAGTTATATTTAATTTAAAACTTGTCAACCGTCAAATTTGATTAAAAAGTCGTTCAATGTGTACTCAAATGTCTACGATTTATTAATTTATTTTAGTAGAAAATTAAATCTTTATTCAAATAAATTAGTTATTACTATAATATTTAATAGAGTTAGGGCCTTTTACCGAATGTTTACTCGGGTAAGCACTTACCAAGTTACGTTACCTTATCGGATAAATATGGTAAAGACCAAAAATCTTACCCGATAAGAGCGAAACAAGAACCGAAAGTCTTACCCGGTAAGTGAGAGTGACAGCTCTTACCACGGTTAGTGCTTACCAGGTAAATTGTTGTATACGATGCTGTTTTCGTGGACTAAAATCTTACCCGGTAAGTAAGCAACAATGTTGAATTTCACGGGTAAGTGATTAGGTAAACGGCCCCTTAATTACATAAACCATCCTTGTGGTTTCTTGAAACTCTTACCATTCATCTCTATCGTATTCAAGAAACTCAAGGAACCCATCACCGTGCTTCTCCATTTGTGCTTCCATGGCATAGAACTCGGCCTTCTTTCGACACTCGTACTCAGTGCGGGCCATCATACAGGGAAATACTTCATCGACGACTTCAATGATCCTTCAATCTCTTTTCCCTTCCACTTCTTTAGAGAGGGATTTTTGGCTTTGTGGATTCTCTTCTTTCTCCCACTTCCACCTTTGTACTTCTCTTTTTCTTTGCCTGCTCATGAAGCTCGACAATTGACTCGCTTTAGCAATGGCAGCGACAAAGTGTCGTTTTGGAAATAGGTTATTTCATGAGAGAAAGAAATGGGTTTTCTTTATTTGAAATGGGTTACTTTAGGAGAAGAAAAAAAGAAAAAATGTGTAATAACATGAAGAAACATGGGAGATACCTTCGCCGGACAAGAAGACGGGGAAAGGTGGCTGCCGGCAAGGGCAGCCTTTGGGAGGGGTGTGGGGATGGTGGTATTTAGATGGTTTTTAAATTTTTTAAAAATTGGTTTACATACTTGACCAAAATTCCCCTCACGTGCTAGGCACGTGAGTGTACTTCACGGAGGAGTTTAATAAACATTGACGGTTGGGACTAGTAGTGGAAGCAAATTTAAAGGGCTTTCCTTTAGATTTTTTTTTCTTTTAGTTATGTTTAATATTTTTTCAATTAATTTTTAGCATGTTTTATGCCATTTGTCATAGGTTATCAACTACTTATACTATGCATGTCTATTTTATCAGCTAGTTTACCAAATATAACCTTCTAATTGATATTTTCTTAGGGGCTGTTCGGTAGCAGCTTAATAAGTTGTATAAGATGTATGGCTTATTCGGTAAGCCATACAAGGTTGTTCGGTTGTGACTTAATGAAACAGATGATGGCTTATTCGGTCAGCTGGTAAAAGGGTGTGGTTTGCATTCAGCCCTCATTTTTCCTTTCTTGCCCTTATGGTTCACGCTGCCTCCCTTCTCCTTCCTTAGACGTGCCTCCCTTCTCCTTCCTCAGCATGCCTCCTTGAAGAAAATGATGGTTTTGTAACTCCTTCCTCCTCCTTTCCATCTCTCGATCTCTCTATCCCTCGTCCTCGATCTCTCTCAAGCTTTCTCTCCATCTCTCAGATTTTGAACTGGGTTTGCTCCAAACTATCTGTCGATCCATTTCTTTCACGCAAGCATATTGTATTCAGGTTCATGGAGTTTCTGGTAAGCTCTTCTAATCTCCATCTCTGAAATCTACCTTCTATGAATTTCATGTTAATTTATCATCTTCTTTTATTGATAACCTCGTTATAGAATACGAGTTTGTTAGAATATAGAAGGGAAACAAAGCCCTAGAAAACTTAGGAGTTGGAAATCATGGATCAAAACGAATCCCATGGCGGTGGAGATACGAACGAGAAATTCCATTGGAACGAAGCTATTTCTGCGGTCGTCAATGAGGGTTTTCTAGGGGAAGATGATGATGATTACGAATATTTTTATAACGATGTTAATGTTGGTGAGGGTTTTCTTCAATCTCTTTGAAAGAACGAGGATTTAGGGTTTAAGAACGAGGAAGAAGTTGAGATGGCGCTGTTGGAGGTGGTGATGAGAGCAAGTTTGAGATGCAACGATTCAGGAACAATGGGGTTTTTTTTTCTAATCTTTTTAGACTCAGAAACAGTGGGTTTGATTCACAAAAATTTACAAATAAAAAGTCATTTGTTCTAACATTTTTATCAAACTATTGTTTTATTCAGACAAAAATAAAGACGGGGTAAAATGGTCATTTTCTGACATTTAGACTGTTATTCAGCATAACAACCGAACAACAACTTATCTGTTAATATACAGACAACTATATCAATACAGACAACTATATCCATACAGATCTTAACAGAAAACGAACCAAACAGCCCCTTAGTCCTCTATAGCTTATTTTCTCAAACGTTTCTTAAAAGTTATGGGATTTCAATGTAAAACTAGAGAATGCCTATTTATGTAAACAATAATCAATTCGAGATATATTTTCAAGAACGGGTAAAATTGGTAAATTACTTTATTCAAAAACAATATATCATTATTTTAATAAACAATATTAATTATCTACAAAATTAAGAAAAAGCGAAAACTAATTCGTCAAAAGAAAATGTTTTCCGTCACTACTATAAAATGGATCTTTTAGTACCATCTAAACTTCCTAAATAATATTTAAAGAAAACTTAACTTTATTGGTCAAAGAGAACTGTGTTTCTTATCTAAAGACGTTATGATAAGTTATTAGGACGGTGTTATAAGACTTGACAAATTCTATCGACAAAGTTCCTCAACCTAATGGACACATAATCCACAAATCATCCTATTAATATTTTCATAAGATACTTTTCACTAATATTGATCAACCCACATTCAATCAGATAACAATGAATTATATCAATAAGAACAACAGGTGTAAATCAAATTATCATGTCATTGATTAATCTCTACAATATGTTTCTCTCTCTAAACTAGATTCTCAATATACACATCTGACTAACAATTATCATTACAAGCTATTTATACTCTTGACTAATTACAAAGTCAAACTACAATTAAGCTATAATTAAACATTGACTTTTGATAATTGTTAACAACTTTACCTTTCTTTGACCATGTTGACTTTCATCTTTGACCATTCTTCAAGTCTTCAATCTTGTGATCTCGAATAAAATATTCTTGACCTAACAATCTCTCCCTTCGTATCTGAGATTACAATTCAACAAATATCAACACTCTAACAATCTCCTCATTCTGAAGATGATCAGACTTTGCCAACAAAATATATCTTCGGCTTCAAACAATCTTCCCCTTTGTATTCAAGCAACAATTACAGTCTTCATATTGAATCAATCTTTAGAATTTTCAGTAGTTTTTTCATTTGAATTTTCAATAGTCATAAAATCTTCATACATTTATTTTGAATCAACATGTAAGCTCTAGACATTTAGGCTTGGCACTAATTGTACTAAGCTCATTAACTTTATACCATGAAAGAATCCATCTTCAATCACAAACCCTTCAATTATCTTTGTCTTGAACTTTTTGAAGGATCTTTCACCAGATATGTCGATAGTGAAACTTAACCAGTTAAGCATCAAACTTTTCAACCACATAATTCATTTGGTATTAAGCTCCCCCTACATATATAAACACTTGTTAAATCTGTTAGCTCCCCCTCAACGTTAACACTAACTTCATTTCTTTCTTATAACCACTTCATGTCTCTCCACAATAATTATCTTCATGTGTCTTTGATATATTGTTTCTCTCCCTCACGATGATTAGGAGAATCCTGAACATCTTGAATTATCAAAGACTAAATCAAGTAAGCTTTACCAAATACAAATATCTTTATAGAACATTAGCTCCGCCTTAGAAAAATATCTCCTTTAGAACAAATCTCTCAAAAATATCTCCTTTAGAACAGATCTCTCCAAAATATGAACCTTCTTGAGCACGTTAAAACCATCCGTCAATTCCAATATATATATATATACATATATAATAGTTAATAATTCTTGTAAAAGAATTAGCCTATAAGGAGTACAAAGCCACTTACTACAACATATGTACTTTTGAAAGAGCTTTTCTGACGTTCACTCTCCAGGATTTGCATTTAATCATTGAAAATACAAGCTATGAATGTTCAGATAGAAATACTTATTTTATGTGTGCAAGTGTAGAAAGAATTAAGCACTTTATGCTATATAAGACTCAAAATGTGAAACATATTCCATAGACTCAATGTGATGAAATGAAGTTCGAAGGCGGGGTAGACTTTCTTCTTTTTCAATATCCAAGTTTTTCGAATGAAAACTAGATAGATTATATGTTGCATCCTGTGGAAGATTTATACATCACTTTGTTGAGAAAGAAATGAGTAGCTGGTGGGGTTAAATCAAGAGTTGGAATGGGCTCATTGCCTGTTTCAATGATGGTCACCAAAGAATTGTGAACCAACAATAATATGGTTGACTAGCTTGAAGTGGTTAGGGAAAAGTTCTCTTTTCTTTTAACTTTGTACTCTCACTCTCTATTTTTATTAATAAAATTCTCACTTCTAAGCAAACTCTCATTTCCATTTTACTGTTCAGCACAATGAGATTTCTCAACCATATGAGTTATCTCCCCCACTCTTGTATTTAAGATACCTCTACTCTTAGTCACTCAAGAATTACTTCTTGAGTAGGGCTACAGGTTCTGGTAGTTCATAGAAGCATAGTTAGTCTCACACATTGATCCCATGAAATATGTCCTAAAAGTTCAAAGATATTATGCTTTGAAGTTCCGTGAAATTTCAGAAATCAATATTTAAAGCACGAGTACGAAACTGATATGTTCATAAGTCAAACAATGAAATGCCGGTTTCGAATTGAAGTATTTAGAAACTAAACATGAAAGTATTTGTTTAAAAGTATCAAAGAACAAATACGAACGCTAAACGAACTGACTCATTACGCACGGTGTTTACAAACAAATATTCATTGATTAGAATGTTTAATTGTGATGAACATGTCAAAATTATTATTTAGATAAGAATTGAATCATTGATATGAAATGAACTAAATGTAAGCAATGAGAATTTAAGCGAGTGTATTTCCACCAAAAATTTTGACGAATATATGAGACGTGGAAGTAACTAAGCCAAGAAAATTTAACAAATGGCAGTTCAAGGATTGATTTGAAATCAAAAAACAAATAAACACAAGTAAGTTTCTTGGATTGAACTGCCATGGTTCTTTTGAAAATTAAAATTCATTCACTTATAAAATATGGTACCCCCCCTCAAAAGTAGCATAACATTTTGATTGATCAGTCATGTGGTATGAATATATAGAATAAGAATGCACGTGACTTTTCTGCAAAATAGATAAGAAATATTTTGGTACCCATGCTTTAACGGGTCCTCGGAGGTTATCTTTTAAACCATTAATTTGGGAATCATGGACTGTATGTACCACACCATCTATTCACATACCTCTGATTTACAAAGTCATTCGTTCCGCAATTGAACAACAAATCTTTTCTAGGCTCAGGTTGATCAACTTATTTATAGATCTGACAAAACATGGCAAATCAGTCCTGGAAACAAATGATCGTGTATCAACTACAAAAGATTGATGTGACTTGTTTCCATCATCGTTCTCTGTAGTTGATTTCTTTCTCCAAACCATTTTTACCTTCTTAAAATGATTATCTGAAGTTTCAAAAATATCATTGTGAAACAGATTAGACTTATGAGTCTGATACTTTGAAGAACTATTTGATTTATAGCATCTGCTAGAATAGTTATTTGATTCAACACTTGAAAAGTACTTATTCTTATAGACCTTGATTGGAGAAAAAAAAATCAATTTTAAAAGTTGAACTTGAAGAAGTCTTGTAAGAGAACACAAAATCAGTATCAGTTGAATCATTATACAGTGAAAGAATAGTATATCGGGACTAATATGTTCATAAGATTCAATTTTAACTAAATTTTCTTTCATTATCTGCTTAGTTTTGAAAATCATATCTTCAAGTTCTTTGACTTTATCATATAAAACAGTTCTTTCTCCGACATTCAAATCAAATTTCGTTTGAAATTCATATCTCATTTTCTACCTAGTCACAAGATATGTTTCTAGTATAGATAATTTCTTTGAAAGCTCGACAATTTCCTTCTTAACATATTCTATCTTGATCCATGCTAGTACTACTAAGTGATACACGATATGCCCAACAACCATTCTGTCACCCAATTATGGAATGATTAGAATCAGTTATTGTTAGCATCAGCCAACTAGTGATTAGAAAATGGAAAAACAAACTAGTGATTTATATTGTGCACTCAAATGACAACAACTTTCAAACGCGTTGCATACGTTGAAGGACTGAAGCACAATCTTCTTAGCATCAGCCAACTGTGTGATAAAGATTATACAGTTAAATTCTCAAAGAATTCTTGTCATGTTCTCGACAAAGATGATAAGGTTGCTTTAACCGGTTCTCGTCAAGAGAATGTTTATATCATCAACATGAATTCTCCTCTCATTGAGAATAGTTGCTTCTTCTCTAAGGCCTCATCAGATATTAACTGGATATGGCACAAACAGCTATCTTATCTCAACTTCAAGACACTCGGTGAGCTGTCAAGAAATGATCTTGTCACAGGTCTTCCTCAACACTCGTTTGCAAAGGAATCTCTTTGCTCGGCCTGTGAAAAAGGAAAACACACAAGAACTAGTTTCAAGTCGAAGCAAATCTCTTCTGTGACTGTGCCTCTTCAGCTATTGCACATTGATCTTTTTGGTCCAGTCAACGTGCAATCCTTAGCTGGAAAGAAGTTCACACTTGTCATTGTTGATGAGTATGCAGGTATACTTGGGTATTCATTCTAAGATCCAAGTACGAAGCACCTGAAGAAATCATTTCGTTCATCAAAAAGATAGAAGTACTAAACAATGTTAAAGTACGATCTATCAGAAGTGACCATGGTACTGAATTCAAAAACAGTACTATGAATAGCTTTCTTAAGGACAAGGGAATCTCTCACAATTTGTCCTCTGTGAGAACTCCTCAGCAGAATGGGGTCGCTGAAAAAAGAAATCGAACAATCATCGAGGCTGCTCGATTAATGCTCAACGAATCTCATCTCCCAACTCAATTATGGGCTGAAGCTGTCAACACTTTTTGTTTCACTCAAAATCGATCGCTGATCATAAAAAGATTCAAGAAGACGGCCTATGAACTCTTCCATGGACGAAAGCCCTCTATAAGCTTTCTTCACATATTTGGTTGTACTTGTTACATTCTCAACAACCGTGACCAACTTGGAAAGTTCGATCCCAAAGCTGATGAAGGAATCTTTCTTGGATATTCTTCTATATCC
>NC_037538.1:20335157-20339159 GCF_001531365.2 Cynara cardunculus var. scolymus
CTTTAACACTGAACTCTTGAGTAAATATATCTACTCTGAGTAAATATATCTACTATCTAAGGTATGATTACTCTTCTCTTTTCAACTTAAAACTTTCACTGAATACTTTATCTTTTTCAGTGATAAAATGTTTTAAAAAGTGGTCTCAGTGATTCTAAACACTCACCACATCTTAAAGTATATCTTTATACTTATCTTAGAAATCTTAAAACCATCACTGACACTTTTCTTCAGTGATCAAAAAGTTTTTTTGAATGCCAGTTTCAGTGACTCTCTTCACTAAAACCTGATGTCTTAAAACCATCACTGAATACTTTCTCTTTTTCAGTGATAAAATGTTTTAAATAGAGTTTTCAGTACCCTTTTAACTGAATGACTCTTCATGTTTTTGAATGAAAATAGTTAATGCATCGTCTTTATGACGACATTCTCTGTTTACTATGAGCGACACTTTGAGACGCGCAAAATGACCTGTCATTACGCTACCTTATTAAATGTCATCCAATCGTGGATGAGAACGTGACATATTTTTCATTATGACCACTTTCCCGAACGTCGTCTTTTTCTCTCTCATATTTTTCTCTCTCCTCTTACCTATAAATATGAGATTTCTTCTTCACTTTTCTCTTTACGCTTTTAAAATCTTTAGACGAACTTCTGCTAAGATTACTCCAAAGCAAGAACTCTCTCATCTTCAAACCTCTTTTCGACCTTTCCTTTTCAACTTCAAAGGTCATAATCTTCTTTCTTACTTCGTTATAAGAAATGTGTTTAATCTGATTAAGAACTTTGTTCTCTTAATGCATTAAACTGTAAAGGTTTTTTAATCATCTCCTTYTTKATTAACAAATTTGTTTCTTTAATACACATTCTACTTGAAAAACCCTAATCTTTTGAGGATTTTGCAAATGAAGTTTTTCATTGTTTAAAAACTTTTTCTATGCTTTTTAACCATATACTCTTGGCATATTTCTAACAAATTTGTTTCTTCCTGTTTATTTTACTTCTTTAACAATACACAGATGGTTGCCAATAACGTCAACTTCACCATTGACGAGATCTCAATCAAGGCCAACAACCACATTGCCTTGTTAGAGATACCCTCTACAATAGCACAATAACAAGAGGCGGCTGATTTCCTCAAATAGTCGTCCTTAGGATATGCTCTCAACCATGAGCCCCTCATGGTTAAGGAACTTCTTCAGCAGTTTTGGTACATTGCTGAGGTGGTCGAAGTTCAAGACGAGGTTGGACGCACAATGGAGCAAATCCATTTCACTTTCAACTGCATGGAAGTGAATTTTGGGGTTTCTACACTTCGATCGGCTCTTTGTCTTCCCAAGGGTCCCTTCGACAGCGAACCCTCCACCAYCGAGATCATCAACTTTCTCGACGCCATTGGCTACCAATGGCCAATGAAGAAGGACTCCAGCGCTCCTCTCAAATCCTTGACGAAGATTGAGAAGAACAGAATGTCAGCTGTCTGGCAATACCTGTTTTCTCATTTCATCCAGTGCTTGGGTGGAAAAACTGGAGGTCAAGACCAGGCCTCTAGGATCGCCTTGATCATAGGCGTATCTGCGATTCAGTGTTGCAATATAAATTATGTTGCGGTCATTTTTGATGACCTGGTACTTAAGCTGAACAAGCGCCAGCAAGAAAAGGTTGGTGCCTTACACAAGGTTTCTTTCAATGGTATTGACAAAGATCTTCAAAAGTCTTTACCCCAGAGAAGAAAACCTTCCACCTTTCAGGCTTGGATCTAGGATTCTGGATCATAAGCTGAGGGACAGTGATGTGGCACTTTCTTCCATTGTGTCCATCATTACCTCTTCCTCTCAGGTGGCCATGACAAGGGAAAAACCCCCCGCGTCTAGCCAAGCCACCAAAACCCCTTCTAAACGTTCTTCTCAACCAACACTTGGTTCTCCTCAGAGAGCCAAGAAAGCCAAAAAGGGGACAACCACGTCTCTAGCTAAGGCCTCTCAAAAGGCTTCAGTTATTGAAACTAGCCTTATCCCCGAGGCACTTTATGTTATCCCTCCCAGCTTTTCAGTGATTTCTCCCATCACTGTCGTATCAGTGGTACCTTCACCAATCACTTTAGTGACCCAAATCACTGAAAGTGTATATATTAGTGCCGCCACCGCTGAACACCCACGTCTCTTATCAACCATTTTCTCTTCTCCTCCCTCCTTGGTCTTTACACATGTCGATGATGTATCAGCGACTGTCCTTCCTGATACTGAGACATGCACCACTGGACCTGAGGCTGCTCCTCTCGATGCTCCTCATTATACGGATGTCCATCATCTCGAGGACATCTTTGCTCCTACCAGTGACAATCCTTTTGATGTCACTGAAGGCCTCTCAGGTATTTCATCTTCCTACCCTTTCTTTTCTTCTAACCTTGAGCCTTCAACTCACACTTCTTCTTTTGCAGGTCTTCCTCAGGAAGTGACAGAGGAAAAAAGAGAGAGATGATGGAGGAGATGAAGAAATTGATGATGACTATGATATGTCATCTGATATCAAGCTTCTTCTTCCTGCCGTTGATACCGTCCTCTCCAGGATCAACGAAGTTCACCAAGAGATGCCCCGTCAAGGCGATCTTGACGCGAACTTCCTTGCCCTCCAGGCGGATGTTCAAGAAGTTCAGAGTTAGCTCCAGACTCTCTACGAAGCTGTTTATGCCAACAACGACGCCATTGCTGTTCTTCACAGTAGGGCTGATGATGCTCAAGCTATAGCTGATCAGCAGAATGGTCTACTTCAACAAATCCTGGATGTTGTCCGTCAACCATCAACCAGCTCCAGTGATTGCACCTTCTTTCTCTGCCCATGATCGCTCTCAGCTCCATGAGACGCGTGAGGCAACGACAACTCTAGCCAATGCTTTGCAAAGGCTGGATGATTCAATGGTTCTCCAGCGTCAACGCTTGGACGAACTCTTTAGCCAATTCTCTCGAGCCTTAGCCAGAGAGGGGGAGATGAGGTCCAATGCTGGTGAATCATCTGATGCTGCTCCTACAGCTTCTCTGGCTGTTGGTCCAGTATCAGCTTCAGTTGCAGTTGAAGCTGAGGCTCTCGGAGCTGAAGCAGTTCAAGCTGAGGCTGTAGATGTCATCCCTAGGGATGATGCCCATACCATCACTGCTGCTGGTGATGATGATGATGTTGATGAAGATGAAGATGATGATGAATCTGTCATTCCAGACACCAGAGATGATCTAGATAGTGACGACGACGATGATGATGAAGATGACTTTACTATCAAGTTCCAAAAGCCATCAACCGTCACCAAAGGTGTTGCTCTCGGGATTCTGCATCCCAGGGGGAGCAAAGGCAAGGTGAATCGACTCCATCAGGGAACCAGGACCCCAAGTCGAAAGGCAAGGCGGTCGCTGAAGAAGGTAACTTGAAGGTACTTTTCAAAATCCCTCAACAAACCTTGTTTGAAGACTCTACCTCTCAGGTAGTGATTACTTCAGAATATCAACTTCATATTCCATTAACAACCTGCAGTCGACTAGAGTGGGTATCTGATCAGCCCGTCTCTTGTGCTCCAACAAACCAGCAGATGTCTCAGCTGAAGGTGTCACTCGACCAGACTAGAGTAAAAATCCCTCTTCGTACCTCTAGTGATGGTGAGTTTGACTTCTTATCTGAAGCTGAAAGACTCGAGGCATTAAGGGCTAAAGAAGAGCTAGAGCTTCAAAAGAAGCAGACTGAAGACAGCTTAAAGCTGGCCAAGTCACTAGTTGCTAAAGTCCTTCCCAAGAAAAAATCCAAGAAAACGGTGAATGCTGTCCAAGCCCAAGCTAGACTTCTTTCGATTGCAGAATCTGAACGCAAGAAGAAGCTGAAGCTGGATGATAAGGACAAGCAATGGAGCAAAGCAAAACTGAAAAAGAGACTCAGTCCCCGCCTAATTATCAGCATCAGCATCAGCGGATGTTCTAAAGACAGTGGAACGCTGGTCTCAATGCTCATCACCAGGGA
>NC_037538.1:20340432-20371337 GCF_001531365.2 Cynara cardunculus var. scolymus
CATTCCAGCATTCAGCGATCAAAGGAAGCTTGCTTAGCACGATTGTTGTTATCTTGTCCTTATGCACACAAAGGACAAAACCCATACCCTTACAAAAGTTGTACTGTACGGAGCCGACTAGTCGACTCTTTGTCCACCAACTTTAGGTAAGGATGTCTGCTCATGAATAGTGCTTTTGTACTATTCACTGTAGCAAAGGACAAACCTTCCTCTTAAGGCTTGACACGCACTCTAAACCTACCATATTGCATTAAATGGACATTTAATGCACTGGGTATAAATAAAAGTGTTTCTTCCCCATGCAGAGGGCGCGCATCTCTCTCTCTAACCTAATTCTTACTTCAAGCATCTTCTAGCTTAAATAAAGAATCTTTCTCTTAGCAACCTCTTTTCTTGTAATTGCTAAAGCTTTGTGTGTAACCAAAGATTGTTTAGATAGGTTTTTTATTACCTTATCTTTCCATAAACAATCTTGTAAAATATGTATTGATCTTCTCTATCAATATATACTTTAAATTTGAAAATACTATGTTTGTATTCACCCCCCCCCTTCTACAAACTGTTTCTTTTCTTGTAGACCCTCGCTTTAGTGGCATATCAATATGAAACTTAAAGTGGCTTATCAGTCTGAAACATAAGCCGATCAGTTCTTTTAACGACTTAGTTAACTAATTTTTTCAACAATTTGCTAGTAGTAAGAAAATGGAAAAACAAACTCGTGATTTATATTGTGCACTCAAAAGCCTAGTGAATCCCTGCGTAGTTACTTATCGTTTTTAATTTCGAAATGATTATCATTTTTAATTATGAAATAAGGACAACAATCGAGGCTTGAGGTTTGAAGGATGTGTCACAATTATATTTGGATCCAACTAAATTTCCTACCGAAACCTTTGAAGATGAAGTGTTGATCTTGACCTCTCTCAGTTTTTTAATGATGACTTCAAATACTTAGTTTCAATTTATGTATTAAGTTATAACTGAAACCACACCAACGACTGAGTATGTTTAGTGATTGTTGTGTAGTTAATTATGTTTTAGAACTTAAGTTTTCCCCAAGACAAGATTCACATCAAAGGAAACTTCAACGATGTCGAAGAAGTAGCTGAAGATAAAGATAGAGACATTGATGATCTAAAGTGGCATTCAGTAATAACAACATATCTAAAGAAATATGAAGCTTTACACAAGAGATCAACAACATTTGAAGTAGTCCTTAACCTCTTTCTAGCTGTTTTAGAATCTTGTGTATCAAGTATTTGTCTTATCCTCACTTGCATAAATCAACTTTCTCATGCTTTAATCTGAATTGTGGTACAGTATGACCTGCTTTACTTTTACATACACGTCCACTAATTCCCTTGAAGTACTGTTCATGAACTGCCAAAGATTGCTTTACTTTTGATGTGTAGTACCTGAATTCCACTCTCCTTATGACACGTGGATTGTACTTGTACGTGCATTTTATACACAAAGTATAAATAGCTAAGAAGACCCCCCTTTCTCAATACCATTGATATCTTCCTTCTCATTCTCTTATCTTCTCTCTAAGTGTTTTGTGCAAGAAAACCTTTGTGCTTTATTTATTTAAGTTCTAAAGTAAGATTGTTTAAATTGGATTATCTCCTTTTCTTATTTCGCAACAGTCTGTTAATTCTTATGTATTGATTTTTCTCAATAATCAATAAACGAATTTAAATAGAGAAATATTTGTGTTCGTATTCAACCCCCTTTCTACAAATTGTTTAAGCCTTGTTAACCCTCTTGGGACCAACAAGTGGTATAAGAACAATGTTTCTTTTATTTTCTCTTTCTAAATTGATCTTATATTGACTACTAACAACTATCACGACAACAAATCTCTTGCAAAACCTCCCAGATTTAGTAGAAACAACTTCTCTCTGTGAAAAATCATCTCTCTTTTTCTTGAGAGTATGGATCCTACTAGTGTGGCGGAACACAGGCCTTAGAACATGGGGGGCCGAACGAGCTTGCTTTCTTTTTGCACTTTCTCGAAGGGTTCTCAATAATTGGAAAACTAAATATAGGGGTATTATCAATTCATATTGTCCGTTTACGATCTTGAGAAAAATTTGCATGTTGTCTTTCAAAAAACCCGTGAACATTATATTGGATTTTACATTGATCTACTTGTCAAACATAAAGTAATAAATACTACGAATACTTCAACATATCCATCATTTTATTTTGAAGGATAAAGTGTTACATATTGTCACTCGAACAATATAAAAAGTTGTTTAATCGAACACTTCAATTTTGTTTGTTTATTAGAACATCGTAAAATCCTAAAATTTAAAAATATCAAGTATGACGGTATGTGATTCAAATATATGATCCAATTATCAATAAGATATAATCTTTTCACCAAATTTGTACAACAACGTTTCTATTCAACATATACAATGCAAGTTGCTAACAAACCAAGGTTACATTTAACAACATAAGTGGTTTAAAATCAAAAGTAAAGATGGGTCGATGGAGTTGGAGTGGCCAAGCACCCACTACCTGAATATAATCTTAGTTCTTACATATGGGGTATGTAAAGAGATGAAAAATCAGGGGTCTTTGCGCCCCTCCCCCTGCCCTCAAGGCGATCCGACATTGCGCACACTACATTAAAGATGGTCTTTTTGTCACTTCTGTTACCATTGAAGCTCTACTCGCCACTGGTACTCACTCAGGCACCTGAACATAACATATAGTGGCAAATCTTGCTCATCAATTAAATGATGTTGATGTAAAGAAAATGGCCAGCGACACCAAAGTCAGATCTATTATTGCTATGACCTTTCCTGATGGAGTCTATCACTTCGTGATGGACTTCAGATCTGCTAAGGACGTATAAGACGCTCTCGCTATCCAATATGAAGGTACAACTAAATTTCAAGAATCTTGAAAGATAAATATGGTAGGACAATACGAGATGCTCATTTATTGTAAAAATGAATCTTTGTATGAGTTACACCAACGCTTTAACTGCCTTATAATAGATTAACTAATGATCAATCCATTTAAGTGTAATTCCTGCTTCAAATCAATTGAGATGATGATGATGACTATGATCTCCTGGTGATTTAGTTTTTCTTCTCTATGTTTCTGCTTATTTATAAAATTACAACACTTTTAAATAGAACGATTTACAGTTTGGTCCTAAAAACTTAAGAACTATAAAACAATCTACTATAATAATTAAATATTTTTGATGTCTTATAAATCCGATTTTTTTTAATAATTATCTTGATTTATAATTTCTCTTTATTTATAAATTATTCAAGGATAAATTATATTAAAATATAAGGTATTTTGATGTGACTCATAATTTGAAGAATCTATTTCTAAATGATTAACTTTTTTTTGATTAACCTGGATATCTAACCCATTATGCGAACCGACTAATTTTAAGACGATCGCTTGCTTTGCAAATAACCTAGAGTCACCGCATTTGAACCTCCATGGCCACAATAAAATTTTTATTTCTTCTAGGATTTGAACATGTGATATCCAGATATTTTTTACCTTTATGTAATTTATTATGCTTTTCATGGGATCTATAAAACATATGGTAGTTTTATATATAAAAAAAACGTATTATAAATTTGCAAATTGTATACATGAAAATATACATATTATTATTTGATATGTTTTATTTTATAAATGGAGTTTTAGAAATAAATTATTTAAATATTGCAATGGGAGAAGTACGTTTTAGGTTAATATAATTTATTCATATTTTAGAAATTCAAACCAAAACAAGAAGGGTTTATGAAAAAATCATGGACATATGGAGAGTCATTCTTTGGTTTGGTGGATAGATGATGTGATTGCGACATGTCCAATTATTTATTAGGTAAAATCTACTTGGATATTTTGATTTGAAGGTTACTCATTCTATAATCGTTATTAATAATATTAGTTGTGTATCTGCGTAATACGATGGGAGCTGTGAATTTTAACGATTTGAAGTTTTATTGGTTTTATTAGAGAAAATTTAACGATGATATAAGTTACACTTGGTCTTTACATATTAATACAATTTGAATACATAAGAGTTATGGTTTCAATTACAGTCTATCGATGAAAAAAATTGTATGACAGTTTAAAATCCAATGTATTTAAAATCCAACATATTTAAACGACTCCACAAATGTGTTCGATTTACACCAAGAGCAAAGAATCAAGCTAGATCGAGAGCTAGACCGATAGTTCTAGAGCAATTGAATGAGAGATGAATGAGAATTTTTAATAACTTTCTCATTTTGAATGATTTATTTCTCAAACTATTTTTTAATGAAAAAACCACTAAACTTTTTCAATTGAATGATTAAATCCCTGAACTGTTTTTTAAATATAAAAATCATTAAACTTTTATATTTTAAATGATTAAGACACTGCATTTTTTCTAAATAAATAAACCATCGAACTTTTATTAGTCGGTTAATATAACTTTTTTAGGTTAAAAAGATATAAGTAATCAACTTTTAAAAGTGCGTTGTTCTTTTCATAATTTTTTTTTCAAAGACTTATTCAATCAAAATGGAAAAATTTAATGGCTTTTTTTATTCAAAAAGAGAAAGTTTAATGGTTTCTTAATTTAAAAAATAACTTAGAGACTCAATCATTCGAAATAAGAAAGTTTAAGGGTTTCGTTTTATTCAAAAAAATAATTTAGGAACTAAACTGTTCAAAATGAAAAAATTTGTTGGTTTTTTAAAAAAAAATTCCTATATTTAAATACGATGATCTAATATTGATATGATGATAAATGATTTGTTGAATTCAACTATTATTTAGAAATTAAAAAAAAACGTACATTCTTTTAATGAAAGAACAAATAAGACATGGACTCATTAAGTCGAAAGAGAACTTTAACGAGTCCTTTCAGTTTTGTTATAAATGTTATTTTGATGCAATTAATATAAGAATTTATTTTAAACGTTACTTTTGACATTGATAATCATATACACATTTGTTACATGGCTTGTACCGTACAATCTAATTTTAGGGGCCGTTTATCAAACACTTAATCGGTAAGTGCTTACTGGTAAAATGTAACACTATTATTTACTTACTGGGTAAGATTTTAGTTCACCAAAACGACATCATATGCAACAATTTACCTGGTAAGCGCTTACCGTGATAAGAGTCGTCGCCATCACCACCAGGTAAGACTCTTGGTCCTTGTCCCGCTCTTACCGGATAAGTTCTTGGTCCTTGTCTCGCTATTACCGGGTAAGTTCTTGGTTCTTATCATATTCATCAGGTAAGGTAATTTGACTTGGTAAGCGCTTACCCGAACAAGCGTTTGGTAAACGGCCCATTGGTCTCCAAAATGCTAAGAGGAGCGTTTGGTTTGATAAATGTTTTTGAAGGATTTAGATTTCATGGAATAATTTGATAGTAGAGGGTTTTAGATTTTTTAAGATTTGAAATCCTTGATATGTTTGTTTTATAGGATTTGGAATTGAAATGAATTTCATTCTATATAAATAATTTATAAAAACAAATTATAAATAATTATAAAAATAATTAACTTTTTTTTTATTAATTGATTATTTCGAAACAAAAGTTTTGAATATATTAGAAAAAAAACATTATTACATACAAATCTTTCGAAAACCCATGAAATACCAACACCCCCCGTAGGATTTCAAACCCTTGTGTTTTTATGGAGGATTTCCATGAAATCATTCAAACCAAACATAGATTGGAATAAAATTTTATTCCATCCAATCCTATAAACCAAACAGGACCTATGTTTCTGACCAAAGTTAAGAAGTATTCTAACCTACTGAGTTTCACTCGGGATATTCAGAAACTCAAATTTCCTAAGCGGGGGCCACCGCCAGAGACGCTGATAAGTGCAACATTTGTGAGTCAAGTCTTATAGCGATCTAAGGTTGATAATCTCAATTATTATACACAATCAAATTAATCCTTCAAGAACACAATTGAGATGAGTAGAGAGAGATTTTGACCAAAGTTGAAATGATATTTCTTGAAAGAATTTACAAAATGATTAACATGAACTAATTACAATTAACCAGTTAAAAACTATTTATACTAAAAAATTAACAAGGCTAACTATTACAAAGCAATTATAAAATGGGAGAACTTGAATACAACAATTAAGCACAATCTTGAACCCAACAAAGGTGATAAGTGCAACATTTGTGAGTGTGTATTTCACACCTCCTAGCTTACGTTATGAATGAATGGTCACCTAGTCGATCTCTTGTAGATCACAATTTACACCAAAAAATTTGATGGCACTAAAATCACCCGCAATTAGGAGCCGTTTACCCAAACGCTTACCCGGCAAGCGCTTATCGGTAGGAGTCAAGAATATTATTTATTTTACTAGGTAAAATTTTAGTACATTAAAACGGTGTCGTATACAATAATTTACCTGGTAAGTGCTTATCCGGATAAGAGTCATCACCCTCACTTACGGGGTAAGACTCTCCATTTTTATCACCGCTCTTACCGGGTAAGATTCTCGACACTTGCCATTTAATCCAATAAGAAAAATTACCCAACAAACACGCAACGGGTAAGCGTTTAATAAACGGCCCCTTAATTTATTTTACATTATTCTTTTTCAAGAAACTAGAAAATCACATTCTTAAGGATGGAAATTTAAACGTTAAGGTGCATCGTATTTTCAGTAGATAGTGTATAAGTATATGATGTTCAATGCTCTATATTCCATAGTTTAATAAAAAAAAATTAATTATATAATAATTAAATAGTTGAAATATATGTTTAGATTAAAATCAATTTCAACATGCTAATCATTATTACTAGTTGTGTATCCGTGCAATGCGGCGGGAGCCGTGAATTTTAAAGATTTTGAAGTTTCACTGGTTTTATTAGAGAAAATTTAACGATGATATAAGTTACACTTGGTCTTTACATATTAATACAATTTGAATAAATAAGAGTTATGGTTCCAATTACAGTCTATCGATGAAAAAAAATTGTATGACAGTTTAAAATCCAGCATATTTAAACGACTCTACAAATGTGTTCGATTTACACCAAGAGCAAAGAATCAAGAGATCGAGAGCGAGAGTTCTAGAGCAATTGAATGAGAGATGAATGAGAGAACTTTTAATAACTCATGGTGAATATCACAACTTGGGGGATGGGAAGAAGACATAGAGGTATGAGAGGGTGAAAACATGAGTGAAATGTGTCAAAAATATCTTGAAAACATGAAAAGAAACGTAATAATGTGCATTGGTAACTTGTACTATATGTTATTCTAATTGTAAATTAAGAGGTTTTAAGACTCAATGCATAAAGTAGTAGTACTTAATGCATTATGAGTTATTTATAAGATTTTGTGTATAAATATATATTACTTTATATATTAAAAATTGTTTTTAAGACTTTTGATAAATCTGGTTTATAAGGTAGTATAGATATAGATAACTATTGTTAATTGATGAATAAAAATAATAAAAGAAAGAAGGGACATATCATGTGGATGGGAACAGTTAAGCAGCAGGATGTTTAATTATTTAATTTAAACCAAGAAGAATCCTATGATCGTTTTCTTTTCGTTTGTTTTTCCAAATCAAGTATTTAATGGTTCAATTCATTATTCTTTCACCACATTTTTTGTTTTTTTGGAGCCAAGTTGAATTAAAATCATAGATTTAAATAGTGTAAGAAATGGTTTGTCCTTGAGGTAAGACCCATGCCAAGTTTTGGCCAAACCATGACAACATTCTTTAAGATGTGATTTTACATATAAAACACTTTATATATATATATATATATACACACCCATTATAATGTAGCGGATAGGCATGTGAATGTGACTCGCCTTATTGGGGAACTAGGTGTACTCGATCTTATGGATAGGGGTGTGGAGAAAATCATTCGTTTCAATTTAAACTGATTGATGCAATTAGAACTGACTGACCAAAATCAGATATCCAATTGTAATCGGGTTGGATAGGATTCAAAATTTCAACATCCGAATCGAAAAGGTCGGTTATTGATTGGTAGTCCACCATCCAATAAAACCGAACCGATCCAATCCAATGACCATCCAATTATCATCCAACTAATATCCTATTAATAATTATGTATAATTACTAACATTTCACGATATTGTTTTTTAGTTGATGTTTATATACATTATTTTTTAATAACTTAAGAAAATATATGAATAATTGATTGAAATGGTGGATTAATTGGTTAAGTATTGGATCAAAAGATTGAACGAATCCAATCTGATCCAATGGATAACCAATAGTAACATCCAATTGATGGAATCGATCCGATTCAATCATTATCTATTGGATTCGTATCGGATCGGATGTCCAATGTTAATCGGATTAGATTGGATGAAAAATTTCAACACCCAATGGATAATTGGATCGGATCGAATCCATCTAAATCCATTAAATTTCAACCGATGAACACCCCCACTGACGAAGCAAGGATTCCCTGCAAAATCGGAGATGGGGAGGGGGATGGAAATCCTTGAAAGTTAAAGCCCGATGATGGTGACAGGTAATGTGATCCCCGTCCCACCCCACACTATTCCCGTATATTAAAGATATTATATATTTATTATTAATATATTATATAATTATTATCAAATATATATTGTATATTTATTATTAAATATATTGTTTATAAAAAAAAATATTATCTTTTTGAATTATAAGGAGTATTTTGATCTTTATTCTTTTATACATTTTTTCTGACGTGTCTTATTTTTTTTTAGATAATAAAAATGAAAGCCGAAAGCATTTTATCAAACAATTATTTATAGTGTTGTAATTTTGTTCACATATTAATATGTGATTCTCTATAAAAGCAAAATTTTGGAAATATGTGAGATTTAAACATGGATCTTTATCGATCGAGTATAGTGTTTAACACATTTGATTTAAAATGGGGAAATAAATCCCTAATTCCCCATTGGGGATCCCCTTTCCTCGTTGGGGATAGGAATGGGGATGAAGATTGGGACCGAAACTGGGGATTGGGGTCCCTACCCCATTACATGTGATAACCGGGTTATCGGTTAAAAAGTTTGGAGTTGTTTTTTATTATCTTGGTATATGCTTAAATGATTTTAAAATCTTCCACCGCCTCATACTTATTTATTGTTGGTTAACCGAGATACTCGGTTTATCTCATTGGATTGTGTAAGAAAAGTTGGTAAGAACTTTCTGTGTGTTTCTTGAGTACGAAGAAAAGGGAAACTGAAAGAGAAAAGCTTGTATAATCGATTATGTGATAATTTCATCTGATTAGTTGTTACGGTTGTCTGCATATATCTCTGTAAATTATAAGGTGAATTTTATTTACAAACTTTCCTTTTATATTGTTGAAATCAGAATCGTATGGTTCTTTACGTGGGAGTTTTGAAACTGAGTTTATGCTATTATTAGCATAATTTTGGTATTTTGATATGTTAATATCAAAAGATTGGAATAAGGGTGGTATAATCAAGAGAGGTGTATTTTGGTTATAAGGGTGACATAATCGGGAGACGTGTATTTTTGGATATAAGAGTGGCATAATCCGAAGAGGTGTGTCTTGGATATAAGTGTGGCATAATCAGGAGAGATATATTATGGTTATAAGGGTGGCAAAATCAAATGAAATTGAAAACTGGGTTTTATCAAGTTAATGCATTGTTATCGCATCCTTATGATGCGATAACTTTAAGTTGTCGCATCTGTGTAATGTGATAACTTGGGTTATCGCATCCTATTGATACGATGACCAATTTTTTTGCATCCAATGTGATGCGAGAAGTTGTACTTATCGCACAAATGTGGTGCGACAAGTTGACTTATTGCACCAATGTGATGCGATAAGATGAGGTCCTCATACTAGTGTGTTGCGAGAAATTGAGGTTGTTTCACCCAATGTGATGCGAGAAAATTATAATATATATCAATTTGATGAGACAAGTTTATGTAATATGTGATAAAAGAGTATATTTGATTATTTGATGCGATAAAGGGATGTTGTCTCATTATTTTGATGAGCAAAAGAGGTTAGTTTTGAGAAAATATTGTATATTTGTTATTTATACAAATATAGGTTTTATAAAAGTGTTTTGGTGATTTTCACTCTGTAATAGCAAACAAAAGGATTTCTCACTAGACCTCAAGTTCTAACCCTTATATTGGTGTTTTGAAAATGTGCATTACGGGTCGGGCACAACCAGATGATTAGAGGAAGGGAAAAGGAAAAGTGTGAAGAGTTTATGTATGCTTGCATGGGATGTTGGGATAATGTGTTATCTTTTGTAATTGAATATTTGTTATATATACAAGTTTTATACAAGGATTTTGTGGAAAAACTTGGTAGCTACTTCTGCAATGTAGCTTTTGTAGATATGGGGACCAAATGTGTAAATTATATTTCTTAATATATGGAAAATATGTTTATATGAAAATGTGATATTGGGGTGTTACAAGTTTGGTATCAGAGCCTGAGTTTAAGAGACTGTGGTATTCAACATGATGCCCAGACTTCTCTGACATACGTAGAACATTTGGAATAAATATGATGGGTTAAAAGAACGATATGTAAGATAAATTCAAATTACAATTGGCCAATGTAATCATGGGTTTACAGGTAGATATTTGTGCTTGGATACCTTATTATATTTAGGGAATATGAATGTGTAAATATTAAATTTTGAAAATTGACAGATGAAAAGTCAATCAAGAAGGTCTGAAAGGATCACCCTCATCAGCCCAGACGAGAGCGAAAGTTCACCTGAAAACATTCCTGAAAACCTACCAGTGGTTCGAGGTAGAGAAAGGGGCCAAGGCAGGGGCATATGAAGGGGATGCAGAAGAGGCAGAAGTAGTCATTCTGAAGTTCATCCCAATCACGATGAATCTATTAAGGAGAACGTTAATGAAGAACCAACACAACATCTTGAGTATGCTATCGGGATATGCTAGCTGAAAAAAATGAATAATCTGAGAAATACTTTGACTTTCATTATAGGGGTACCGGCCGGGGTGAAAACAGAAAGAGTAGAAATTAATCCACAAGCCCAATCTACAAATATCATAGGGGGTGACATCAAGATGTTTTTAATATGTAAACTCCCAACGTTCTCCGGATAAAGAGACCTTGTGAAGGTAATGTGCTGGTTAAAGGAGATAGAATTAATATTTAATACAAGTAAGTGTTCTTACGAAAATAGGGTCAGATTGTTGTATCAATGCTTAAGCCTAATACTTTATATTGGTGGGATGTTGAATCGTTGGCAAAACCCAATATTTTGCAAACCATGTCCTAGATGGAATTTGTTGATCGGTTCAGAAAACAATTCTGCCCGAAAGAGACAGTAAGACAATTGGAGGAGGAATTTGTGAAATTAGAACAAGGAAATCAAACAGTGAGGGATTATACAAAAAAAATACATTAAAGACTCCCGTTTTGTTGAACACTACATTTCATCAGAGTCTCGTAAAGTCGAGAGCTATATCTGGGGATTAAAGCCCTCGATACGAGAATTTGTGATTGCAATGAATCCCTCAACATTTCCATTGATAGTAGATGTGGCAGAAACAACAGAAAAAGAAAACAAGAACTGACAGGGAGAAGAGAAAGTAATTGAGAAGCGAAAATGGGAAGGGTTTTCGGCTGAGTATAGAAGACCAAAATTTGTAAAATAGAGAACCGTCCAGTCTAACAATTTAATGAAGACCATGTCAGAGATGCCACCATGTCCACCAAGGTGACTGTAATTTTGAGCAAAGAAGGTGATACATATGTGGGAAAATGGGGAACTTGTCTAGAAATTGTCAGATGCCTCAACGTTGTTTCCATTGTAATCCTCTTGATCACATCAAATTGGAATGTCCTCGCTTAAAGACTCCAAGATTGGCTCTGGGTGGAAATACTCTAAGTGTTCGTAGGGGAGTCAACATCAAGAGGAGTGACTCTGATAGGACGAGGAGACGGTCTTTTCAGATGTCAGAGGGAGAGGCAGAGGAAACACCTGATGTGGTAACATGTACATTTCTTATAAACTCAGTATATGCAAAGGTGTTCGTTTGATTCTGGTGCCAATTACTCGTTTGTATCACCATTATTTACTGGGTGTTTATACGTGAATTTTGTGCCCCTTGACTATGCCTTAGTAGTTGATACTGCTAACAATAGTTAAGTATATGTTACCCATGTTTTTAGTGACTGCCAAATTGAGATTGAGGGGTGTGTGTTACCGATTCATTTGTTTCCGATGCCAATGAGGGAATTTGATGTTGCGGTGGGTATGGATTGGTTAGCAGAGAATCAGGCTAGTATTATGTGTAACACAAATATGATCAACATTGATTTACCGGGGAAAGGGCCAGTTTTGATTTATGGTGACCGGCGAGATCATCACACCAGCCTGATATCTTATATGAAAACCCGAAAGTGTGTATAGGAAGGGTGTCAAAGTTTTTTAGCTTATGTGGTCGATTCAAAGAAAGAAAAAGACAAACAAGAGTCTATCTTCTGTGAATACCCCGAGGTATTTCCTGATGAGTTGACTAGTTTACCACCTGATCGATTCGTGGAGTTCAGAATTGATTTAACACCTGAAGCAACACTAGTAGCCAGAACTCCTTACCGTCTGGTACCTTTTGAATTGAAAGAGTTAATGACCCAGCTGAAAGAATTGTTTGATAAGGGATTCATCAGACCAAGTACAACTCCTTGGGGGTGCTCACGTGTTGTTTGTTAAAAAGAAAGACGGGACGATGAAGATGTGTATTGATTATCGAGAACTGAATAAGCTGACGATAAAAAATAAATATCCTTTACCAAGAATCGATGATTTGTTTGATCAACTAGTTGGGACAAGTTACTTTTCAAAAACCGATTTGCGGTCAGGGTATCATCAGTTGAAAGTCAGAGACAAAGATATTGCCAAACCTGCATTTCGAAGTAGATACGAACATCATAAGTTTCTGGTCATGTCGTTTGGACTGACAAATGCTCCAGCAGTATTCATGGATTTGATAAATGGAGTATGTCATGAATATATTGATAATAGTTATTGTATTTATCGAAGATATTCTGATATATTCCCGATCAGAAGCTGAACATGCAGAACATCTTCGTCTAATTCTCGAACTTTTGAAAAGGGAGAAATTATATGCAAAGTTGTCCAAGTGTGACTTCTAGCTGAGGGAAGTCCAATTTTTGGGTCATACTGTTTCTAAAGTAGGGGTAAAAGTGGATACTGCAAAGATTGAAGCAATTGAGAGATGGGAAGTACCGAGAACTCCCACCGAGATTCGTAGTTTCTTAGGTCTGGCGGGGTATTATCGGAAATTTATTCAAGACTTCTCATGTATTGCTGCACCTTTGACTAAACTGACAAAGAAGAGTGTTAAGTAAGAATGGGGAGAGGATCAGATTAAAGCCTTTCAATTGTTGAAAGATCGATTATGCAGTGCTCCGATATTGTCGCTACCAGATGGGTCGAAAGATTTCGTGGTGTACAGTGATGCTTCAAAACTGGGTCTAGGATGTTTACTGATGCAGAGGGGGAAAGTTATTGCATACTCTTCCAGACAGTTGAAAGATCATGAGAAACAATAACCTACGTACGACATTGAGCTTGTTGTCGTCGTTTTTGCATTGAAGATTTGGAGGCATTATTTATTGGAACCAAATATCAGATTTACATTGATCACAAAAGTCTTCAACATTTATTTAATTAAAAGAAATTAAATATGTGGCAAAGACGATGGATTGAACTAGTAAATGATTATGATTGAGAATTTTTTTATTACCCTGGAAAGGCGAACGTAGCGACTGACACGCTTAGTCGGAAAGAAAAGAGTGGAACGATCAAAACCACTACATTAAGAGAAAATTTAATCCCTAACATTCTTAAAGAGATTTTGAGATGCCAAAGAAAAGCAATTAAAGAAGAAAATTTTAAAGCTGGAAAAGTTGAAGGAATATTATCAACAAAAGGGATTCTATGTTTCCAAGATAGAATATGGGTGCCACGTTTCAGGAGTAACCGTGAACTAATTCTTGATGAAAGTTACAGATCGTGATATTCAATTCATACAGGTACCAATAAGATGAATAAAGATTTAAAATCATTCTATTGGTCGCCATGATTGAAGAAAGATATTGCGAAATACGTGGAGCGATGTATGACGTGTCTACAAGTAAAAATTGAACATCAACAACGATATGAGAATTTGCAGTCTTTGGCAATTCATGTATGGAAAAGAGATCATATCACAATGGATTTGATCATGAAGTTACCACGAACTTTAAAGGGTATAATGCCATATTGGTTATTGTAGATCGTCCAACGAAATTTGCACACTTTCTACCAATTAAGGAGAATTATCATTTAAAAAGTCTTGCGAAGATTTGTATTGAAGAAGTAGTGACTCGTCATGGTGTTCCCTTGTCAATCGTCTAAGATAGAGACACCAGGTTTACCTCTAAGTTTTGGGAGAGCTTTCAAAGAACTATGGGATCTCAGATCAGATTGAGTACGACATTTCACACTCAAACAGATGGGCAGAGTGAAAGAATAATTCAGACCCTTGGAGACATGGCGAGAGCTTGCATTATTGACCTTGGGAGATCTTGGGAAAATCATTTGCCTTTGATCGAATTTGCTTACAACAGTTATCATTCAAGCGGCACCCTATGAGGCTTTTAGTATGGCAGAAAGTGCAGAATGTCGTTGTGTTGGAATGAAATGGGGAAGAAGCAGTTGAGTGGTTCAAAGATCGTTCAAACAACTACTGAAAAGATAGATCAAATCTGAGAATAAATTAAAATAGCTCAGGACTGACAGAAAAGCTACTTCGACAGACGCTGAAAACCGATTAAATTTATGGTAGGAGATTTCATTATGTTGAAAGTTTCTCCGTGGAAAGGTATTGTAAGATTTGGGAAAATAGGTAAGCTCAGTCTGAGGTACATTAGACCGTTCAGAATCTATAAACGATTTGGTTTAGTAGCATATCAATTAGAGTTACCTGAAGAACTTTATGCTATTCACAATACTTTTCACGTCTCAAACCTGCGAAAGTGTTTGGCCGGTCTGAATTTGGCAGTTCCGCTACTTGAGGTGCAAATTGATAATAAGTTGAATTTTGTGGAAATCCCTGAGGTCATCACTGACTAGAAGACAAAGGTATTGAGGAATAAAGAAACCAGTCTTGTGAAGGTACTTGGGAATTAGAGTCAGAGATCTAATATCCTCTTATTTGATTGAATGAATTCTAGGATGGAATTCTTCTGAAGGGAGGATAATGTGATAACCGGGTTATCGGTTAAAAAGTTCAGGGTTGTTTTTTATTATTGGTGATAAGTTAAGGGGGTTATCTTGGTATATGCTTAAATCATTTTAAAATCTTCCATCGCCTCATACTTATTTATTGTTGGTTAATTGAGATACTTGATTTATCTCATTGGATTGTGTAAGAAAAGTTGGTAAGAACTTTTTTGTGTGTATTCTTGAGTACGAAGAAAAGCGAAACCAAAAGAGGAATGTTTATAGAATTCATTATGTGATTATTTCATCTGATTAATTTCTATGGTTGTATGCATAAGGAACACTGAGAAATAAGGTCTTCTCAGCTATTTATATAAGGTGCAATTAATGCATGTTGCAGGAACAATCCACGTGTAGCTTGGGGAGAGGGTTGCATGTTCTGCTTGTCCTTGAGCTGGGCAGGCTTGGCCGAATGTGAACAGTGTACCAGGATAGTGGCCATGCATGAAAAGGGACAATAAAGCAATAGTGGATAAGACAAGGACTTGACACGCAATATTCTGGTTCAACTGGAGGGAGAACGCTGAAGCCTTCTTCATCTTGTGATGAGTCGTCTTGCTTGATCAATACACTTCTCTAGATAGATAGACTTACAGATACAACTTCAAATCTTCCTGTCTTTATCTTCAGCTACATCTTTGATATGGCTTGAAGTTTTCATTGGATTGTGAGGCTTTGTCTTTAAGGTCATTGAGTCGTTACTAAGAAATAAATCACTAAGTATTATACTACAATCAGTGAGTTAACATTCAGAGATAATAACCTTAAGTTCTATTACAAAGGAAACATTTAGTGATCAATGAATATACTTAGTTACTGACTGTGCTATCAGTTAGAACTTAATACAAGAATTAACTTAGTATCAAAGAAGGTCATCATGAAATCATAGAGGAGGATCAGCGGGATCAACAATCTTCCCCTATTTGATGATAAAAAAACAAATAAGTATAAGGTACTTAGTTGCAAACTGAAATATAATGAAACCCATAGATACAATGTCATATTTACTGTTTTCGGGGATCTTTTAAGCACTTAGAAACAATGTACTTCAGTTATAATTCTTTTAATAAAAGTTTTATAAATACAAGTACTAAAGGAAATGTAGAAGAATTGAAGATGCATAAAAAGAAAAGAACTTTTATGCTAATTAGGTAGATCATTAAACTTCATAAAATCAGGTATAGAAGATCCTACTCTATTTTTTCTTCTTTTCATCTCTACTCTAATATTTCGGTGGTAGGCATTTCGAGGGTGAGTGGTTGTATCACTGTACCTGTCAAAGAAGACTAGATGTTCACTGGAGTGATAGATAGTTCTGCAGTTCTCTGAAAACAAAGTTCACCATCTAGTGCATATAATAAGATACCATGGACAAATTTGGAAAGGATATCGCCAAGTATCTGAGAGCCTTCGGGGGATGAGAGAGATTCGACATGAAGAGGTCAAGCACGACAAGATTAGACAAAATTTCATCCAAAGAGAACTTGGTTTCATGCTCATTTCTTCCAGAGGGTCCGTCTTCAACATATACACCTTCTCGAGTCTTCATAGTCTCTAGAGGATCATTGATGATGTACTTCATCTTTTTGAAATGTTTTTTCACCTCGTGTTTGACATACCCTTTGTACTTCGATCTGGCCTTTTGAATGTCCTTCATAATTTCCAACCACTCAAGAGTATCCATATTTGTAGAGGAAGGAGGGATAATTAGTGACAATAGAGAAGTCGTCCCAGAAGATAGTCATATTCCCCAAAGGTTTTCCCCTGCATTCTTCTAGAGATGGTCACCTCAATGAAATTCGCCTGGTGAAGATGTTGATCAACTTTTTGCTTACACCATCTTTTCTTCTTAGCCTTTGTGCTTTCCTCCTCGGCTTTCTCTTTTTTAGGAACTCTCATCAGATGGGTGTGAGCATCAATAATATCTTTCCTTCAGAAATCGCCTTCAGAATGTCTTGATCCCAATGATCTTTAGAATAATGCAATTCTATCAAGAACAATGTAGAAATAGTAAGAAACTAATAAAGATTAGTTAATTGAATCAAGAAAGTCATATGTCATTGAATGGACAGTGGTTACAAGCTTAGAGAGAGATAGAGATAGAAAGAGATTCTAGAGAGAGAATTTCTCAATTGGTCTGAGAAATTATCGTTACTCCAATGATACAAAATATACATCTATTTATACTAGAATACAAAAGAGAACTAACTAGAAATACATGACAATTATTATAGTTACAAAATAGGCAAGTAAGTAACTACCACATTGTCTAATATCCTTTGGTCTCTTGAACTTGTGAAGTCTTCTAAACTTGTAGGGATCAAAGATCTGATTGAATAAGAACATCTTCTGGTTCTTTAATAAGGCTCAAGTCATGATCAACAAGATTAGACTCTTTGCTTTTTCAGAAATCTATCTAGGCTTCATACTTTGCTTTTTCTCGAAAATTCTTCTCTTATCCAACATAGATAAATCTATGGCCTAACAATATCTTCCACTAGATCAGAGAAACACTCGTGCTAAACTTCCATACCTAATTCCTTAGGTTAAATGCGACTGTAATATGTAAGTCTATTTTAGTGCACAACTTTTCATTCTTTACTTTATCCTTCAAATATATCTAAAATAAGCTCAGAGAGCCACTTGACTACCTAGAAGTCTTACTTACTTTAAATAAGCTTTATTTAAATCTGAATCTGTTTGGATAAAACCAGGTTCAGGTTCATTAAGAAGGGTTCCAGTCTTGAATTTTTCAACATCCCTTATACTTTTCTTGGGGGTTGTGAGATTAAATTTCTCAACTCCCATCTCCAAAGCAACTTGGAAGTCTTCTTTGTCTGCTTCGATTATTACTCTCTTCTTGGCTTATATCCTAGTGACTAGAGTTTTTTTGTACTTGAAATTTTTATCATTCATGGACTTAACAAAGTGTATAAGTCATGATAATGAAAGGAATTGATATTTGGGAGGTCTTTTTAGTGAAAGAGTATATTTGTCCACCTTCTCTTAATACTTCAAACTCAGGGAAATCAAGGAATTTTCTAACTTTTTCATTCCACTTCTCTGAGTTGAGTAATATTGTAATAAGAATATGTTGCCTGTTTTGGCTTTGATTTGGTTCAAAGAAAATCTGAATACAAATTCTTGAAAGCAATGGGTTCCCTTTACAATGTATCTATGTATGTGATTATCTGAATATGTAGATCCCAAATGATCTAAAGTACAATGTACATCAACACAGATAGATAGAAATCACAGTAAGTACACACATTTAAGGATGGGAAGTGATATTCCATTAATGTCACAAGGTTATCTGAGAGTGTTTCTAGAGAGAGAAATTTACAATATAAAACAAATCTGATAAGATTGGAAAGATTAACCAACTATCTGGAAACTACAAACTATTTATACAAGTTCAAAAGACTAATCTATAGATATATGACTGTAAATGAATGGCCAATATGAATAAGACACATGTTCTAATATGTACAAGCCTTTTGAACTTGGTCTCCTCAGCTTGGTTGAGTATAGAGTTGATTCCTTGAAGTCCCAAAGTTTGATTAGGCAAATATGACTTTCTCAACTGGACTCTGACTCCAAAGGGTCAAATATCTGAAGTCTCTTCACTTAGAACTTTACAACTTCATTTCAGACTTCAGTACATAGAACATTTTAACTTTTCAACTCTGAACCTCTTGTTCAGATATATAAACCTCCTTTCTAGACTAAAACACTTTGCAAAATACTATCTTCTAACCAACTTTTAACTGAGACTGTCAAGCTCCCCCTTTGGTTCAGAAACACTCCATAGCTACTGGTAAAAACTTTATTAGCACCAACTCTCTCAAATTATGATGTGCATTAATCAACTTCTCAATTCTAGAACATAAATTTGGATATCCTCAATTCTTGTTAACTACTTCAGGGTACCAGTTAAGTACTTTGCATCTTCATTGGCTCTTAAGAAAATTTATCACCATTATTTTTGATTCAATACACAATCCGTTGTTTAAGTTTACTAAGTACTGATCAGTTCTATGAGACTCAATATCTTTGAGAAACTTCATGAGGGCTGCGAGGTTGACCTTTTCTCTCTATAGTTCAAAAACAATATGAAAATCAGTCATTGCAGCCCATCTGATTGCTCTGCAAATCCCATCTCTGACTGAAACCAATGTTTTTCTATACTTCATGTGTATGTCCTGTCTTGGCAGGATTGCTCAACCTCAACTGCCATATGTCAAACGAATTAAAATTCTGGAAATCAGCTTCAGAAAATTTCTGAACTCTTTCATCTTCTCTGAACACTTCAAAATCAGGATATTCTTTCCCTTGGAAAGTTCTGATAAATACATTTCTTATACTGGTTAT
Organism: Cynara cardunculus var. scolymus; assembly: GCF_001531365.2. Classification (NCBI taxonomy): domain Eukaryota; kingdom Viridiplantae; phylum Streptophyta; class Magnoliopsida; order Asterales; family Asteraceae; genus Cynara; species Cynara cardunculus. The sequence goes on from NC_037538.1 coordinate 20,360,135, forward strand.
CCTTAGGACTAAATAGGTATCTCTCTTGAGTTTACCTTTCTTGTTAAAAAACAACATATATTGGGCCTTAAAGAATGTTGTTTCTCAAATAAGTGTATCAGTGTAAGCCATCAAATAAATCTCATGCCCAAGCTTGAACATATTAGCAAACTTGAATTCCAAGAACCATTCATCTACATATACCTCCACATTTTCATCCTCATGAATTATAGGAATAGGTTGAATAGGAACTTCGGCTTGAGCGATTAAATCTGAATGGTACAATCTCTAGCTGCACAACTATTTCAACCACACTGGTAACAACTTGTACTATTGTCTAATAACAAGATTCAACAACATCCTCATTATAAATTCATTCTGAATACGAGCTTAGACTTCTAACATCTTTTTAGCTCAACTTCCTCTTGTAATTTTGTCAATTCAGCTTCATCTTGGATTCTAACCTCCTACTGTTTAGAAATTAACTCCATCATATCAACATATATAAAGAATTCAGTGGAATGAATGTATCTTGAAGGAATACAATCTCTGAGTTAGGCTCATTTTGACAGATTTTTAAACAGTCTTGTACTAGCTTTCTCAGACTTAGCCTCACTTTGATTTTCTTCAAAAATTCTCCTTTCAGTATTTGATCACCAAAAGAGACTTTGATCTTCTTGTATATCCAATTTAGGGTTGTAGTTGAGAACTTAGTAATATCTAGAAATTTGATTGAATCCTTGCAGAATTAAACTCATAGAAAGTATAACCAGGATCTGGATAGGTTATAAATATCCCAGTAGATACACCCATAACATCATATTTTGTTCTTAGGTAGCTTATATTGGTTTCCTTCAGCTTGAACTCCATGCCCAATTGACTCAAATAATAACTCGTTGAATATGATCTGATCAATTAAGGGTTCTTCAAACTCTTTTAAAAGATGAATCTTTCTGAATGGAAATAGGTTCCATTACTTCTATTTCAGATTTATCCACTGTGCACCCAACCAGATGACCAAACAGTCTAAGATAAACAAAATATCATATTGAATTACTTTTTTGACAACAACATATTTGAATTTCTTAGGCACCGACATATCTCCAACCAATATTGTTTAGAAACAATGAACTTTTGAGAAAAATAATTTCTCAAGTACCTTTATTCTTTTAGAATATAACCCTGAACATGTATAACAAATATCTGTACAATTTGCTTCTTCAGACAATCTTTGCTCTACAATATTGACATTCCCAACTGCCTCTATATTCAAATTAAATATATCATCATTGACAAGGTCATCAAAATCAAGTTTTCTCCTAACCTCAGAGAATACTTCATCATTATCATCAGTTTCAATAAATTCTTCAGTATCAACCATATATTCTTCATCAAACTGAATGTTAACCATCTCAGCATCATCACCACTTAACTTTTCTGTCTCATATAATCCACCAACTTGCTCATAACACATTGCTTTTCAGATTTATTGGCATTCTCAACATTAGCATCTGTACCTACAGCCTCATATCGCTCAGCACCCCTAAAATCTGCATCACCTGCTAGTCTTTGTCTTGTCTCCCTATTATGATGATCTTAGTCATCTTGATCATCATACATCCTCTTCTAACATGTGGCTTGTGTTTTGCAAGCATCATTGTGATACTTTGCAAGGTCAGTCCTCAAAGCCTTTAGAGTTTCCCCCATGTTATTCACCTTATCTTTGGCTTTATTAAATTTATATTGGATGACATATCTAGCCATAGTGAAAGGTATATACATGTAAGACTTTGGAATGAATGGAATAAGGTTTACTGCAAATTCACTGGTAGACTGAGGAACATTTGAAACATAGCATGTCATAGGAATTTAATGAGATCTAAAGCAAGTGATTTGAAGGAATCCATCATATCTGCGATAGTTGAGTTTATCGGACAACGCTATATGTGATAGTTGAGTTTATCACACGTAGAAGCCTGCGATACTTTGTTTTTTTTTTTTTTTGCATAAGACTCTTGCGATAAGTTACTGTTCATAGCAAGTATTTTGCAATATGTATGCTTCAGTGTTGATGTATTATGCGATATACATGCATGAAGTTTGTAGTGGTCTGCGATATACTTGAGTATATCGCACAACACAGTCGTGATACTTGAGAATATTGCACAATTCTATCTGCGATAGCTGGTTTCATCGCATAGTTTTCTGGGATAGTTGGATTCTGCGGTATGTTACTGTTCATAGCAAGTACTATGAGATATATATATATATATATATATATATGCTTCAATATTGATGTATTGTGCGACATACATGTTGTGCGATATACATGCATGATTTGTGTAGTATTGTGCGATATGCATGCATGAAGTTTGTAGTGCTGTGCAATATACTTGAGTATATCGCACAACACAACTACGATACTTGAGTATATTGCATGATTCCATCTGCAATAGTTGGTTTCATCGAATAGTTTTCTGCGATAGTTGGTTTCATCGAATAGTTTTCTGCGATAGTTGGCTTATGTGATAAGTTACTGTTCCTAGCGAGTATTGTGTGATATACATTCTTCAATGTTGATGTATTGTGCAACATATATGTTGTGCGATATACATGCATGATTTGTGTAGTATTGTGTGATATACATGCATGAAGTTTGTAGTAGTGTGTGATATACTTGAGCAATATCGCACAACACAACTGCGATACTTGAGTATATTGCACGACTCTATCTGCGATAGTTGGTTTCATCACGTAGTTTTCTGTGATAGTTGGTTTCTGCGATAAGTTACTGCTTATAACAAGTATTATGCGATATATATGCTTCAATGTTGATGTATTGTATCACATACATGTTGTCCGATATATATATAAATGATTTGTGTAGTATTGTGCGATATACATGCATCAAGTATATCACACAACACAGCTGCGATACCTGAGTATATCACATGACTATCTGCGATTGTTGGTTTCATCGCATAGTTTTCTGTGATAGTTGACTTCTGCGATAATTTACTGTTCATAGCAAGTATTGTGTGATAAATATGCTTCAATGTTGATGTATTGTGTGGCATACATGTGTGATATACATGCATGATTTGTGTAGTATTGTGCGATATACATGCATGGAGTTTGTAGTGGTGTGCGATATGCTTGAAAAGTCGCAGTAAGGGGACCCTTGTGCTTAGTCACAGTAGAGGGACCCCCATGATAAGTTGCAATAGGGGGACACTATTCATTTTGGTTTGAACTTCTGTCAAAGTTTTCAAATATTTTAATAATCATTTTGATTAACGATCATTTGGTCAGGTAACAAGTATTTATATTTTTGATATATTCAAGATCTTATTTAGTGTCTTTTTGATATTATTATTATTTGATATCTTGTTGAGGGGGAGTAATACATGCTTGTAGGGCCTTAAGCGTACAAATGTTTAGAAATCAAAGTGTTTTTGTGTAGTAAAGTCATAAAGACCTATGCTTGTGTTGGAAATAATAACATATTGTACTGTAAATGGCTCAAATATTGTATCCTGTCTAGACTGTACAGGGCATGACACTGACTCAATGTACTCATGAAATGAGGTTTGAGGATTGGGCAGACTATCCCCTCTTTCAATATCCATATCCTCCAAATGAGAACTGAAAATATTATGTTCTGCTTCCCCCTGTGTAAATAAAACATTAATTTTTTTGAGAGATTAATGAGTGGCTTGGTGGGGTTATTTCAAGTGTTGGGATGGGCTCATTCCCTTTTCCAATACTGACCATCAAAGAGTGTGTGTCAATAGCAGTTGTGGCTGCCCAACTAGAAGTGGCTAATGTTGGGATCTCATTTTCTTTTATCCCTATTCCCACACTCTCATTTAGTTCTATTTCATGCTCTCCATCTAAGCTCTCATTTACATTTTCCCTCTTACTCACCACCTAACTGAGCTTCCTCCCTACTCTTCTATTTGTAGACCCCTTATTTTTTCCTTGCATAGGTTGACCTTCTAGGTCAACCAGTTCTAAAAGACCGATAGAGGCACAATACTCTCTCAATACACCATTTTCATAAGAAATAGATCATCTTAAAGCTTTGGAAAGTACCTTATTCCTTTGAAACTGGGATAGAGGTTTAGAGAACCTCAAAGAGTCCATAATGAAATGAGGGGAAATAGTTTCTCCTTATCGTCTATCAATAGATTCAGCACCAAGTAAGGCACTGTTGACTATAGTCTTCCAAAACCTTTGGTACAGGATATGAGTTTGATCCTTCTCCAAGTATGATTTTGTGTCCTCCCATATTAAATATTCATAGTCATAGTGTTTGTTCTTGAATAAACCGTGAAAAATTGTAAGGACCCTCAGATTTGCCTAATCTTGACCTCCCACTTTTCCTAGCAAACACCTATTAATCACTAAAAATAGACAATACCACACTAGAGGTAAGTATTTCCTCTTGAAACTACTCAATAAGACCAAAATGTAGTTGTATCCCAATGCTAATATATCTCTGGCAATGGTCTCTGAGTTAGCATATTCATCAAAGTCATATTTGCCTTCAATCCTGTTCTTCTCAGGTAAACATATCAACTTCTTGAATATTTCTAAATTCATAGAAAATGGTACTTCAACAATCATTGAATCTAGCTCCCTTGTTTCATGATCATATGATAAATTCTTCCACCACCGTTGAAGGTAATGCAATAGAACAGTGGGTTGCTTGGTTAAAATCCTCTTCAAGGGATGATGATTGAATATCTCAATGACTACTTCATGCCCTGCTTTTGAACTTTTCAGACTTGAGGTTCAAAGCAAAATTGTTAGCACCAACATTCACAAAATCTTTAGGGTTTATTTTTGTGTTATGTTCAGCAATGGAAGCTCTTGAAGTAGCTTCACTTTGTGCAGGATTTTGGCTTTGACTAGGGTAACATCATCATCCTTGGGGTTGGGATCCATTTAGGTTCATTCTTATTTACAATAGGTTCAGATCGTTTTCAAGCAATAAAAACAAGGGTTTTACCCACATTCAGATTTTCAGTAAGGGTTTTTTACCTCAATATCGTCGTCAGAAGATGAAAAGTGATCATGAGCATTTCGCTGTAGACATGGTTTCACAAAGATTCAGTCGAGCACAAAGAACACAAGAAAAATTTAGCACAATGAACACAAGAAAGAATTTTCACATAAAACATTTGAAGAAATAGGGTGCGAAATTTTTGAAATTGAAGGAATAAGAACAATTTATTCTCGATATGATACGAATAAGTTGAAGAGTTTGTTTGGAGTGGCACATGGTCAAGAAGTAAGCTTAAGATGATGATTAAGGGGACACTTAAATGAGAAGGTCAATAATCTTATCGGATACAGAAGCGACAAGAAAGTAAGCACTTACCCAATAAAATAGAGCCATCAAGGAATTTTTTCTCTTTTATATTTATGTTTAAGTAACATATATATATATATATATATATATATATATGTTGGTGTGGGTGTTGATGAGGAGAGAGTATTATAATAGAGAAAAATGGGTGATGCAGCAAGTACATTTGTGGGGAGGAATATTTTTTCTGATCTTGGTCTCATCTTCATTCTCTTTCAAAAATATGGGTGATCAATTTTATCAAAAGTGGACTCTCAAATTCAAAGGCAAAGGTGAGTGATTGTTTTCTTGGCTAAAAAATCAATTTGGTTTGGTATTTAAGTTATTATAATGATTATCCATAATTGTATGATGTTTTTATGTATTGATCGGATTACAATATGAGCAAATTACATCGAACATAACAATGTTCGGATAAGTCCTCTTATCCGGTCAAAGAATCAACCGGTTTTGTTTCATATTTGGCTAAAGGGTCAACCGGATTCATGCCTAAACCGGTTGAAGGGTTGTCCGGATTCTTGTCTATCCGGCTGAAGTGTTGACAAGATTCATACCTTATCTGGTTAAAGAATTGTTTAGAGAAAATCTTTAATGTTTGGGAAACTTTCTGTTCGAAATGGCGGTGTAACCGCGATAAAATAAAAATGGCGGTAACCGCGATAGACGAAATGGCGGTATAACCACGATAGATAATTAATGGAAGGTTATTCCAAAAATTATGATTTGTTATTTCTTGGATTTTGAAGTAAGTTGTGTTTAGTACAAAGAGTTTTCACTCGCTAGACCTTTTTGGTCTGACGCTCAATTATTGTACTAATCTGTTTTGCAGATCGTCCAACAAGTCAGGATAAAGACAAGGGAAAAATGTAAGGACTTGTATTTAGAAAAATATGTTGTAATCAATCAAATTTTTGTTAACCTGTACGGTTATTTTGTCACATATAAGTTTTCTTAGAATGTTTGTAAAACAATGGTATGGAGTATGTGGAGATGTATAATATGATTTTATGTATTAGTACTGTTTCGTGCGTGGTGAGGTGTTTCACAATACATGTCCAGCGATCACTGAACAGACTTAGTGATGATCACTGAAACTGAAGACAGAGATAATATACTTCGTAAGGTAAAAGGGATTATCATCATATCACTGAGAGAAATGATCTACATTAACAAGACAATTTCACGGTGAAAGAATCACGATTTCACGACGGAATCACCTTCCATGGAATCGGCGACCACATACAATATTGGACGATTGTCTAGAGTCACGTTTTAATTGAATGAGACTGATTATGTTGAAAGATTCACACAATGATGAAAATACTCTTCTAGTGTATTTTATGAGTTAAATTTGGGATTTGATTTAAACCATTGGATCAACCTTAATAAAAAAAATAATCAAAGGCTCAAAAACCTTACCCTTCTCACCTTAAGTCCACTTCTTACATGATCCCATGCATATATATATATATATATATATATATATATATTATATATATATATTATATATATAGAGGATCGGGATCAGGGGAAAACCACAAAAAATGAAAAGCTGAAGAACACGCTGTTAACCCTTCATGTGGACAATATGCACATGTGTATACAAGCAATTTGTTTGGTATATGCATAAAAGCCAAGAAACAACTCTAATTATTTGTATGCACATGTTTATATTGTTCAAATAAATGGTTACCAATATATTTTTCATTTTTTTGGGGGTTTTCCTCTGCTACATCGTGTGTGATTCTTTCACAATTTTAGATCGAGTAGATTGTTTTTAGGCTATTTCACGTGATCTAATACATATCATATATGATCTACTTAATGAATTAGACATAACAAGATTAATTTGTGATTAGCAATACCAAAAAAACGTTAATCATATATATTATGCTAGAATATCACTTGTAATTAACAACATAAAAAATTACAACCATATGCATCATGCTATATTATCGTTTGTGATTAACAAATCAAACAATAATCACATGTGATTAACAAAAGGAAAAACCATAATCATATTTACATTTACATTTGCATATTGCATATAATTAATAATACAAATAAAGAATTTCTTATATTTAATTTAATTTATAAGAAACTACACACTCTCTTGTCATATAACTAAAATCTCGTTCAAACAAAAATCATTTTTTGCTAAAAATAGAGATAATCTGATTGAAAAATACCAAATAATAATAGTCAACTATCTCTTGAATTTTTATTTTTATTGAAATTTTGTTCTCCAATGTAATGACCGAGACGAAGTTGTTGGTTAGGTACAGGCAAAGTTGGAGACACCGACAATATCATCAAAGGAAAACATATCAAGATAACCTTTTTCTTACCTTCTCCAACGGAATTGAAATTAAAAGCGGAACCACAACTCTTTTGGTGAAATCGGAAGCAACAATTTGATCAAAGCTCCCTATCAACACAATGAAGAAACATGTTAACCGAATCCGGTACAAATGCTTCATGTTAACAAAAAATGTTGAAGTAAAAGGGAGGATAGGCACGATCTCGGGAGTTAAAAGGCACTGACGAAATTGCATTTCACGACAAGTGTAACAAATAAAATCAAATGTCTTTTTTATCAATAGTGAAATTTGAACCCCAAAAAGACAAAAGTCTCGAATATCTCTAAGCCAAAAACCTTTTAATATAAAAGAATCATTAGAATGGTACTCGCGCAATGCAGCGAAATACATCTTATTTTAGTATTTCGTTTTGTTTTTTGTCTCTGTTAATATAATATGTTTTATGTGGTTTTGAGAAAGATATTGTTTTTATTTTTGAATAAAAATAAATTTGAAGATATCATAAGAATTTGAAAAAATATATCGATATTAATATAATTTAACTATTTAAAAGTTCTCTTTTTTATACAATTTCTTTAATTCAACTTTTTATCATAATTTAATTTAGGTATAATAATGAAATAATTTATTTTTGACTTAACAATATAATTTTTGTAAAAATAATAATTCTGTTAGAACTCAATGATTATTCTAATTATATTTTAGATTTTTTTATTTAAAATGAGATATTTATCTTATATTTGATTATGTTTATCATGTATTTGATTACGCTTATCTGCAGTTAGTTATACGAATTCAAAAATGGAGCTTTAATAAGTTGTACTTACGCATAATTTACTTGTAATCTTAAATTTTAAGTAATATGCATTGATAAACAGTACTTCATGCATAAAAAATAATTTGTAAGAGTTTTTGTCAAATACTTTATAATATAGTATATATATTATCCTTGACGTAATAAAGAGATGGTCAGTGGAGCTAAATTAAAAGAGAAATTAATAACAAAAATAAAGCTACGAATAATAATAATATATATATTTAATTATTTTGTTTGGGACCCGAATCATGATTTCCACGATTCCACCTATGAACGGATATAAACAAATGCAATATTCTTTTCACACCTCCAAATAAATTTTTCATATTTTATTGAAATTGTTTATAAAAATAATTTATTAATTTATTTCAATATGATATTGGTAATAAACATTTTTAAGAGTTTGGAAAAATAATTTATACCGGTGCCAAATCAGTGATAAGAAATTTTTGAAGAATTTAAATTCTTCTTACTTATAATAAATTGATAAGTATTTTTATAAAGGAATATAAATTGTTTCAAATAAACGTCCAACAATTTGTCATTGCCTTCAAACATCTATTTCTTCAATATTTGTCATTGTTTACGTCACCATGATAAATTAAATATTCTATTTTTTATTTATTTTTAATTTTCACAATTTTTTTTTTAATATTTTCTTGTTTCCCTTAAAATATTATAAACTTTTTTAGGTAAGACTTAAAATAAACGTTGAATTTGTTAGTCGTGTATATAACAATACTTATTTCTACTTGCATTCCTTAAATAATATAGAAAGAATGGTGTTTAACAATGAGGTTTGATGGTCCCTCCATTATTGTGTGTCTATATATATCTATATTATATTTATATCTATATTATATTATAAATCATTTGATAAAAACTCTTAAAAACCAATTTCTATGCATAAAGTATTGTTTGTTAATGCATGTTACTTAAAATTCAAGATTACAAGTAGATTGTGTGTAAGCATAACTCATTAAAGCTCCATATCTGAATTTGTGTAACTAACTGCAGATAAACATAATCAAATACACGATAAACATCTTATTTTAAATATAAAAAACTAAAATACAGGATAATCATTGAGTTTTAACAGAATACTTAATTATTATCTTTATAAAATATTATATGATTAAACCATAAATAAATTATTTCATTATTAAATTATAATAAAAAATTAAAGAAATTACATAAAAATGAGAACTATTAAATAGTTGATTTGATATTAACATCGATATATTCTTTTTCAAATTTTTATGATATTTTTAAATTTATATTTTATTCAAAAATAAAGTCATTATTGTTTTTTTTAAAAACACATAAAATCGTATCATAACATCTACAGAGATAAATAATAAAATAGAATATTAAAATCGAGATGTATCTCAATGCATTGCGCGAGTACCCTTCTACTTATATTATAAAATATTTGATAAAAAAAACTCTTAAAATCATTTTTTATGCATGAAATACCGTTTATTGATATAGATTACTTAAAATTCAAGATTACAAGTAATTTGTGCATAAGTATGACTTATTAAAACTACATGTTTGAATTCGTGTAACTAACTGCAGATAAACATAATCAAATACAAGATAAGCATCTCATTTTAAATACAAAAAATCTGAAATATAATTAAGATAATCATTAAGTTCAATTTTATTATTTTTATAAAAAATTATACTATTGAACCAAAAATACATTAATTTGTTATTAACCCTAAATTACATTATAATAAAAAAAAATGAAATTACACAAAAAATGAGAATTTTTAAATTGTTAATTTGATCTTAATATCAATATGTTTTTTCAAAATTTTATGATATCTTTAAATTTATATTTTATTCAAAAATAAAAACATTATAATTTTTTTAAAACTACAAAAGATTGTATGATAACATTGACAGTTATAAAAGATTAAAGGAAACATTAAAATCAAAATTTATCTCGCTGCATTGCACGAGTACCTTTCTAATATATATATATATATATATATATATATATATTTAGGGAAGTGTTCAAACGAGAACACCTTCATTTTACGAGAACGCGAGAACGCCATTTTACTATAGACACTCACATGTGATACTATTATTCCATCACATATGAATTATACACATGTGATACTAAATCAGAGACGTAATTCGATGCGATCTTTGTTGCAGCAAAGTCGCCCTTACACCACTAATCCCCTCACAAGTATTATCACATGTGATAAGAGTGTTGTTGATATGATATTGTAATCCATCAAGACTATCACATGTGATGCTAAATCATAGACACAGACAACCTTTGGCGTGGCCTAAGTCGTAGAACACTTCGTCCGCACATCACAGGTCCCCTCACGCGTATTATGACATGTGATAATGGTGTTTTCGCCTTCTCGTAAAATGGAGGTGTTCTCGTTTGAACGTCTACATATATATATATATATATATACTAGGTTTGGACCTGTGTATTACACGGGTTAATGACAAAAATTAAACGAAACTGATATGTATTTTATAAATAATTATTAATCAGAGGTAATTTATAAACTTAGACAAAAGTACAAGTCCGATTAAATTTTTGATATAAAGATGCTCTTACTCTAGAATTAAATGTTACATATACAAAGGACGGCATGTGCTTCGATGATCAGAAAAACTTCTAAATGAAGACGAACAATGTAGATCTAATATGCAGCGCTGTGTAGTACATGCAGAGCC
>NC_037538.1:20373297-20393372 GCF_001531365.2 Cynara cardunculus var. scolymus
TAATTAATTTTATGTTATTATTAATTAATAAGGTATTAATATTCTTTTAATAACTATATAAATTAATTAAATTCACATTATTATTAATTAATTAAGTACTAAGAGTACATGTTCTTCTAAWTTTTTTTCCCGGGTAATATTGCTTTGTGAAAAATGATTCAAGGATGCGAATTTGAATTTTTAAACCCGGTTTTTATGACCACTCCAGAGTTAAATTCAGACGTGAATTTTTCTAGAGTTATGTTGTAAGTCTGGGGGCCGTAAGTGAAAATTGTGTCTAGTTTTGGCGGGAAAAATCAACAACCATCGCACAGAAACGCGACACGTGTCTCCAAAGTTACTTATTTATTAGTATTATAGATACATACATATATATATATATATAGGTTAAATTATGTGAGGATCAAAAAAGGTTGAAGATTGTAAAGGCCAATCTTAATTATTAATTGAATTTAATCTGTGGTTATCAAAGACGATCGTATTTTTGTAATATTTTGAAATTTGAAACCGTAAAGTCCATTTTCTACGTAAAGCTTAGCTCTCATTGCCTTTGGTTTAGGAAGTCTTGAGTTGATACCTCTTTGTTCACTTTTAACCATGATAATGTTCGGTTGATTGTTCTTGTCTATGTAGATGATTTAATAATAACCGGCTCAGTTTACTATCATATCGCCTCCTAGATCTTAAGCTTCATCACAGAGTGATATATCTCATCAGGAAGAGATATCGCTATAATAAATCTAGCTTTAGTATCAAGATCCATTTTCTTCTTGTCCTAGTCACTCCATTGATGAGGGAGCTTTGAAATCTGACTTTTAAGAATGTCAGTTGTGGTAGCAGTGGCAGAGACTGCTGGAGATATTGCAAATATAACATATGATCCATTTTCAACATAGTATGGGATCTCATTCCATACCTTCCAAGAATAGGGATATCCGATTTTTTTCATAAACTGAACTTGTCTCTGTTAAATCTGGGAGGTTTGGCAAGAGAGCCATTATCGTGAAAGTTTGTTTTTGTATTTTACAAAGCCATTTAAGAAAAAATGGTTAGTAGATTAAGAGGAGATAATAGACATTGCTCTAATACCACTTTATTGGTCCCAAATGGATCTACAAGAATTTAAAGGTAATAGTTTGTAAAAAGAGGGGGGATGAATATGAACACATAATTTTCACTTTTTAATTCGTTTATTGATAAGAGAATATCAATACATAATTTACAGATTGCTATAAAAGAATCTAAAGTTAAGAACTTATCTAAACAATCTTGGAAGCACACAAGTTGCACAGAAAATAAGAATAAGAAAGAAGAGAGCAAGAGAGAAAGTGTTTGCTAAGAATGTGTTTGTGAGTGCTTATGAGTGGAGAGTCTTCTTAGATATTTATACCCATTGCATTTAATGCAAGTCAAAGGGTACAAAGCACGTGACAAGCTTCTAGTAGAGAGCTTGTTCTTTGTCTTCAAATATGCAGGATTTTGGCCCCATATGAACAGTTGTCTTTCACAAAGTAGGTAAGCACGCTTAGAGACGATAGAGTAACTCCATACATGTATTTTTGTGTGTGTAAGATATAGGGTTGTCCTTTGTGTGCAAGAGGATAAGACAAAAATTAATCTTGTAGAGCAAGATTCATTTGATTGCCGACACTGATTCAACTCTAGAGTTTCTTTAGTGTTTGCTGAGTCTTGGTTAGATTTCACACTTTGATTTAGACACGCTTGTTAACATTGAATCCGCTTCAGATCACGAGTTGTTGTCTCTATCTTCAGCTACATTTTCGACATTGTTCAAGGTTTCTTTGGTGTGAGTTTTGTCTTTTGAAGAATACTTGTCCTTTAGAGAAGTATACAATACATGTTCAGCGATCATTGGATTGACTCAGAGATGTCGTTGAAACTGAACATAAATAAAATGAAGTATTTTTAACTAAGTATAAAGGGTCATCATCAAATTGCTAGGGGAGTTTGAATCAATAGATTAGGATTCTCCTAATCATCATGAGGGGGAGAAATAGTATCAAAGACATATCAAATAAGAGAAAAGAAAATATTATCAAAGATATTGTAACATGTGCTGATGTTTAAAGGGAGCTAACAAAAGATCATATATGTAGGTGAAGTTAAATTTAAAGTGGTTCAGTTGAAGAGAAGATTTGTATCTAAGGTTGAAAAGTCACTGGATTTAAAAATTGTAGATGTGATGAAAATTTTGATGCTGATTTGAAGAATTTGGTGCTGATTTACTGACTTGTGTTGACTTATCTATGAGAGATTCTTTGGATGATTGAATCAGAGTTGTTTGAAGAAAGTTTTGACAAGAATGAATTCTTTCATGATATAATGGTAATGAGCTTAGTACACATAGTGTCAAAGCTTAAAGCCTAAATGTCTAAAGCTTATTTGTTGACTGAAAAGGATTTGTTGAAGATTTGCTGACTGTTAAAGATTGAAAACGATTCTAAAGTATCTGAAGACTTTGAAGATTGTTTCCAAATGAAGATTTTGATCTGAAGAATATATCTGTTAAAAAGTGGAGATTATTATTTTCCAGATTTTCGTTTTTCGAAGGTTAACAAAGTCTAATCATCTTCAAACGGAGGAGATTGTTAGAGTGTTGATATTTGCTCAGTTGTAATCTCGAATACTTAGGAGGAGATCGTTAGGTCAAGAATATTGTATCCGAGATCACTGAGCATTGAAGACTGAAGGGTCAAAGATGAAAGACATGGTCAAAGAGAGTCAAAGTTGTTTACAATTGTGAACTATCAACATTATAATTAGAGCTTAATTTAAGTTTACTTTCTTGTTGTAGTCAATTGTTGAGTTAAAAATGTTGTATTCAAGTCCCGTGCTTAAAATATTTTACATTGCTTTCTAGTTTAGCCTTATTGTTTTCTAGACTAGTTTATTGCTTTCCAAGAAGGGGTATAAATAGGTACCCTTGGTAGTTTGGTTAGTTACCAGCTTGTGAAACTTTGTGAGATATATGCTTTGAGAGATATCCTATATCATTCTGTAATCTTGTGAGAGACATCATTCAAGAACACCTTGTAATTCACAGCTGAATAATAATATACATGCCGACATACTTAATTCAATCTGTGTTCTTGATCTTGATTGTATTCTATTGATTGTGACTTGAATATGGGTTCATATCAATGGTATAAATACAATGACTTCTTATAATTAAAAAAAGGTTAGTTTATTGTAATATCTTAGAGAGAGAAACATTATGTAGAGAGAGAAACATATTAATGACATGATGATTTCATATCTAATCATTGTTTTTGATTGTTAAATACATTGTTACTTGATCATTATGGGATTATCAAATAGTGTGTCCAAAAGGAAAAATGGAACACTGTTGGACATTGTTTGTTCTATGATGAGTCGTAACACTTTCCCTAAAAGTTTTTGAGCCTATGCCCTAGAAATTGTTGCATGCATACTAAATAATGCACCAACCAAGACAACTGAAAAGACCCTATACGATTACTGGGAATATCCCAAAATTATCTTACATTAGTATATGGGGTTGCGACACTTATGTTAAGCAGGAAACTTATTGAAAGTTTGAGCTAAGGTTTGAAAAGTGCATCTTTACAGAATATCTAAAAGACACTATTGGATATTATTTCTATAAACCTGATGAGAACAAAGTTTTTGTTGTACGCTAAGGTGAACTCTTAGAAAATAATTTTCTAACAGCAACTACAACGCAAACTAGAGTAGATCTTGAAGAAATTCAAGAACCACAAGATGAGACAATGGTTGACACTGACGATCAACATAATGTTAAACTTGTTGAGAGAACTAATGAGATATAAATAATCTGTAGATTGGTTAGGACTTGTCAAGAGCCTGAGAGATATGGTTATCTTAAAGGCAATGAGGAAATAGTTCATTAATGAGCATGTGACTTATGAGAAGGTTGTATCATGTTTGTAATATGATGAACGACAAGATGCCATGAAGACTGAGATATAATCCATGTCGGATAACCAAGTTTGGAACTTGGTAGATGCACCTATCAGTTGCAAAGTCGTAGGATGTAAATGGGTATTTAAGAAGAAACCCAACATGGACGGGATTATGCATACTTATAAGGATAGCTTGGTAGAAAAAGGTTTCGCTCAAACTTAGGGAGGTGACTATGATGAAACATTTTTTCTAGTAGCCATGATAAAGTATCAAAATTCTTCTTGACATTGTTGTGCATCAAGATTACAAGATATGTCAAATGAATGTTAAAAATCGCATTCCTTAACAGTTCTTTGAAAAAGGATATGTACATGGTACAACTAGAAGGTTTTAAGCATCCAAAGTATCCTGATAAAGTATGCAAGTTGTAGAGTTTCTATTTACGGATTGAAGCAAACATCTCGTAATTGTAATATTTGTTTTTTTGACAATAAAATAAAGGAATTTGATTTTGTAAAGAATGAAGATGAACTCTGTGTATACAAGAAAGCCAGTGAGAGCATAGTCGTATGACTAACCCTATATGTCGATGACATATTGATTATCAAAAACGCCATCCTAATGCTCGAAGGTGTAAAATCTTGGCTAGGAAAATGTTTCGCAATGAAGGATTTAGGAGAGGCAATGTATATCCTTGGTATAAAGATCTATCGAGATAGATCTAAGTGCATAAATGGATTAAGCCAAATACATACATTGACGGGGTCTTGAGACACTTCAAGATGGAGGGTTCCAAAAGAGGAAACTTGCCAATGGTACATGGTATACAAATGCGAAAGACCTAGTATCCTAGTACAAAGGAAGAAATGGATTGTATGAAAGGTGTTCCCTATGTTTTGGCCAAAGGTTCGATTATGTACTTCATGTTATGTACTAGATCAAATGTCTTGTATGCCTTAAGCATGACAAGCAGAGGAACTAAGAAATAAATATGGGAACCGGATCTAGCCAATTGAAAGGATCTTCTGATCAATCCAGAGATCATTTTGCCGCATGGAGGTAGAAGGCCCACGGGTCGTGAACTTCTTTTCCCGGAGAAGAAGCAATGACGGTATCTGGGGAAGGATCGAATCGGTATTGCTATCCGAGCTCTCTTATTGTACCAGTCAAACCCCGATGATGCTCACTCGATGGTAGTTAAAAATATCTGAGACAAACTGAGGATAGGTTCTTACTATACGGTGGTATAGAAGGATATCTATGCATCCAAAGTTACACGAATGCTAGTTTCCAAACCAAGCATGATGACTTTAAATCGCAATCGGGATATGTATTTGTGTTAAGTAGTAGTGCTGTGAGCTAGGAGGGCTACAATCAAAATATGATAGCAGATTTGATTATATAAACAAAGTATATTTTATATTAAACTGTTGTACGAGAAATTCATCATAGACCCAAGAGTGATTCCTAGCATATGTGACCTTGTCAAAAAATGAGGGTGTCATAGCACATACGAAAGAACCAAGGTCACATCAGCGCTCCAAGCATATTTTGAGAAGATATCACCTGATTCAAGAGATCATTGATCAAGGTGACATGAAGAGACACAAAGTTTGATCAAAAGACAATACAATAGATCCTCTCACCAAGCTTATGAATCAAAACAACTATGATGCTCATACTAGTTATATATGCTTGAGGTTTAGTAATACTTTGATTTGATTAGCAACTAGTAAACTTTAAACTTATTTGAAACATTAAGATGGTTATGTTTTATATGTTATGACATACTGGGTATCAATATTTTACATTAACGAAATTGTGTTCCATCTGAGGACATTTGTTATCCTTAAATAAGTGTGATGATCATATTATTTAAAGTTGTCCTTGGTCAATTATTATTAGGGGTATTAATAAAATAGGATCATTATGAAGTCTAGTTATGATTCAAGTTGGAAGTGCACTAGGTACAACCAAAGTCAGATACGCTTCTCGATGCACAAACGTTGGACAAAACCCCTATAAGGATCACTACATAGAATGGTATCATATAGTGAGTCCTGTGAGGGGGAACCCTTATATTTGAGATGTTCATAGTGATCTATGCACAAGGAGTATTATGCTTTAATGTACTTAACTACGTTGAGTATAATATGAATTGTGCATGAGTCGTGTACATGCAATATGTGATTTCCTCTTTCAAAATGAGAGATACTTTTGGATCCCTCAATGACATATAAAATAAGAATATATATGATGGAAGAGTTAGGTTTCGAGAATGGAGAATTAAGATAAAAAACATAAGAAAAGATCTTCATCATTGGATTTACATTAGGATGAGATGCACCAGATTAATCCTTATATTAAAAACAATTCATAGATGATTTTGAAATTAAAGGTGATTAAAGATCTAAATCATTTCTTACGTTTTAAGATCGAAATGTGAAGAGTATTTTTATTTTTATTTATTTAAAGAAAAAAAAGAGAAAGATCCGGTCGTGGCGATCCTACGGTCAACAAATTTAACACGGTAGATCATCCTCCACGTGTCAGCGTCTCATATGACTTCCTATCTGACCTTCCCTTTATAAACCGCTCCAGCCAATTGCAATTTCTCCGATCCCCACGTACTAAATACCTGTCCAAATACATTAATCGGTCGAAAATCGAAAACCATCATCAATGGCGGAAAAGTCTTTCAAGTATGTGATCGTCGGCGGCGGCGTCTCAGCTGTGAGTTTTTGTCGATCGAATTTATTATTTATAATTGGTACTAACTATATCTGCTCAATTTGATGTTTCTTTTATCGATAATTCTAGCAATCCTATTTTCTGTAACTGGACTAGTTAGCTAAGGGCTACGAACTAACAGATTTTGCTTTGAATGTATCAAGGGAGTAAGTTTTCAGATTGTGTATGATCATCATCTAGTAATAGAGATCTGCAAATTGTTTGATCATTTTACACAGTTCTGAGAGGAGTACTTAATTGGGGATGTATTTTTGCGGTTTTCTGATGCTTTTTCTTTTGGGTTTGTGGAGGGTAGTGATTAGTGAAGGAGTAGTGTGAAATATATGTATGTGATTTGTGTAAATCTTTTAACTCCTAAGAGAACAAGGGCTAAGTCAAACACGTAAACCTATGTTTTCCAAACACCAATTGATATGAATTTTGTCCCATAACTAAAACAAGAACTTTTTTTACTGTTCTTGTTGTAAAAATCATCGTATTAGCATTTTTGTCCTTGAAAAGTTGGAAATCTGCATTGTTTCAGAAGTTATAAAGTAACCTGTTTGAGATCCAGGTTTAAGGTGTAGTTCTTTATTAGGAATGGTGATTGTTTGAATTACCACCTTAGTTTATAAGAACATTAACATAGTTCTTTTACTGTTTCATATACCGTAATGCTTACTTTGTTGTACATGTAGGGTTATGCTGCCAGGGAGTTTGCAAAGCAAGGAGTCCAACCAGGCGAGCTAGCAATCATATCTAAGGAGGCGGTATGGTCATCAATTTTTCCCTCTGTTACTCATAATTTTTGAGACCCGTGGAATACTTTTAAATATGAATATTTACACTGAAAAAATGCATGCTTAATGGTTGGATATTGAATAGGACAGATTGGATTCTTGCTTAACCATATTCTTTGTGAGACCTTTCATTTCTTATGTTTCCCTTTCCCCAAACTTTTTGGTTACGGATGTCACCGTATTTTGGGCTAAAGAGGTGAAAGAAAAGTGTTGCTTTGGCCTTAAATAACTAAAAGGGCTCATCACTTTTCTAGAGTTCGCAGAAGAGGTATTTGTAATCATTATTAGGATTTAGGATTGATAATCAGACAAATAAATACAGTAGCAGTGAAAGAAAAATGAATTGATATACATATTTGAACAATTTGACTATATCCACGTTTTTCTTATATGCTTTGTGAATTCTATTTTAGTACCAAGATGAAGATAGGCAACATTTTTGTAACTCATAGTGAAGACAGCATGAAGTATTCTTGTTAGAGTCGACATATCCACCAAAATAGTGTCATTCAATCCTTCGAGTCCCAGCCATTACCAAAACAAATTAATGTATTTGATTTTAATTCAATTACCTAAACAACAAATTCACAACTTCCGAGTAGATCTGCTTAACATATGCTTGCTCCCAACTCCGTCTACGTTACTAGGTTGGGCCTTTTATGTTGAAATTGGTTTCCTACACATAATGATATATGATCAGTCTTGAAATTGATTTTTTTTTAGTTGAAAGCAAAATGTTTCATATAGAATGAGCACTTACAGACTGAAAAATTTTCTATCAAATACCCCCGTGATAAGCATGAGAGTTGTCGATCAAAAGACCAATTTATTAAGCCCCTGCATTCGAGGAAGCTCCAAAGTTATAGACCAAATGGCTCTTAAAACCTTTGAATGTGTTGGACTTTGCTCGGTCCTACCAATTCCTCCTCCAAAACAAGCATACTGTAATTGGCCTAATTTGATTCTTTGAACTCTTTAACTCCAATCATTCTTTATAGATTCAAGAAAGTCTCTAGGCTGAGCAGTTTGGCCTGGATATTGTAACTTGATTTTGTGTTCCACAGTGCACTAACTCGATTTCTTCTTTCTTAACCAGCTCCTGCAAAAATGGAATTTGTTATTTTTCATTGAATGTTCCATTACAGTACACTGGAAAAGAAAAACTACAATTCCTATCTATTCTTCTTCTTTCATGGATCCATTGGCGCCAGTAGTTGCTTTAGATATGTGGTTCTTCTCGGCACTAGGTCTGGCACAGAGGATTCATTTGATTTCTTCAAGAAACCTAGAGCCTACCACTAATTTGTTGTTTATGATGGGCATTAGGTCACTTGTGGGAGCAAGCATTATGTCATTATACCTCATATACCTCGTTCCAAAGTTTGTGGTGTTGTAGTATGGTCCACAGTCTAGACCTGTCACTACTTCACCTGCCTTACCTTCTTCACCAATAGGTAGATTAGTGTTCAACTGTTCATCGGTCAACAGAATAGAGAACTACTGTTGGTAGAATAGTGGATAATCCAACAGTACTAGTTAGTTGGTCATCCACTGATTCAGTACATTTTGTAGGCTTTGGATTCCTCGCTAACACCAATGATCACGCATGTAGTACTTCTATCATCAAATTTCACTCTTTTCTAACTTCGAACATGAACATGTCCCACATAAGCGACTCTGAAGTATTCCATGTTAGGGTTTCCAACATTCTTTAGTGCTTATTTCTTTCACAGTAAGGTGGTGCACCTGTTCAAGATGTGTGTAGTCCATCGGGCCACTTCTTCCAAATCTTGGGCATACCCTTTTTTAGGAGACAATGAACCGTGTTCATACAAGTTCTATTTTTTTCCCTTCGTCTACCCCATTTTGTTTGGGGGTGTAGGCTGCAGTGAGCTTCTTTCTTATTCAATGAGAGGTACAGAAGTTAGCAAAAGTCTTAGAAGTGAAATCACCACTTTGGTGGGGCCTCAAACACTATATCTTCGTCTTTGTCTTATTTTCTTCCATCACCATAAAGTTTTTGAAGCACTTGAGTGTCTCATCCTTTTCAGCTAGAAAATACGTCCAAGTTTTTCTACTAAAGTCATCAATGAAACTCAGCAAACAGCTCATGTCACTTGCTGAATTTGGTGAAATCGGTCGGCATAGGTCAACGTGTACAAACTAAAGTTTGTTTGTTGCTCTCTACCTTGCTTTGTTAGTAACAGACTCACAATGTCACTTTTTTTAGCACATACTTCACATACATTCTCGGTCTTCATAATCTAAGGGAGTCCTACCACCATCTATTTTGATAACATTAGCTGCAAATGCTAATTTAGGTTGCCGAATCTCTTGTGCCAAATATCGGAGGTGTTCTCAGTTGAGACATATAAACTCGCTGATGTTGGGGTTCCTGCTACTAATAGAAACATTCTGTTTGATGTCATGTGCATATGCTTAATCAACACCAATTCGTTGTGATATATTTTGCAGCCTCCATTTTTTTTATCAAAATGGCTAATGGTTAGATCAGGTAACATAATATATGCTACCTACTATGTGAGTTCTCCCTTGCCCATGTACCCACATCTGTGCGCTGTTTCCCAATCTCATAGAACGTGTGAATTGCTCATCGAGGCGGGCAGGTGCGGACCTATTAGGAGCTGAGCAGGCTCTTATGCACCCGCGCACTCGTTTGATAGGTGTATCCGCTTGATTTTGAGAGCCGCCCTTAAATACTTTGAAACCAAATCTATGACAGGAATTAAACAGGGATGGGATGGTTGGATTATCACTTTATAATACATGAGGTCATGGGTTTGAATCTTTTCGGTAAAAGTTCACTTTTTTAACTTTTAATTTTTGGCTCTAGGCTGGCCCAAAGAATTTACTGAGGCCCTATATAAAATATTATAAGCAAAAATTATAATATTATAAGCAGAAATTAGGACTGAACTTACAACCTCAAGTACAATTATAAGCATTAACACTATACGAAGACAACACTTTTGTTAATTTTTCTCCTATTTTGATTTTATTATTTTTTTCATGATTTATTTTTCTTCCCAATGTCAATTCATCTTAAAAATTGTCGCTTTTCATCTCATTTTCAAGGCAACATATATTTATTTTAAGAATCAAAGTCGATTCCATTGACAAAATGTATCTTATTCCTCAAATTGATACAATTGACTTTTCCCTGGTCAAACTGCGTTGATTTTTCCCCATGTCAAACCATGATTGTTACGCCTTTTTATTCACTATTGCTCAAAGAAATTCTTAGGTCCGTCACTGGAGGCTGGTAAACTCTCTTTTTCTTACTTGTCCTGAGGTTGGGACAACCTGAGTCTAGGATACAGACCTCATGTCTCCGTGCTTCTTCCTTCTCTACTCATGCCATAAATAGAAGTTCCTCATTCTCATTCTCTGCATAGTTGGCATTCTTCTCCAAACTAGAGCACGCAGCTTGATGATGCCCAAACTAGAGCACTCTGCATAGTTTCCAGTCATTTCCAATGGTTTATTTTGAGGATTGCAAACCATCCCAAGGCCTAAGTTTTCTAATGGCAAGACTCCTTGCATGAAGAACAGTGCTTTCAATATTCAGGACTCTGATGGACCATCAATGCTGGAAGGCAAGCATTATGAATCTTGTCGTTGGTAGTTGAACTCACAGAACCATTATCATCCTGATCTCACAGATTTTTCTTCGGCCTCCTACAATCCCTCTTGAATTGCCTTTTGTGATCAGAATTTCGAAACATAATCACAAATCTGCTTTTCAAGTTTTCAATTCCCTGTCTTTTGAGTTTGTTGGCTAGTGGTAATTTGACCATGGCACGCCCCAAGGATTCTCTTAATTTACATTTAGAATTATGTCCTAGGTGTCATCAAAATTTAATTTCATGACCATGAGAACCTCTAATAGCAGAAACTGTTGCCCCCATGAAGTGGTAGCTGATATGGATAACGCAGAATGGTTTATGTCATCTCCACAGAGCTTAATTGGTTAGTGATCGAATTGTATCCATTAATGTTATCCATATAACCATCACTAGCCATCTCAAAATTAAACAAACGAAAGCATGAGAAATATCTTGTTAATGTCATGGTTTCTTTTACATTCCACCAAGGCTTTTGGTAAACTTCTTGTGGGGTTTCTCATTCATGATGTTCAATGCAACTTTACTATTCAAACCAAACCAAACAAACCTAGTACACCCCACATAGATGTATAGAGGTAGGGACCGAGGATAGGATGTAGGCAGACATTGCCTCTACCCTAGGGTAGAGAGGTTGATTTTGTGAAGACCCTCGGCTGCAACTTTACTAATCAATGCCAAGCAAATCACAGCCAACCTGTGTAGATGCTCCCACTAGGCTTTTGCCCTTGGAACATGGCTTTCTCTTGCTCGGAGAAAGAGGAAAGATTTTTCTATTAATGATAATCCTCCATCTCTATTTCCAATATCCAAAATCCTTCCCATTGAACTAGACAATTCCTATCTTCACATCCCTCATTGTTGTAACCTAACAAGGCATTAATGCCAATTGTTAACCGGTAATCAAACACCAAATTATAATTGCATGACTCCCTGAGAAACACAATATCTACATGGCTCAGCAATTCACCTATATCCAGGGGAATTGCTAGGATTTTATTATGGGAATCGTACATAAAATTAAAACCTTTTACTTTCAAAAGTAAAACTAAAAGCATTTTCATAAGCCAAATTAGTACAAAAATCAAAACAGTTGAGACAGAATTGTTTTATCCACGAAATTATAGGCCAGTTTTCTGTTCAAATTAGGGCCTGCATCAAACACAAAGCTTTTATTTGCATTTCCGGTGAGGCTGTTTCTTTTGGCCTTCATGTCACAGAGGAGTGATCTTACTGGTTGATCCAAGGTTTACCTGTCCATAAATGAATAACAGAACTTATTTGGCCAAATGAACGATCGTCACTTTTATTTCGCACAGATGTTGAATGGAATTGATTTCAATAGATTGCTTTTGAAGCAACAAATTTCTCTTCTACTGCTGCTTGACAGAATAACCCTGTACTATGGCTTTCATCTCTTAATCTGTTAGCTCTTATAAATTTACTAATTTGAACATTCATCTTTTATTTATTATGTAGAACTATTTACATGATTTTGCTAAACATAGTTTTATGGATCTTCTAGGTGGCTCCATATGAACGCCCTGCACTAAGCAAGGCATATTTGTTTCCTGAAGGTAAGCCAACCTAATTTTCGCACTGTGTAGTATTTGGTTCATGAAGGTGGCTCCATAAGTTGTTTCTTTCTTTTTTCCAAACTTCCAGCATTAATTTCAAACTGAAGAAACTTTTCACACTTCAACTTAGATTCTGATAAAGTTTATATTATCATTGTGATTCAATTCTTTTAGATGGATTCCATGTCTAAACTAGATATTCTAACATTCTCCCTTATTTTTCTTGATCTACTATTATTCTTCAGGAGCTGCCAGACTTCCAGGGTTTCATGTATGTGTTGGAAGTGGAGGAGAGAGATTACTACCAGAGTGGTACACAGAGAAAGGTATGGTGTTTTCATGTAATTGCATATCTTCTTTCTCTTCCTTCCCTTTTGCTAACACTTTGCACAAGAAACACTGCTTTCTTTTTTGGGTAGAGGTCAGGTCTACGTACATCCCACTCCCATCCCCACCGCACTCAGAACGGATATATTGGGATCGTTCTGTTTTGGCGAATTACATACCTTATAGATCGATCCCACTTTATTCCAAGTTTGTTTAATCTTTCAACCATACAAGGAATCCTAAAACTATAACCAAAACTATCTGATGCTTCTTCAGGGATAAGTTTGATCCTTAACACGGAGATAGTCAAAGCTGATCTTGCTTCAAAAACCCTTACTAGTGCAGCTGGCGAAACCTTCAAATATAAAATTTTGATCATTGCCACCGGCTCCACCGTAAGATTTCAGTTTCTAACTTAAAGCAAAATGCATGAAATTTGTGTTAGTTCCTATTTAGTATAACAAATAGTTGTTTTCTAGATCAATATAAAGAAATTTCAAAATTTTCTGTGTTGTACTAGCATGCTTATCATGGAATATTTGATGACGTGGATGTCAAGTTTATCGTTCTCCTCTTTGCAAGTTGTAACCCTTTTGTAAACGGGTACCCATGTCATCAAATATTACAAAATCAACATGTTACAGGTCGAAATGGATAAAATACAGGAAAATCTGAAAACTTTGTTACATCGACTGCGATTTCTTTTTATCAAATTATAGGAACTAAACCAAACTTGGTTACATTTTAGCCTCTGAATTACCATCAAATGTAATCCTCACCTCTTCATGTTTGTTCGCATCTATAACTTCAATTTCAGGTTCTCAAACTGACAGACTTCGGTGTACAAGGGGCTGATTCCAAAAACATTTTCTATTTAAGAGAGATTGATAATGCTGATAAACTTGTGGAAATCATCAAAGCAAAGAAAACTGGAACTGCAATCGTTGTTGGGGGAGGATACATTGGGCTTGAGCTTAGCGCAGTACTAAAAATTAACAACTTCGATGTGAAAATGGTTTACCCAGAACCATGGTGCAGTAAGTGGAGACATCTTTTTTACTTCTATGCCAAATATTTTCTTCTATTGAACAGATTTTTTTATTTTTGCTGATATTTGTCGTACATTTAACAGTGCCTCGTCTATTCACTGCTGATATTGCTGCTTTCTATGAGGCTTATTATGCGAAAAAGGGAATCGATATCATCAAGGGCACAGTTGCTGTTGGATTTACCAGTAACGACAACGGAGAGGTTTGTACTCATGCAACTCAAGTCTCTTTGGCTTTGTTTGGTTCACAGAATTCGATATAATCTATAGGATTAAAAGACAATAATACCCATCAACTAATCAAAAATCTACTTTCTTTATTCCGTTAAAATCCCATGTATTCCGACTTTTGTTTGCTTTTCAGGTAAAAGAAGTAAAACTAAAGGATGGAAGGGTGCTGGAAGCAGATATTGTGGTAGTTGGTGTTGGAGCAAGGCCCCTTACAAATCTATTCAAAGGACAGGTTGAAGAGGAGAAAGGTGGAATTAAGGTTTGTGTTTAATCTTGTAAATAATGCCTTCCCATAAAAATTTATACTACACTTTCTGGGTCACTGATATTAGGACTTCTTAGAACCAGGAACATTTATTGGTTATATAGTTTGGATTGGGCAAATTGCATGAAAAATGCAATGTACTTTGATCTGATTCCTATTTTGTGTAACGAATTTTCAAGACCTTGGATGTGATATCTCAAACGTTTAGGTACCTTGGTTACATTTGAGAATACATGAAAATCTAACATACTTTGGTCCGATTCCTATTTTGTTAGACGTATTTTGGTCCAAATTTTTGGAGATATTTCATCTGAGATACCAAAAATGAAGGTTCTTAAAAATAAACCAAACCAAACTGATCTAGTAAATCCCGCTCGAGAGCATGGTCTTGAGGGTGAGATGTAGACACACCTTATCTCTATCCCAAAAGCTGTTTCTGTGATGACCCATGGCTTATGCAAAAATGTGAGCTAACACATTTTGAATGTACGTTGCATAAAATGAAATCCAAAAAAAAATATGTTACATTTTCATACAATTTGCTCTTCTGAAGTCATGTCCATCGTCAGTTAAAATTGCTTGTTTTACGAATCGTAACCACATATTTGGAGAAAATTTGCAGGAGCTGTAAATCAAATAACTTAAACATGAAGCCAAGACTCGGTTGATCTGTCTGGTCATTTTTTTGTATTGAATTTTTTTTTACCATTTCCAGAAGTCACATATTTCACTTGGCCTCTTTTTTCTTTTCAATTACAGACTGATGAATTTTTCAAAACTAGTCTCCCGGATGTATATGCTGTTGGTGATGTCGCTACTTTCCCTATGAAAATGTACGGTGATATCAGAAGAGTTGAACATGTTGACCATTCCCGAAAATCTGCAGAACAAGCTGTCAAGGTAATGAATCAAAACAACTTGAACTTCGCCTTTCTGTATGCAATTTGTAGTTTGAGATTCGCTAGGTTCGTTATTTACATGCTACATGCTACACATATGTATGCAACTAGGCAGAATGCATCAAAATGCAACGAAGTTAGTTCCCATCTAGTGTAACAAATTGTTCTTTTTCTTCATCAATGTAACTAAGTTTCAGAATTTATTATTTTGTGTCTATTTCTACCGATAACCTAATGATCTTGTAACATTTGATGATGTGGATATCAAATTTATCATATAACCCTTTCGTAAAGGGGTATCCCCTTCGTCAAATATTACATGATCAGTAGGATTGTCAAATATTACAAGATCAGTAGGTTACAGGTAGAAAGATGCACAAAACTGGAAATTTTGAAACTAAATAAGAACTACCAAACTTTGTTTCAGTTTGTAAAAGACACAATTAAACTGAAAAGTTAACGTTCCTACTTTTGCAGGCCATTTTCGCTAGTGAGCAAGGGAAGAAAATCGATGCTTATGATTACCTTCCCTACTTCTATTCTCGTTCGTTTGATCTATCATGGCAGTTTTACGGTGATAATGTCGGTGATGCTGTTATCTTCGGAGACCATGATCCAGCATCAGCCAAGCCAAAGTTTGGCTCATACTGGATCAAGGATGGCAAGGTTGTGGGTGCATTTCTTGAAGGTGGTGCACCTGAAGAGAACCAAGCCATAGCCAAAGTTGCCAAACTCCAACCCTCAGCCTCGAGCTTGGATGTGCTTGCCAAAGAAGGTCTTGAATTTGCCAGCAAGATCTAACAACCTCGATACAAATTTGTACGCATTTGATGCCATAAAAATTTGAGTTTCGAAAACTTGGGTTTCGATTCATTGGCTTCCGTTACACAAAGCTAAACCAGATCTTCGAATACAATGTGTTTTGGCATTTATGGATTGCTTTAGAGTGTGTTCATGTGACATTTGCATCTTAATTTGGTTGTAATCTATGTCTAAAAAACATATAGATAATTCATTTCTTATGTTTGAATCTTGAAGGGGTTGTTTCCTAACCACTTACTATGTCTTAATGGACAAGAGGCGTTTACCTGGTTAGAGATAATGGGTTGGTTGTACTGTGTCACTTAGCTCACCGAGAATTTTACGTGGTAAGTAATTGTGATGACTCTTACCGTGTTATTGTTTAGCAGGTAAAATGGTTTATACTATACTACTATTTTCATGGCTGAGGATCTTATCCAGTAAAGTAACTGAGTGTGATGAATTTTACGGGGTTACCATCTAGCCTTTACCCAGTTGTGTTGGTAAATGACTATTAAAACTATATTTGGCAAATTAGGTGATAAAGTAGCTCTTGGTTGATAAATTAGCCTTTGACTAATAGGTTGGCTATTAGATTATACATTAATGATGTTTCATAACAAGTAGCTTATAAGTCGGATTACAATGTACACCAAGGGACTGTTTGTTTGCCTCTTAATAGCTCTATTAAAAGGGAATCTCTAAATCATTAAAAGCTAAAGGGTTGTTTGACAGTTGCTGAATGGTTTGATGTAAAATAATTAAGTGGTCAGAATGATTATGACTTTCATGATATAGTGTAAAATGAAATATAATTGTTTGGTAATTGTTTACAATGAAATTAAGGTACTGAATGATTATGGGAGGCACTTGATACACAATTGTTCAGAGGGTTTTAGAATCATTAAGAGACAGATTGTTTTTATCAAATAAGATTCACCTCTTAACGATTCAGATGCTGCATTTTAATGAAAATATTAAAAGATAAATAAACAACCCCTAAATCTTGTTTGGTAAATTGTTTTTTGTTTTCGAATTATGACTGAATTTGTGATGCCCCTAGTGTAACACCCCCGTCCCGCGTGGTAAAAGACGGGAGATGCCACAATTGAAATAAAACAAACAACATGCTATATAAAACAGAGCAGCTAATAAAATTTATCAAAAGATAATTACATAACCATAAACGGAGATAAAGTCTCTCAAAATACGGTTTCAAAATACCAGTATGCCTACATTAGTCATCAAAAGTTTAACAAAAGTATGACTTAATGGGTTATCTTCAATATTGTCATCTCCRTAGCTCTCATCCCAAAATCCCTGCTAAGTCATGTACCTGCCGAGGACAAGAAAATCTTGGCTGAGCTTAATGCTCAATGAACGTATTATAATATAACTAAACAATGAATATGAGATAACAAGTTCAAAAACAATTTATAATGCCAAGTGATAATCCAAAAGAAAGTCAAAATGCCCCAAAAGCATGTCAAGGGTCCAAAGACCAAACCGCATCACGAGGACGCATTGTTCCCAAAGGATGATCAGTCCATTCAGGCACAAGTGAGGAAAGGGGTGTGAGCACAACACAACAATCCTCTCCGTGAATTTAACCACGGCCACAATTCAATATCTGATAACGGTTCCTAGGATCGATCCATACGCCCTCTATTCGACCGGTACATAATCAAGTCCACTTTTAAGGACTATAAAAATAAGGACGCCATGATCGTTTTAGTCACCATGGAAACATCTCAATACCGGTGCTCCAATTATTGAGTCTATAGTAAAATGTTTCACAATAAAGCAAACAAAACAAGTCAAGTGATCAAAATGATCCATATTTCGAAAAAAATATAAGTCGTAGTTCAAAGGGAAACAAAGTTCAATAACATTTGATAAGCATAAAGGAAATTCAGAACAAATTATTCGGAATTTATCACATATTATCCAGATTAAGAAGCCTTACGCAAATAGCTATCCCCGTGTCAAGTGAGATATGGAATCCGTACCTTAACCGAATTTGACAATTAACGCACGATCAAACGGAAATTCACGATCAAGTTTGACTTGCCCGCGTGCCTAACGAATGCATAACTGGTTACTATTTACAAAGCATAAAAACCATAATATAACTATTCTAATAAAATTACTTAGGTCTTAATGTACTTAAACAACGTAGACTTCAAGAAGGACAGCCGGATATGAATTGAAAACTCAAACGTAAAACTTAGCATTATTCTCTTTCGATCCAACCATTTCCGACCCTCTTATTTCTAAGCATTTTTATCTTATTTAGAGACCAATCCAGATTATATTTTCTAAAACGAAAGTTGTAGATTGGTGTCAAACGAGTCTATTGCTTTTGAAATCGTCTCATTTGGATCATCCATCTATTTTATATGAATTTTACAAAACTGCAAATTAATCCCGGATACAGTGTAAACAGCCCCGAAAACACACTGTTTCGAGCCACTTAGGGTGCGTTTGGTGCGCAGACAGGACATGACGGGACATGACAGGACAGGACGGGACAGGACGGGACAGGACAACTGTTCAGCGTTTGGTAAGACAGGACAGGACAGGACAGAACAGGTTAAAATGACCAATTTACCCTACAAATAAATGGCAGTCAAATAAGCTGCTGTGTTCACTACCAAATTCGATCAAGGAAAGGAATCAAGAAAATCTACTACAAATAGAGCTGCTGTGTTCATTACCACAAACAATGAAACAATTGAATGAAGAAAATCTTGGGCTTGGTTCACTACTCACAAACAGAGAAGGGATGTTCACTACTCAGAAAATGAAGAAAATCGATAATGCGTACCTGAGTATGGAGAGAAGAGAAGCAACAGTCGGGTAGGAAGAGAGCGCCGTCGATGGGGAGGGATATCGCCGTCGATGGGGAGGAGAAGCGTGGCCGTCGCCGTCGATGGGGAGGAAGCGAGCGCCGTCGATGGGGAGGAAGCGAGCGCCGTCGATGGGGAGAGATGTCGCCGTCGATGGGGGATGTCGCCGTTGATGGGGAGGAGAAGCGTGGCCGTCGCTGTCGATGGGGAGG
Source organism: Cynara cardunculus var. scolymus (assembly GCF_001531365.2). NCBI lineage: Eukaryota > Viridiplantae > Streptophyta > Magnoliopsida > Asterales > Asteraceae > Cynara > Cynara cardunculus. The sequence continues at coordinate 20,392,605 of NC_037538.1, forward strand.
AAGCGAACACCGTCGATGGGGAGGGATGTCGCCGTCGATGGGGAGGAGAAGCGTGGCCGTCGCCGTCGCCGATTGATGAAGGGTGCGATGGAGTGGCGGCGTCTTTGGCAGGTGCAGGGGCGCCGAGAGGAGATGGTGCGATGTGGGGAAGAAAGGGGGAAGGGGTAGTGTGGTAAAATTTTTTGTGTTCCACTTAGTTCCAGGGGTAAAAAGAGAACAAGCGTGTCCCATGCTTGTACTAGTTAGTTCTACTTTGTTCCATATTAAGTCACCAAACGTAGGACAAATGTGTTCTGTTCTGTTCTGTCCCACCTTGTCCAGCGCACCAAACACACCCTTAGATTCATAACTGGGATTTTGACCCTTAATGAAAGTTGTAGTATGCAGTATGATCTTCCTGAATGCAAAATACGAGCTTAATCCGACTTACGGTTTGTGAGTTATACACTGTCAAAGTACGGGAGTTACATTGTCGATAAAATTCGATTCCGTAATTCCCGACTAACTTTTATGATCCAACTTCCGTGATTTGCTACATTTACATGCTATAAACATACTTCAACATACTAAACAGTAAAACAAGTCTAATGGTCGTTAACCTAAGCTTAATCATGCATTTTTACTCTTTTCGGCATTTAACCGAACAATTGATGTACGGTTAAACTTATACCCACAATCTAACCATATTGAAACTATAATATACCTTTTTCATTTCTACATCAATTTAACCAGTCCTAGCATTCTAAGCATCAAATATATCATAATTTT
>NC_037538.1:20395192-20397456 GCF_001531365.2 Cynara cardunculus var. scolymus
CCCGATGTGATAGAAACTGGCGTGCCATGCAACCTCACGATTTTCCGCTGGAATAGATCGGACAGTTTACTAATAGGGTACGTCTGCTGTATAGGTAGGAAATGAGCAGATTTTGTCAAACGGTCAACTACTATCCATATAGCATCATGTCATCTCTGAGTTTTCGGTAGTCCTGTCACAAAATCCATAGATATATGTTCTCATTTCCAAACTGGAATCTCTAATGGTTGTAACAATCCGTTAGCTCGTTGATGTTCAATCTTCACTTTCTAGCAAGTAAGACATTTTGCCACGTATTCGGCTATATCCCGTTTCATACCGTTCCACCAAAAGTACTGTTTTAGATCTCGGTACATCTTAGTGGATCCGGGATGAATTGAGAACAATGAAGTATGAGCTTCACTCATAACTGCTTCTTTGAGTTTAGGATTATCGGGTACACAAAGTCGATTAGAGAACCATATAATACCTTTGATATCAACTCGAAAATCGGACTACGAGTCATCTTTAGCCTTTTGTAAGATAGCCCAAAGTTCTCCATCCTCTTGTTGAGCCTCTTTGATTCGAGATACAAGAGTTGGTTCAACCGTGAGACTAGCCAAAAGTTCATTTGCACCACGATAACACAAAGTGATACCCATACGTTCTAGATCTGAAGCAATATGGGACTGAACGGTTAAAGACGATACATTACCAATGCTTTTACGGCTAAGGGCATCAGCGACTACATTGGCTTTGCCTGGATGATATTGAATTCGGACGTTGTAGTCCTTACGAAGTTCAAGCCATCGTCGTTGACGCATATTCAACTCTTTTTACATGAAGATATACTTTAAGCTTTTGTGATCGGTAAAAATATCACAAGTCTCTCCATACAGATAATGATGCCATATTTTGAGTGCAAAAATGACTGCTGCCAATTCAAGATCATGAGTAGGGTAGTTTACTTCATAAGGTTTGAGCTGGCGAGAGGCATACGCAATCACTATGCCATGTTGCATTAGAACACAGCCAAGACCACTTTTAGAAGCATCACTATAAACCTGAAAACCTCCCGATCCAGATGGCAATGCAAGAACAGGCGTTGTAATCAATCTTTTTCTCAGTTCTTCAAAACTCTTTTCCTGTTCATCACCCCAGACAAATTTAAATTCTTTTCGAAGAAGTTTAGTCATAGGGAGCGCGATCCGGGAAAAGTTTTCAACAAACCGTCGATAGTAACCTGCCAGACCTAGGAAACTTCGGACTTTAGAAACATTTGTTGGTTTTGCCCAGTTAGTGATAGCCTCAACCTTTGCAGGATCGACTTTAATGCCTTCGCCGGAGATAATGTGGCCCAAAAATGCCACTTGATGCAACCAAAATTCACACTTAGAAAACTTTGCGTACAACTTCTTATTTTGAAGAGTTTCTAAAGTAATACGCAAGTGAGTTTCGTGATCTTCTTTCGACTTTGAATATATGAGAATATTGTCAATAAAAACGATAACAAAGTCGTCCAAATGATCTTTGAAAGTTCGGTTCATAAGATCCATAAAAACTGCTGGAGTATTAGTTAACACGAATGGCATAACAATGAACTCGTAATGCCCGTATCGAGTACGGAATGCAGTCTTAGGAATATCCTGATCTCTGATCCGGAGTTGGTGATATCCAGACCTTAAATAGATCTTAGAAAAATACTCTGCTCCTTGGAATTGATCGAAGAGATCGTCAATACGGGATAAAGGGTATTTATTACGTACCGTAACCCGATTTAGTTCCCGATAGTCAATACACAACCGCATCGATCCATCTTTCTTTTTAACGAATAGGACAGGTGCACCCCACGGAGATACACTAGGTCGAATGAAACCCCGATTAGAAAGATCTTCAAGTTGTTCCTTAAGTTCTTTCATTTCGGTTGGAGCCATACGATATGGAGCCTTTGAGATAGGTGCAGCTCCCGGAACAAGATCAATTGTAAATTCAATTTTCCTTTCCGGAGGAACTCCTGGAAGTTCATCTGGAAATACGTCTTGAAATTGATTAACAACAAGAATATCTTCAAGTTTAAGGCATACCTCTTCGGAATCTTGTAGTGAAGCTAAAAATCCTTCACATCCCTGCCATACCATTGCTTTAACATTTACTTCTGAGATAACACGAGTTCCTTTCTCAGGTGAAACACCTTGGAACACGTATTCGGGTTCATTGACGTCACCGAAGATGATTTGTTTGGCTTTGCAGTCGATGGTCACTCGATGTTTAGACAACCAATCCAT
>NC_037538.1:20397811-20403002 GCF_001531365.2 Cynara cardunculus var. scolymus
CTCGACCACCGGCAGTAGATTGCTTCTCTTTATCTTTAGAATTATCTTTTGGCCCTTGTTTACAATCACGAGCTATATGACCTTGTTGACCACAATTATAACAGGTGCCGGTCATTCGAATACATGGGCCAGGACGATGTCTAAAACCACAATCTTTGCACCGTAACAGAGAAGTTGTATTCGAAAAACTTTTACTAGAATTTCCCTGAGATGCAATTGGAGGTCTATAATTTGGTTGTTTCCACTGACCTGCCCGATTGATTCCTCGCCCGGTAGAATTTTCTTGAAACACATCTCTGTTTCTTTTCGTACCATTATCACCTCGGGAAAGTATAGAGTCCAGTCGTTCCCTTTCAATGTTCCTTGCAGCATCAACAACCTGGGCAACACTCGTGAAGTGTTGATATATAAGTTTGGGTCTTAATTTGCTATTGAGGGTCCATTTGAACTTATTAACCTGGTTTTCTACCGTACCAGCCATACTACCCGCAAAACTAGCCAATCGTAGAAATCTGCATACGTATTCGGATATGGATTCGTCTTCTTTCTGTTTGAGTGTAGCGTACTCTTGAACATACGCTTCTTTGTTTGCCACAGTAAAGTATTGCTGATAGAAAACATCTTTGAATCCCGGCCAAGTTAATTTTTCAATAGCTATATCCCCTCCGTAAGATTGTTTCCAAGCTTGCCACCAGCGATTAGCATCACCTTCAAGTTTATAAGTGGCCAGTTCCACTTGAATTCTATAAGAACAACCCAAGACTCGGAATACCTTTTCAAGATGTGATATCCAATCTTCGGCGTCAACAGGAGTGGCTGCTGAAGTTAAAGTACGAGGCTTTTGTTTATGAAACCTCTCTAACCATTGATGAATATCAGCAAGTTCACTACTAGTTCCCTGATCCCTGTATTCTGGCCCGTAGTTCCCAGTATTAGGATTCATATTTTCAGCAGTTTGACGCAATGCTTCCACCGTCTGTGCTATAATACCTGGTAACATGTCGGTAACTGTTTGTTAGACAACTGCCATCACATTAGGATCAAGTTGAGTTGTTGGCGGAGGATTTGTTTCATTTTCAGACCCAGTTCGGCTTCTTCTAGGTCTATCTGTTATTGTCGGTATTCTTCTTRGCGGCATTTGGAACTAACACAAATAATAGGAAACCATTTGCTTGATTAATTTCAAAAAGAAACAAAGCATACGAGATTTCAAATAGTTAACATGTATAAGGCTTAGGATAGTCCTATCTTAGTTCTACCCATTCCTCACAGATCAAACCTAAATTGTACTACAGGATCATAACCTACAGCTCAAATACCACAACTTGTAACATCCCCGTCCCGCGTGGTCAAAGACGGGAGATGCCACAATTGGAATAAAACAAACAACGCGCTATATAAAACAGAGCAGCTAATAAAATTTATCAAAATATAATTACATAACCATAGACGGAGATAACGTGTCTCAAAATACGGTTTCAAAATACCAGTATGCCTACATTAGTCATCAAAAGTTTAACAAAAGTATGACTTAATGGGTTATCTTCAATATTGTCATCTCCATAGCTCTCATCCCAAAATCCCTGCTAAGTCATGTACCTGCCAAGGACAAGAAAATCTCGGCTGAGCTTAATGCTCAGTGAACGGATAATAATATAACTAAACAATGAATATGATATAACAAGTTCAAAAACAATTTATAATGCCAAGTGATAATCCAAAAGAAAGTCAAAATGCCCCAAAAGCATGTCAAGGTCCGAAGACCAAACCGCATCACGAGGACGCATTGTTCCCAAAGGATGATCAGTCCATTTAGGCACAAGTGAGGAAAGGGGTGTGAGCACAACACAACAATCCTCTCCGTGAATTTAACCATGGCCACAATTCAATATCCGATAACGGTTCCTAGGATCGATCCATATGCCCTMTATTCGACCGGTACATAATCAAGTCCACTTTTAAGGACTATAAAAATAAGGACGCCATGATCGTTTTAGTCACCATGGCAACATCTCAATACCTGTGCTCCAGTTATTGAGTCTATAGTAAATTGTTTCACAATAAAGCAAACAAAACAAGTCAAGTGATCAAAATGATTATATTTCGAATAAAAATATAAGTCGTAGTTCAAAGGGAAACAAAGTTCAATACCATTTGATAAACATAAAGAAAATTCAGAACAAATTATTCGTAATTTTATCACAGATTATCCGGATTAGGAAGCCTTACGCAAATGGCTATCCCCGTGTCAAGTGAGATATGGAATCTGTACCTTAACCGAATTTGACAATTAACGCACGATCAAACGAAAATTCACGATCAAGTTTGATTTGCCCGCGTGCCTAACGAATGCATAACCAGTTACTATTTACAAAGCATAAAAACCAGAATATAACTATTCTAATAAAACTACTTAGGTCTTAATGTACTTAAACAACGTAGACTTCAAGAAGGACAGCCGGATAGGAATTGAAAACTCAAACGTAAAACTTAGCATTATTCTCTTTCGATCCAACCGTTTCCGACCCTCTTATTTCTAAGCATTTTTATCTTATTTAGAGACCAATCCAGATTATATTTCCTAAATGAAAGTTGTAGGTTGGTGTCAAACGAGTCTATTGCTTTTGAAATCATCTCATTTGGATCATCCATCTATTTTATATGAATTTTACAAAACTGTAAATTAATTCCGGATACAGTAAAAACAGCGCCGAAAACACACTGTTTCGAGCCACTTAGATTCATAACTGGGATTTTGACCCTTAATGAAAGTTGTAGTATGCAGTATGATCTTCCTGACTGCAAAATATGAGCTTAATCTGACTTACGGTTTGTGAKTTATACACTGTCAAATTACGGGAGTTACATTGTCGGTAAAATTCGATTCCGTAATTCCCGACTAACTTTTATGATCCAACTTCCGTGATTTGCTCCATTTACATGCTATAAACATACTTCAACATACTAAACAGTAAAACAAGTCTAATGGTCGTTAACCTATGCTTAATCATGTATTTTTACTCTTTTCGGCATTTAACCGAACAATTGATTTACGGTTAAACATATACCCGCAATCTAACCATATTGAAACTATAATATACCTTTTTCATTTCTACATCAATTTAACCAGTCCTAGCATTCTAAGCATCAAATATATCATAATTTTGACAACATCTATCTGTAAACTTAGATATAAACACAGTTTATAAACCGATCTTAATAACCCTAACATAAACACCATAATAAAATTGAATGAAACTTATACCTTTAAGAAGGGTTCGGAGAGTGGATTCCGAATATATATTTGTTACTTCGATCCTCTTATTAACTTGACGTAAAATTTAGAGAGAAGACGAGAGATTTTAGAGAGAAAATTGAGACGAGATAAAAAAAAAAGGAGAATGAGACCGCGGTGTATCACCGCCTCATCTCATGCACATATATATATTTTTATTTTTTATTTAAATTATATATATATATATATATATATATATATAGTTTAACTATTTAGCGGTTTTGACCCTTCAAATCTAGATTCTCAACCTTATGATAATATAGGTATAAACTCTACTTTTAACACAAAACTAGTTTAGGGTACAAGTTGGTTAAACATAGGGTACAAATATATTATGCATAATTCTACCAAAAATTCTTTTAACCCAATTTGTACAAGTTAACGAAACACGGATATTATACCTAGGATTTATATTTAGTGTTGGATTAGGATTAGGATTAGGATTAGGATTAGGAAACTATGGTGTTTGTGGAATCTTCTGTTATTTGCTAATTGATTGGTGACAAAATTATCAATCAGGCTTCAATGTGAGAGTTGTTTGTTTACTTGCTTAAGGTATGGAGTGAGGGCAGGCCCGTTTCTGACATTTTTTGGGCCCTGAGCGATTTGTGAATTTTGGGCCCTCTATATATTCAAAAAAAAAAATCCTAAATAAATATTTTTAATCATTAAAAAAACAAACTTTCATACAATAATACTAATAATTTATACAAAACAACTTCTTCGAGTATTTCGGATACAAAATCATCGATAATAGCATCTAATTCATACAAAACAACTTGTTCGAGTATTTCGGATACAAAATCATCAATAATAGCATCTAATTCATACAAAACAAATTCTTCGAGCATTTTTGGATGTAAAATCATCAGTAATAACATCTAAGTCAATATTATCAAACATGTCTTTTTCAATGCACAATATTGCCAATCCATTCAATCTTTCTTGTGACATTGATGACCTCAAGTACGTCTTCAATAACTTCAATTTGGAAAAACTCATTTCCGCAGATGCTACGGTCACAGGTACTGTCAACATAATTCGATAAGCAACCGAAACATTTGGGTAACAATCTACAACTTTGACGAACTCAAGAATTTCAATTGCCGTCATTGATTTATTTGGCAAAGTCACCTGCAACACCTTTAATTCAGAATAAAGATCATTTACATCCACATCCGCCACAGTATTATGATAAAAGGTATCACCAAAATGAACACAAGATCTCATCAATTCATTTTCATCCAATGACTTTAGTTTATCAGAATCGAATAGGAATCCAAAAATACTTTCAAATTTCTTTAATTGTTCAAATATATTATTCAATGAAGAAATTGCCATGTCCACAATGGTTAGAAAATAATTAACTCTAAAAGCTTCCTCTTCCGATGCTTGCATTTCTTCTTCACTGTTATTCTCATCAAATTGTTTTTTCCTAATAATACGACGCTTAATTAAAAATGTAGGATCTATATTCATTTCACATGCTATTGTTTTAGCAGTATCCATACTTGATGCAAACCCTTCATTCCTATACTTTTCAAAATACTTCACTACACCTTCAAATTGTTCCATGGTAGCATTAATGCACATAGATTTTAATTGCAACTTTTTTACTAACCATGTTTATTGCAAATAAAACATCATACCAAACAATCATACCAAGTAAAAACTCAAAATTTTCAATTGCACTTACCAAACTTTCCGCTTCACTTTTCGTCTTGGCATCATCACATGATTTGCATAATTCAAGCAAAGCCGATCTTATTTGAGGAGCTTGAAATCTAATTGCCTTAACACTTTTTATTCTACTTTCCCAGCGTGTGTTGCACAAAGATTTTACAGTTAAGTTTGACACATTATCAAGTAACACCTTCCACTTTTTTGTAGAACTAG
>NC_037538.1:20403347-20424938 GCF_001531365.2 Cynara cardunculus var. scolymus
TACAGAAAAATATTTAGCATCTCTAATAATTTTCATGATAGAGCTTTTAACATTATGAGCCAAAAGAGAAATTAACTCATTTTGAATTCTAGGGCCAAGATAATGATAATGAACTTCATGATTTTGAATGCGTCTAATATGATCTTGAATTATCACATCAAATTCTCCAATCATTTCAATTAACCCAAAAAAATTACCATTACTACGTTGATACAACTTCTCATTTGATCCTCTAAAAGGCAAAGAATACTTAGCAAGACACTTCACAACAGCAATTATTCTTACTAAAACTTGCCTCCAACGTACTTTCTCTTTTAAAATCTCTTGTTGCAAGTCTTTATCGATTGTTTGGTTTGTGTTCAGCCTTACTCTTAGCTCATTCCAAAATAACATGTTATTCATATGTTCAATAGTATTCTCATGTTCTTTAAGTCTCTCACCAAGATGCTTCCAATCTCTAAATCCCTCGTTAGCTATTGCATTTCTATAATTCTTAGACTTGAACAACTTACAACAAAAACAAAACACTTTATCCTCATATTTTGAATAAATTAACCATTTTCGATCACTAGTTTCACCATTACATAACTTTCTATCATAATAAGCATATGAAAAATGTCTAGACATGTTATCTAAAGGAAACACGATACCCAATTCTCTAATTGGTCCTTTTTCAACTAGGATGTCTCTTGATTTAGTATCAAGATTATCCCAATTTCTTGGATCACAAATATCAAAAAATGGAATTGATTGTTCATCAACGGATAAATTTTCAGTATTATTGGGGACCTCATGTTCACTCACACCATCAATCTTTTCATTATCTTCACTTATATTTGGATGTTCAACATCTTGTACATCTAAGGGCCTGTTTACTTGTGGCTTAATGAGCTTAGTGGATAAATGGGCTTATTCGCACAGACTTTCAAGGCTGTTTACTTTGAGCTTAATCGCTCAGAAATGGGCTTATTCGCCCAGATGAAAGATGGAACTTGTCCAGATTAAGCCGGCCAAAAGACTGCCCTACCCTTCTTCTCCATCGATCCTTGCCTGTGTTCACCACCAACCATMGATCTCCTCCGCCCACCACTGCCATCCAACGCTGTCGCCTCTTTCCCCACTTGTCTTTCTCATCGCCACTCACCTCCAGGTTTCATTCTCTCTCCTTTTTCAAAAGACCATTTAAAGACCATCGATCCTTGCCTGTGTTCACCACCAACCATCGATCTCCTCCGCCCACCACTACCATCCAACGCTGTCGCCCCTTTCCCCACTCGTCTTTCTCATCGCCACTCACCTCCAGGTTTCATTCTCTCTCCTTTTTCAAAAGACCATTAAAAGACCATCGATCCTTTCGGTGACGCAGGAGAGTTCAAACAGGTCACTGCTTTTGGAGATTGGGGTTTCGATTTTGGGTATTAGGATTTCGATTTTGGGGTTTTCACGTCATTGCTTTTGGAGATTGGGGTTTCGATTTTGGGTATTAGGATTTCGATTTTAAGTATTAGGATTTCGATTTTGGGGTTTTGTTCTTGGTGATGCATCGAAGTCGAGAGAGATGAGGGATGCAGGTTTTGTTCAGGAAGGAGATGCAGGTTTTGTTCAGGAAGGGGTAAATTGGTCATTTCTGTTATTCAGACTGTTGATTCAGATAGAAAAGTAAACGACAACATAAATTTATCCAGACAGACACATTTATCCAGACAGACAAATTTATCCATACAGGACTTAATAGAAAATTTGGTAAACAACCCCTAAGTCATCTAACTCTTGATTAGAAGAACCTACGGTCTTTACAAACTTATCCATGGCTCCTTTTTGTGATTGTTTCAATTGTTCATCTAACTTCCTTTTTTTCCTTTTCTCACTTCCAGATAAATATTTATACTTTTTAGGCAACATGATCAATATTTAACACTCACAACAATTCGACAAAGTCAATATAAAGATGAACAAAGGCACCTGATTGGCTGAATCTGAGTTTGAATATGGAATACTGAAGAATGAAGAAGTCAACTTCTTTTTTCAATAAATTGTAGTCTGCCATTTATAAAAGATTGAAACGCAATTAGTAAGCAAATAATTCAATCATGTATTATGTTATTATCATATTATGTATATAAATTACACCAAATTTGCATTTCCATTTACAATACAGGTTGTATGAATTCACTCTTCACATAGAGTTTCAAGATGTTAATAACATGGCTCTAAACAGTGAATCAATGAGACAATGATCTAAACAGTGAATCATTTACATGGTAGCAAAATCCAAAAGGGATTGTAAAATCTTTAATTTTACCCATTAGGCCATTACATATTGAACAACAAATAGAAATAATGATGAACTTGAATACTTGATAGAAATTGTACACATAAATAGAAAATATATACCTTTTTGTTGCTGCCCTAAACCCACCACTTGGATGATGATGAACTTGAACACGAAATCAGAACAGAACTGTGAGAATTGAGAAACATTGAATCCAAATTCATAACAAATTAACACTTAGTATTAACACATTATACATATAAGCTAGAATTTAACTAACCTTAAGTCGGCGACGCATAGGAATCATCATTCTGAAATCACCCGTTGAGCCCCTTGCCGTTGCCGAGTTACCGTTGGATTGTAGGAATCGAATAGGTGGAATCGCACGTAGATGAACCGTCGGCTGACTCGGCTCATCGTTCATTGGGTATCGCTCGCTTCTCGTCTCACTCTAGCTCTCGTCTCGCTCTCGCTCTCGCAGTCTCGCTCTCGTACAGACACAGTCGGCCGAATCTGGATTGGAGAATGATGGATAGGGCTATAGGCGATGGACTATCGGTTGGGTCTCTTTACTTTGTATTTTTTTTTTAAACTTGGGCCTCTTTATTTCATAAAATTTGGGCCATTTAATTATTTTATATTAATTTTTTTAAACCTAATAATATATATAATTTTTTTTGGGCCCCTAAATTTTTTGGGCCCTGGGCAGGTGCCCAGCCCGCCCTCCCCCAGGGACGGCCCTGAGTGAGGGTCAAGGGTTAATTAATCGTTTAATCAAGAAAATGAATAGCATGATTCTTTCACACAAATAGCACGAACTTTAAGGCGTGAAAAGCATCTTCCATCATCTATTATACAAAAACATATATACTTATAATATATATATATATATATATATATATATATACATACACACACGCGAAGAATGGTGTGAGAAAGAGAGTTAATATGAGAGACGTAAGAAGAGATCTGGACCCTTGATCACCTTTAATCTTAAACTCACCCATGAATCGTGCTTGATATGTGAATTGATCCGATACATCTCATCCTAATGTGTATCCAAGAGTGAAGATTCCGTATACTTCTCATCTTAACTCTCCTTATCATAGAAAGAAACTCAACCCTATATATATATATATATATGTATATATATATATATACATATATATATATGTATATATATATATACATATATATATATACATATATATACATATATATATATATATAAAAGATTCATTGACACAAGTTGCATGATTTGTTTTGCTCTTCAATCAAGAAAATGAAAAGCATGATTCTTTCACACAAATAGCATGATCTTCAATACAACCTCTTCATTTTTCAGTAAAAATCTTCTTGATTTTTTAAAGTTGATCAGTAGTCAATTGAAACAAAAACAAGAATGCCTATATGTATATTTTTTTATGTTCTGTTCTTTATATCTAACATGAAAAAACAGAGAGATTTGATTAATTTTTTATATGGATAGATGTCATTTTTCATTTAGGGTGGATGAATCTGTTATGTGCTTATAAAGTGATCATAAAAATAGTTGGTTTTGTTACATATAGAGTTTAGTTAAAATAAAAGAACCAAATATCATGAAAAAACAGTCAGAGAATCTTAATAAAAGGTGTATATGTAAATTTTTGAAAAAAATCATTTAAAGATTCATATGTGAATCCACATGAATAATCCGTAATATCGGTTTATATATGCATCTTCTAATATATTTTTCTCCATTTTTTCAATGATTTGTAAGTAAACTTTCCCTTATTTATTTGTAGCTTATCACAATACTTGGTATTTTTATTTGATCTTTATATACTAGGGACATAATTAAGACTAAGTTACATTCCTGGTCCCTGTTGTCTGTTGGTTTTCCCTACTATGGTTCCTCAAATGCATTATTACATTGCACGCCCCTATGACATGTAAAAAGGCATGCTCTGAGCACCTCCCTCTAACAGACTTTGTTAACCTAGTTATATCAAGGGGTATTTTGGTACTTTCCTCTTTTTTATTTATCTTTTTTTATTTGTATAATAAAATGATTTCGTCTTTTTATCCTTAATACCCTACCCACCCCTTTCCCTTTTACTCTCTCCTCTTCGTCCCCAACCTAACGAGTTGCATCCCACCCTAATACTGTCGGCCTCTATTAACTCCGACACACACATAACAACACAAGCCACCTTCTTACACACACAGGTCACCTTTTCATCGCACACGTTAACACAATTACATACATTAATTCATACAAAACATATATTGCATCTGCATCATTGTGATCGTTCTCCTAAAACACGATCATTCTCCATCTCCGAACAAACCAATGTCTCCATCTCTGTTATCCATGTGAACCGCATCCCTGGTGTTCCTTCCCCTCCCAACACGCCACCTATTCTACCCTAACCAGCTTCCTTCTACGGTGAACCCCCAGGACACCCTCTTCTCCCTCTTACTCCCTGATAACTCTTATTTTTAAGAGTTATTTCTTATTTATTTCCTTCCTTTTTGCTATTATTAAATACCCAATTTTCTTGTTTTTCATATTTTATTCCAAAAAGTTTTAAAAAGATGATGAAACACAAAAGAAGAAGTATTATTCCAAAAACCTGTATTTTTCTGACAGCACTGCCCACTGTGGCACCACTGTGGGATGTCTACGAGCCTTGTTGCTGCTTCTTGGGAAACGTGCAACTTGAAGATTCATCCAAATATTTTCTCCAGCTGTTTATGAGCTATCTTCCTTCTTCTATTTTATTTTTATTTGTATTTTCTTAGCCTTGTACTAAATACCCTTTAAGGTAATGATTGGGTGTACCTTACTCCCTTCCTCTCCCCTTTATAAAGAGGCTTGGGGAGTCATTTTGAAGACACACCAAGGGAACCAACATCACCAAGTAAGACACAAAAGGATTTCTCCCTTTTCTTTCTTTTATGCTTTTTAATTTATGTCTTTAATTTCTAGTCTAGTATTTTATTTCCTTGTACTTGTAATTTAGTTTTACATTAATGCAATTTATATTTCAGTATTATTTTATGTCTTTAATTATTTTTATTATGTCTAGCTAAATTACTCGTATGAGTGTGTGTGTGTGTGTGTGTGTGAGTTTAACTTAAGATGATTATATAATATTTGGGTGTTTTTATTTTTTATCACTTCGTAACTTGGTCACTTAAGACGGTACTTAAAAATGCGGATAAACTGATCACTTTGAAGTATTAATATTAGATCTTAGACCCAGATGATGGGCGGATCTGAAATACGGCTTAAGTGATGCACAAAGAACTCGAGAGGGTCTTTGAATAATTATGTGAAGACGCGAATTTTGTATACATTTAGCTAGGGGTTAAGCAATAGGTATTTTTATCACAAAGAGATTTGGATGAGAATCGCATTCCTTTTACTTTTTAGCTAGATCGGCAAGTCTCGAAGTGGTAAACGTAAAAACCTTATGGAATTTTATGAGGCCCGGTTATAAAAATTCACTTTCGAGAGATTGGAGCTTTTATAAACAACTTGTAAAAGTCTAACCATTTTATTGTTAATTTTCTCTTAAGCAACACTTGCACCCATGCCCATCATTTAATATTAGAAGTTTATTTCGTTATTTTGCTAGTCGGTCCTATTTTAGTCTTTTTATAAACAAAAATCCAACTTTATTTTACATCTCGAAACTCGTGCAAGAAGTTCATGAAAAATCTTTGAATCTCAGTAGTACCTTCTCTGTGGGAACGATCTCGGTACTTTGTACCACTTTATTACTTGCAAGCGATCATAGTGTCGGCGTGCACTTGCACCGCCATTGTGAGGACATACTGCCCACTGGGTGAACACAAACGATCCTAGCCTGTCATTCCCCATCTTCTTTCTCTACTATTACCCTCTTTGAAGCTCACTCGTCAAGTTAATTTATTTGTGTGTGTGTGAGAGAAAGGTTGCAGGTCATACTCTAAATTAAAAGAAAAAATAGCAAACATGCAGGCATAAGATTGTGTGTATGTGTGTGCTTTTTATATTTTACACGTGGAAGAAAGTAGAGAAGGAGCAAAAATGTGGTTAGGGACAGTGATTTGATCTCCATTAAAGATTGCAGATTCCTTTGAATGTGTGTGTGTGGTGAGAGGGATAAATAGTGAGTGAGGGAGTCCAACAGTGAGGAAGTTCGACAGTGGATGTTGCATTACTGGTGAAAAGGAGACGAAGGGTTTCATCGGCGGAAGGTGAAGGGGATGATGGTGAAGTGCTTACAATTTTTTTTAGCCGAAGAAGAAGAAATAGTGATGGGATTAGTTTAGGGGTGAAGGTCAAAGGACGGTGGGTTCAAGAAAAGAGAAAAATAAAAGGAGATTGAAAAATGGGGAAGGGAGAAAAAGGGTTGCAGGTGAGGGATGGGTCTCATCGGAGGGAGGGAGGGAGAGAGACGATGGTCAACATCAAAGGAGTTCGGCGGAGGCTTGACCGTAGTGAGGGGTGAGTGTTTCACAGAGATGATGGTAATCTCCGGGTATTGTGTTTGCATTATATATGATATATATAATTATAATATTTTTAAAAGTATATAAGATATTAGAATATGTTACAATTTTGGTCCCTATGATAAAAGACAGAAGAAAGATGCTAAAAGACGAAAATACCCTCTAACTTAATTGGGTTAACAGAAACTTTTTGATTTCATTAGAAGGAGGGACTTGGAGCATGCATTTTTGCATACCACAGATGTCGGGAGTATAATAAATGTGTTTTAGGGACCTTAGTCAAACAAACCACAAACCACAAGGACCAGGAATACAATTTACTCCATAATCAAAATTAAATTAAAAAGGCCCAGTAAAGTATTTGAAATAGTTTTCAAAATAAGTGTACACATTTATTATTTATATAAAATTAATAATATTATATGAATTTCGATTTTTGACAAGTCTCATGATCATCCAATAATAAGGGTTTTCATTTTTTTCCCATGAAAACATCTGTTCAAATTCTAAATTAGGCATTATCACTTAGGATAAAACATTTACATTTTTCTAAAATTATTTTTAAAAATTGAATAAAAGATTAAAATTTCTTAAAAACGATTATATTCAGTTTTTATAGGGTTTTGAGGATTTTAATATTAAATTAAATATTCTATAAATCATAATAACAATTCAATATTATTGATGAAGAGAGTAAAAAAATTATTTCTTTTTATCATGTAAAATCGGAGAATTATTTAAACTTGTTTTCTGTATTTTATAAAACAATATAAATAATTTATTGGAGGAAAATTCAGAACAAAATCTTCATCCTCTCTATTTTCAGAAAAATTATGGAAGATGGTATTAGATGTTTAAAGGAAGGATTTCTACCACAATAAAGCTCATAAGGGGTTCTCTCTGTATAGATGGCCAATGCAACTACGTCACACCAAAATTTTAAATATAATCAATTTTCTATTTTCAGAAACAAAAGCCATCAACAATGACAAGTGTATAATAATTTCCTCATAATTGTTAGTCTAAATAAATTCGAATGGAGAAGTTCTAAAATATACTTAGAAGAAATTATATTTTTGGAAACGTGAAAGGTTGGAACTGCATACCAAACTTATATGTGATGCAGAGTATGCTCAACTGATAATAAAATCAAGGGTTTTTGGATATTTTTTAAAGTTGGTTCGAGTCTTACAAAAGCATTGAGGATTGTCCCGATTGTTCTTTAAGGCCTCTAAAATTAATTGAGATACGTGTAAGCTGACTTTAATACCAATTATATAAAAAAAACAATGACTTTATAATGCATTTTAAGATAATAACTTAAAAAGTTATTCTTTATTGTTTGAATAACCTTAATTATTAATAACGTTGGTGTGTTCTAGTGGTTTTGGGGTTAGATATGATATTGGGTTGGTTGAAGAACCCAAAAATCTTCAGACTACAGAGTCTAACATGGCCAAGTCAAATCCCGCTGCTCTAGTACTGGCCATCAGGGAGGGAGGTATAAAGAAGAAGATGGTTGCCCCTGTAAAAGGAAAAGGAAAGGTTGTTCAGCCCAACCCCAATCACAATGCCAGAAAAAGGAAAGCCCAATTTGACATACCTCAATCAAAGACTCCTGAGAATGTTGTATGTTTTCACTACAAGGAGGTAGGACAATGGAGACGAAACTATCCTAAATCTGGAGGAGCTTAAGAAGCTCAAAGCTAAGGGAGCAGCTACTTTAGGTATGTATATGATTGAACTCCATAGTACTTCTGCTTCTAATTCATAGGTATTGGACACAGGATGTGGTACTCACATATGTGCTGATGTGCAGGGACTAAAAAGAAGTAGGAAGTTGAGACGTAGGGAGCTGGACCTAATCATGGGCAATAAGCAGATTGCTGCTATTGACATGATAGAAAATTACGAGCTTTCCTTTTTGTATGGATTGTCTATGGTTTTAATTGATTGTTTCTACTCAGGAAATATGGCTAGAAACATCATTTATTTTTATGCTTTATATAAACATGGTCTAGATTTTAGGTTTGATAATGGATATATCCTTGTTTATAAAGATGAAATGCTTTATTTTAAGGCTAACCTATGTCACGATATTTATGAAACCAATATAAGTGTAAGAGATAATAAAAGTTCAATCTATAATATTGAATCGACTCAATCCAAAGATGGTTTGGATAAGTCGTATCTGTGGCAGTGTCGTCTTGGTCACATTAGCAAGAAACGCATCACCAAACTCCAATTGGATGGGATTTTGGAATCGTTTGACCATACATTGAATGATGACTATGAATCTTGTCTTCTAGGAAAGATGACAAAGACACCGTTTACGGGAACCTGTGAGCAACGCAAGGATCTGCTGGACATAGTGCATATGGATGTATGTGGGACGTTTAGATCAGTCACTAGACACGACGAGAGATACTTCGTTACCTTCACCACTGACTTCAGTAGGTATCCATATGTTTACCTGATTAAGCATAAAACTGAAACCTTCTAGGCGTTCAAAATATTCCAAAACGAGGTAGAGAATCAACTGAATAGGAAAATTAAGATTCTCATATCCGATAGGGGTGGTGAGTATCTTAGTCAAGAGTTCCAAGATCATCTAATGGGTTGTGGCATAATCGCACAACTTAATCCACCTAGAACACCGCAACATAATGGTGTAGCTGAGAGCAGAAATTGAACGTTGCTTGATATGGTTCGGTCCATGATGAGCCGAACTGCGCTTCCAATCAGTTTTTGGGGCTATGCTTTAAAAATTTCTACAAGGGTCCTAAGTCTTGTACCAACGAAGAAGGTTTCCAAAACACCTTCTAAAATATGGATTAGAAAAGTCCCTTCACTTGCATATTTAAAAATTTGGGGTTGTGAGGATTACGTACGTCGTGAATCTTAAGACAAACTAGAACCCAGATCAGAAAGGTGTTATTTTGTTGGATACCCAACAGACTCTTTCGGATACTTATTCTATAAGCCTTTGGAGAACAAAGTGTTTGTTTTTCGAATGGAAGTCTTCCTTGAAAGGGAACCGATGTCCAAAGAGGCCAGTGGGAGCCAAATTGATCTTGAAGAAATTCAAGAGTCAACCAACATGGAATCTGACATTGGCACTAGTTCTCATCGATAGGTTGTAGAACCTATAGTTGTTGAGCCCCAGCAAAGAGTTATTGAGAAATCTGACATCCAGCTATCACATGTTCACAGGTCTGATAGAGTGTGCCATGCACCAGAAAGATATAATTTACCTATATCTTTTGGTGACGATACACAAGTAGATCTTGATGAGCCTACCAGCTATCAGGAAGCCATGGCGGGCCTTGAGACCGCTAAATTGAAGGAGGCTGTGGAGAGCGAGATGCAATTCATGTATGATAATCAAGTCTGGGACTTGGTTGATCAAACACCCAATCAAAATACAGTGGGGTGTAAATGGATCTTCAAGAAGAAGACTGACATCGATG
The DNA here is from genome assembly GCF_001531365.2 of Cynara cardunculus var. scolymus. Taxonomy (NCBI): domain Eukaryota; kingdom Viridiplantae; phylum Streptophyta; class Magnoliopsida; order Asterales; family Asteraceae; genus Cynara; species Cynara cardunculus. The sequence goes on from NC_037538.1 coordinate 20,413,575, forward strand.
GCAAAGTACAAACATACAAAGCGAGACTGGTGGCGAAGGGCTACACGTAAACTTATGGTGTAGACTATGATGAAACCTTCTCACCAGTGGCTATGTTGAAATCCATCAGGATACTCATTTCCATAGCAGCATTTGATGATTATGAAATATGGCAGATGGATGTAAAAACCGCCTCTCTTAATGGAAAGCTAACTGAGGATGGGTTTATGACACAACATAAGGGTTTTGTACAATCTGAGCATCTTGATAAAGTGTGCAAGCTTCAGAAGTCCATTTATGGACTTAAGAAAGCTTCTCACAACTGGAACATCTGCTTCAATGAAAAAGTCAAAGAATTTGGATTTATAAGAAGCGAAGATGAACCATGAGTATATGTCAGAACTAGTGGGAGTAATGTAGGCTTCCTTATGTTGTATGTAGATTACATACTCCTCATGAGAAACAATATCCCTACTTTGGAAAACGTGAAAACTTGGCTAGGGAAATGTTTTTCTATGAAGGACATAGGAGATGCAACATACATATTGGGCATCAAGATCTATAGATATAGATCCAGGCGTCTCATTGGTCTAAGCCAAAGTACCTACACTGACAGAGTGTTGAATAAATTCAACATGAAAAACTCCAAGAAGAGGTTCATTTCTATGCAGCATGGCATGTCATTGAGCAAATCTCAGTGTCCTAATACTAGTTCATAACTAGAAAAAATGAGTCGGATTCCTTATGCCTCGACTATAGGATCGATCATGTATACCATGATATGTACTAGACCTAATGTGTCGTGTGCTTTGAGCATGACGAACCGATATCAGGCTAATCCTGGCAATGACCATTGGACGGCAGTAAAGAACATCCTCAAGTATTAGAGACGAACTAAATAAATGTTCTTGGTTTATGGAGGTGCGGAAGAACTCGTTGTAAAGGGCTACGCTGATGCTAGTTTCCAAACAGATAGAGATGACTCTTGCTCGTAGTCGGGATTCGTGTTCTTGTTGAATGGTGGAGAAGTCTCTTGGAGAAGTTCCAAGTACAACATCGTAGCAGATTCGACAACGGAAACTGAGTACCTTACACTTAACGAGGCTACACAAGAAACCGTGTGGATGAAGAAGTTCTTCGAGGATCTTGGCATAGTCCCTAGCATTCATGATCTTATAGAGATCTTTTATGACAATAAGGGTGCAGCCATCTTGGCTAAAGAACCCAGGTCACATAAGCGCACACGACACATACTCAGGAAGTTTCATTACATTCGGAAGATTGTCGAGGTCGAAGACATTATCGTGAGTAGAGTTGACAAAGATGGGAACTTGGCTGATCCATTCACCAAGCACTTGTCGCATACCAAGCATAATTCTCATACTAGGTCTATAGGCATTAGATTTGCTTACAATATGGCTTGATTGTATTTATTTTAGTTGGTTTGAGATTAGGAACTTATACACTTAATTTATGATGTATCAATATTTTGATTGAGATCTTAATATATGCTTGGAGCAGTTACTATCATATGATGTATTATAAATGTTCTACTTTGCATGTTTATAAACTTCATTGAACAGTTAGTTCAAAATCTTCCAGAGTCGGTCGTTCTCCACTAGAAGGGAGTAGTGAATAAAGACTGATGTGGAATGTTAGTTGAATATCCATAAAAGATGGATATAGCATAGAGATCCAATTATACATTCACATGTGCTTGATAGAGATCAAGTATTAGAACGACCCGCACTTAGAGATTGCTTCATAAAGCATGTCACAAGCAATTCTAAGATGATAATATCTAATATCGCCAAGTAGAGATACATGAGATTCCTGACACGAAGTCTGTTATGCTTTGATGTTTCTCCAACGTTGTTCGTAACAGGTGACTATAAAGAGAAACGTTGGGTATAACATGATTAGTGGGTAGGAGATCTATGTATTTAATACTATTTTGTTTCTTTTATTATATGATAAAAGTGATATCCATGGGCCCCTCGATTATTTAATGCTGACGTTGAATGTATGCATACTCAAACTAAATTGATGCCAGATCAATCTTGCAGTCCGTCTTTAAGTCACCACATATCTTCATCAAGAAACATAATAGTGAACGATCTGGAGATTGACTATGTTCCATGTCTCGCGTTCACACGGATATCTGTAACAAAGGGATATTTGATCACTTACCTTTAGGACTGCTTAATGCAGAAATTGAGTCATGGATGATTTACCAAATGCTGAAGTATACTATTCAATTGTTGTGATATGTGCAACTGGGAGTTTGTTGTAGATACGCCAATATACACAGCAAGATAGTTAATAGCATAATCCTATTGGGTCGCACACAAAGTTCAATTAATGTAAAAGCAAGTAACAATATTTGAGGGATTAATAGGTAATTAATTAAAGTTTTAATTAATTACTAAAGAGAATAATTAGTTATTAGTCTAAACCTTTTATGAGCTTCATTTAGAATGGGTCGTGGCCTATTAGGATTAGGGTTTTGATATTGAGCCTTATATAAAGCTAATCTCCTAAACCTAATGAGCTAAGAATCATTTATAGCGCTCTCTCCTCTCTCAAAACCTAAAATCGGCGCCTACTCTAAGGGGTAGCCGAAAACCTTTCATACACGCACATACACACACATAATCAGATCAGAGTGTGGTGTGTGTTGGCGATTAGCACGAGAAAAGAAAGGCGGTTTCTTGCTGTTTACGAACAATTAGAGCCTTGGGGTGTGAACATGTTAGAGAAAATCCTATTATTGGATTTTTCATTTCCATCTAAAGGTATTTCTAATCACCCTCTTTGTTTCTTGTATAAGATTGTAACCAGAGCGATCTCTGAAGGATTGTGATTTCGTTGTGTTTGCTTCCGCTGTTTTATTTTAATTCTATGGCTTTCGGATTCTATCACAACCCAACAATCTTGATGAGGAATGAGGTAAGTATATGTATTTCTTTTGTTACTATTTACATTCAATGAGAAATTTGGCCCTTGTATTTATAGTGGATTTGAGCATGGTTAAATTGGTTAGACTTGTGCAATCTTCACTGCTAACTTGTCTGTTAAAAAAATCTCAACTTGCATCTTAAGCTTTGTGGTCCACGTGTCCAAACTTTTGAAACTTTCTAACTAACTTATAAATTATACCAAGTGAACAATCGCCTAAGAAAGCAACCTTTATTTCTCTCAATTGTTTGAGCAGAGCAACCTTCTAAACACTCCCTTCGTCATAAATATCTTCAAAAGTCGAGACCCTTTTTGATAAACTAAATCATGTACAATGTTCATTAGGAACCCTCATATCTTAGTCGTCAAACTCAAGGGCGGACCTAATCATGCTGCACTTGCTCATCTAAATTTGCAAATAATTTTTTTATGTATGAAAGTTGCACCCATTAATTTTTTAGCGATGCTCTGGGATATTAGAAAATACAAAGAACATCAATAAAAAAAAACCGAAAAATCTCCTGGAAATATACAAAAAACTGAAAAAGTCTCTCGAAATCAACCACAAAAAACCGAAAAAGTCCAATGACATAAACCAAAAAACTTGAAAATTTTCTCGAAATGGTGGAATTCGGCTAAAAAGATATCGGACGACTTTACGGGTTTTTGATCCAATTTTAAGGAGCACGTATGGCAAAAATCCTAGACCCACCACGGTTAAGCTCTTTAGCAAGTTAATCAAGCCTTTAAAAGTCATTGGATATCATTGTTGTATGGCTTGACCAAGTGTCTTCAGAATGTTGGTTCTTAGCCGATGCCTTCAACTCCTATTCTTCAATTTCTTGCTGAACAAACATTAGAGAATACTTGTGTGCAAACGTCAGAAACTCGCATACAATCCCCAAAATATTCCGAGTATAAATATTTTTATCGTCAATCAGGGCTGAACAGTCTTATTTCGATTACTAACATGTATGGGAGATGAAGCCAAGTCCTTTCCCATCAAGGATCTAACTGCCACTAACCCATATGCTTAAAACATCTCATTAGAGGTCGGATAGAGCTAACTCTGGGATTGATCGAATATCTCTCATTATGTTCTTGATTTTAAGCTAGTACTTCTATACGATGCCACAACTTATACAAAGATTTTGGTTCCCGCTTCGGATATATCTGTACTCAAGTACGTTTAGCATATTGTTTTTTTTCCTTTCCAAATCTCGGTTAATGGTAATCTTATTCGGTAATTGGATACTTATAAAAAGAAAACAAGTAATAAATAACGTGAGTAGGCATAGAACATGTTACAATTGTTGATGATGATTGTACGAGGGTAAAAATGGTGGACAACATCCAGTCATCATTCCACTAGTTGAAAACAAAGTTGGCGACATCCCCGTGTATAGTGAAATGTCATATACTAAATACAAAGGCAATGTCATACACTATCTCTTAAGGGCTGTTTACCAAACATTTACCCGGTAAGTGCTTACCGGCAAAATATAACACTACCATTGACTTACTGGGTAAGATTTTAATCCACCAAAACGGTATCGTACGCAACAATTTATCCGGTAAGCGCTTACCGTGGTAAGAGTCGTCGCCCTCACTTACCGGGTAAGACTCTTGGTCCTTGTCTCGCTCTTACCGGGTAAGATTCTTAGTCCTTACCATATTTATCCGGTAAGGTAATGTGACTTGATGTTTACTTACCCGAGTAAGCATTTGATAAACGGCCTCTTAGATTGGAAAAATTACATAATTTTTTAGTCACTTTATAAGCACTTCCTTGAAATGGTCAAAATTTATAAAATAAAATAAAAACTTTACGTACAAAAATGATTTTCTATGTAAAGTTTAAATCAGGGAAAATAATTTAAAAATAGAACTTATATTTTTTTTACAAAAATGTTTATCAACTTATTATAAGTTAGTAAGGTCTAACTTTTTCAAAAACTTCTTATTACCAGTTTGATACCGGTATAAACTGTTTATCCAAACACTGAAAAATGCTTATTACCGGTACCACACCGGAATAAGTCAATAAGTTGTTTTTATAAGCAATCCCAAACACCCCCTTACTTAATTTCCTCCTTTTTCCTGGTTGGTTTATCTGTCTCAGTTAGTTGTTATGTTTTCGATCAAATATCATGGGGGATAAAATGGTTGTGATCCTGAAACATGTGAAGCATGACTCTTTCAGCTTTTCTCTCCGGTGATGTCACATTTGATCAACTATCATGACATGATATAAACTCGTTTCATTTTATCACCAAGAATCATCATAATTTCCTTTTACCATTCGTTTATTAAATATAAGGATCAGGGGTGTAAATGATGCGAGTCAAACTCAAGTATCAATATACTCGACTCGAACTCGATAACCATTTCTCAGTCTCGAACTCGAAAACTCGCGAGTAGTTAAAAAACTAAACTCGACTCGAACTCAAATGTAATTTCTTAAACTCGAGCTCGTTTAAAGCTCAAACCAAGCTCGAAACTCATACTCGAATCAAGCTCAAAATCGAACTTGAATCAAGTTCACCGGTCAAATTTTATGAAATTTTAGGGTCTTCTATTATAAATTATAAAACTTAAAAGGTGTTCTCTTAAATTTTTTAAAAACTAAAGTGATTCACCTCAAACTTCATCATCAAATAGATAAAGTTACAAACTCCATTTATCTCCCACTTTTTTTATAACACTTTTTCATCCTTCTTTTACTATTACTCTTCCAATGTGGAACAACTTCACCAACACTTTTGTAGTTGTTTATGCCTTTTTTAATTATGATTTAAAAAAAATATAGATTAGTTTTCACAGTTAAAAATGCACAATAATATTCAAATATCTAAAAATATAAGACATTTTTATTACATTATATTATACATATTATAATATAAAACTGATTATATTTTAATACTAATTATGGATAAAAAATCTAGTTTCTCTCGAGCTTTTCGAGTCTAGTATTGGGTAGCTCAACTCGACTCGTTAATATATCGAGTCGAGTTCGAGTTTGAGACGAGCCTATCTGAGTCGAGTGTTGACCGAGTTGATCTCGAGTAGCTCGCGAGTTGTATCGTGTTGTTTACACCCCTAATAAGGATAAGTTCATAAAAATCCTACAAATTATCTTATTTTAAATAATTAAATCCGTGAACAATAAAATCATTAAACTTTTCCATTTTAAATGATTAAATCTCAGAACTATTGATTTGTATGAAAAAAAATATTAAACTTTTTCATTTTGAATTATTAAGTCCTTGAATATTTTTCTTGTAATAAATAAAGTATCGAACTTTTAAAAAATTGTTATTTGCAACATTCTAACAAAAAAAATTACCTGTAACTAACTTGAAAGGTCTTAAAGTAAAAAAGAAACATAAATCGGTTTTACCGTCTCCAAATCCTACGCTCTTCAAACCCCTTGTAAAAAACGGTTCACTCTCCCTCGTCACTAATTGTCGCCTCATCGATGTCAGTTCTTCATATTGCCTAATGCCTATCACACAATTGGTCCCTATCATCGATCTTCTTCTTCTTCTTTTTAATCTATTTTCAAATGGTTACAAGTTATTTTTTACATTAAAACCTTCGTAGTTGGTTAAAATGATGTAAGTACCCAATTTTTAAAAGTTTGACGATTTATTTTATTGAAAAAAAAAATTGTATATGGATTTAATCATACAAAATGAGAAAGTTTAATGGTTTTTACATTCAAACAAGTAGTTCGGGGACTTAATCATAAAATGAGAAAGTTTAATGGACTTTTTTTTTAATTCAAAAATATAGTTCTAGGATTTAATCATTCAAAATGTGATAGTTCATTAGGTTTTTCTGAACTTTTTCTATAAATATATTCATATATAACAATATTTAGAAAAACTAATGAACATCTAAGAGACGATAAAAGTTCAAACAAGAACGCTAACTATTTAATACAACAAGAAAAATCATTAATGTACAAAATCATATGTGATTTGGCTTTTAACTTCAAAAAATTGAAAGCGGACGATTTTTGAACCGGTATGATTTTGTACATATATATATATATATATATAGAGGAGTGATCATATGAAAACCGCCCTCATTTGTGTAAACCGTGCAAACCACCTTCATCTGTCGATTTCATTGTTTAATCTTATGAAAATTTTTCATTAAATTGTTTAATCTTGTGAAATTGTTTCATATAATACCTTTTTTGATGAAGTTGTTTCATATATGGTTGTGAAATTGTTTCATATAATACTTAATGAAACTGTTTCATGTATTTCTCTAACATTAATGAAACTGTTTCATTTATTTCTCTAAAATTAAAATTATGAAGATGATAATATCTATGATTAACACCCTCCACAATAAAAATGATTAATCAACCTCTCATAATTACAAAAAAATGAACAAAATGAAAAATTATGATTGGTTGAATGCGGTTTGCACGGTTTGTACAAATTGAGTGGTTTGCATTTGATCGCTCCCATATATATATATATATATATATATATATATATATAGGCTTAATCAAATGAGAATTATTTTGTTTGTGTTAACCATGAGATCTAATCTCAACCACAAATTAAACGTTAAATTACAAAATTAATAATTTTGGTAAATTTAACTTAAAATATTAATTAAGGGTATTTTACGGATTTTATAAATATCATCTCTCATCTCTCCTCTTTCCACTCTCCAAACGAATCTTATTGGGTGAACCTTATTCCGATAAACCTTATGTGAACACAAGATACACACTGTGATAGCTACAAATGATATTCATTGTGATACTCAAATAGACATACAAGATGCACAATGTGATACCCTTTGTAAAACAATGAAAATAACGAAAATGCACACCCTGATACATTTCATAAAACAAAGAAAATGCATTATGATACACGTGAAACATTGTGAACATTATCATTATGATACACTTTGATTCACAAACATCTTTAAAATCCGATGTATATTAGGTAATTAATATACCAAGTAACTAATTTTAATTAAATATTTTCTTCTAAGAAATTTAATTAAATATTTTAATTAGTTGTCAAAAATAGAATTACTATAGAACCCTTTTAACTTATTTAAGAAATATCTTTAAATTTCTTAAACGAGTAGTTCATAGTGGATTTCAAAATTAACACTAACTTAATCAGTTCTCTCTTGAATATGCCCCTATATATATATATATACATACATACATATATAGAGGAGCGTTCAAATAAAAACCTGCCCCATTTGTGTAAACCGTGTAAACCAATCTCATCCATCCATTTTCTGGATCAATGACCAAGATTAGTTTACTTTATTTTAGAAAATTAAAAATATATATATATATATATTAAAATTTTATTTTATTTCAACAGTAAGGGCAAAAATGGTAAACAAAATTTAACATTTGGTAAAATTGTTCTAGATATTAATGACACTATTTTCATTTTCTAAAACAATATATTATTTTTAACTTTAAATCACAACCATCAATAAAACATATCAAAAAAAATGGATATAACACACCATATTCAATTATATGGAGTGAATCGTTTTAAATTTTGAATTATATTATATGAACAAAATTGGTTTCATCATGAAAATGTTTCGGTTCAYATAATTTATTTGCAACAAGACTCGGTTTCACGTTCATGAAACCTGTTTCATTTTCCTTTTCATAATTTATTTTCAAAATGCACCGGTTTCATTTTCCTTTTCATCAACAAAGTGGATCAACTACACCATCAATGCAACGGTTTCACCATAAAAATCTTTTGGTTCACCTAATTTATTTGCAACATGAACCGGTTTCACGTTCATGAAACCTGTTTCATTTTCCTTTTCATAATTTTTTTCAAAATGCACCGGTTTCATTTTGTTTTTCATAAAAAAAATTAACTACACCCTCAATGCAACGGGTTCACCATAAAAATGTTTCGGTTCACCTAATTTCTTTGCAACATGAACCGGTTTCACGTTCATGAAACCTGTTTCATTTTGTGGATTTTTTTTTGTTCATTTACGTTTTGATGATTTCATTTTATAATTCAATTGTTTTATCAAAACACGTTTCCTGATTATAACTCATGACAATATATGAAATCCAAAATTTTAATATTTTAATATAATTAATATTTAAATGTTACTATTTATATAATTTCCTTTATTATGTTTCCTTAATTAAGATTTATTAATAACTTCCATATTTAATAGAAAATATTATAAATGACCGAAATACCCTTATTGATTAAATTTAATTAGAAAAAAAAATTTCCTATTGGTCGAAATTGGTTTACATGGTTTCTTAGAAATGCACGGTTTTCATTTGAACGTGTCCCCTACATACATACATACATATATATATATATATATATATATATATATATATATGAATCATGTATAATTTTATACCTTAACGAAATTTTTCTTGTTTTATTTAAATAGTTAATGCTCTCGTTTGATTGTGAACTCTAAGGGTGCGTTTGGTACACTGGACAGGGACATGACAGAACATGATAGAGATCCATGTCCCATGTTTGGCATGAATTTTATATGGAACAAACAGAAACAGAGTGGATCAAAGTGGAACAGGCCTGTTCCACCCTTATCCCATGGAACAGGGTGGAATAAGGTGGAACATACTTATATCTTACCAATATAAACTCAAAATAAAACATAATTCTCTTTTAAAACATCAAATAGGTCTCTCTTTTACATTTTATTAATTCTTTAAATTTTATTTATTGTATTTTATGTTTCTTAAACATTCATTTTACTGTTTTCAAAATATTATTTTTATACAGTTTCTATATATTTATTAATTTATATAATTTATTATATATTAATAATAAAAAATAATGTAGAGATAAAAATAAAAATAGAAACCACATAAACTTTTTATTTGGTGTCATTTTAATTGTTTTGACGAAAACTTCAAATGATATATTTTGTTATAAAAAATAATTATTCTATTATAATTTAATAAATTACATAAATTGTTTTCTTGATTTTATCACCATCAAACATATTGCTAAGGTTTACGCATGCAATTTGATGTTTTCCATGAGTTTTTTATGTTTTCCCTTTATCAGAGTAGTAAATATTCAATTTTGATCTTACAGGAATGATTGTATAGGTGATAGGTGAATTCTTTTGTTTTCTGAATCCAAGTTTTGTGAATGTGATGATACTATATGGGATCAATAGCCAAATTGTTTTCTTGATGATTATATTTTATTTACTATTTGATATTTAATTCATTTTAATTGATTGTGCGCTTGTTGGTAGTATTTTTTTTCTTCTTAGTATGGTATGCATATAGATTTGCTTCGATAATGGATTATTGATGCTTATATTATATTTATCTTTTTCATATATAATTAGTTGATCTATACTATCTCATAAAACAAATTTAACAAAAGTCTTAAAGTCTTAAAATACTAATGACCAAAATAACATTTATATCATTTTTTCACTTTTTCACTTTGGGGGTTGATATTCATACCCCCTGACGTCACTTTCTCACCCCCCCTTCTCTCACAAACTCACTCCCTCACATACCCATCCCCTCTCACATTCAAACAAATTTTTTTAAAATAATAATTTTAAATTTACACTTTATACCCTTATTATTAGTTAATTAATTTACTTTACATCCTTTACTTTTAAATTTTACACCTTTATTAAATTAACATACATAATCGTATATTAATTAAAACATGTTTAAAAAATACATTTTTATTTTAACAARTTACACCATTATAATCGTCTCGTTAATACCTTCGAAATGAGTCCAATATTAAATAGTTTTTGACGTAATTATATTATTATACTGTGAAAAAAATACTTTTAATATTTATGATTTATACTTTTATAGTTCTTTATTTAATTTATGATACATCATTTATTTTTACACCATTATCACATTAAAATACATAATTTTATATTAACTAAAATTAGATTTAACAACTAAATTAACCTTGCATGAAACATTTTCATACCCTTTATTGATCTTGTTCATCTTACATACTCATTTTTTAATATACTTGTTAATTTTTAAATTATACTTCATATTCTCTAATTAACAAACGAACATAAACGAACACGAATACACCTTATTTCTAAACGAACGAACACGAACACAAAGATTTTCGTTCGTTTATTGTTTGTGTTCGTTCGTTTGTTCGGTTAAGTTTTTTATTTTATACCCTTATAATTAGTTAATTAATTTACTTTACGTTCTTTCCTTTTAAATTTTTCATTTTATACCCTGATCAAAGTAACATACATAATCGTATATCAATTAAAATATGTTTAAAAAATATGTTTTAATTTTAACAAGTTACATCATTATAATCGTCGCGTCAATACCTTCGAAATAAGCCCAATATTGAATATTTTTTGACTTAATTATATATTATATACTATGAAAAA
>NC_037538.1:20426398-20434078 GCF_001531365.2 Cynara cardunculus var. scolymus
AACTCTTATTTATTCAAATTGTATTAATATGTAAAGACCAAGTGTAACATATATCATCGTTAAATCTTATCTTATAAAACCAGTGGAGCTTCAAAATCGTTAAAATTTTCATGGTTCCCGCCGCATTGTGCGGGTACACAACTAGTTATGAAATCATGTATATTTGCAAATATATTTTTGTAAATGTATTTTTGCAAGTAGCAGTGGTTTGATGTAAGTTATACTTTGCACACAGTATTTGTTAACATTTATATTGATTATTTAATTAAAAAAACACTAAACAACTCACTGGAGGTAAATTGGTCATTTTAACCAGTTCTGTCAAATCCTGTCATGTCTTACCAAACGCCGAACAACTGTCATGTTATGTCCTCTCCTGTCTTGATCTCTTCTATCCTATCTTCTCCTGTCCGCATATCAAACGTACCCTAAAAGACATCAACACAAATCAACCTTACTAATCATCTCGCCCTTTATTGACCAAAAACCGAAAAGAAACAAATGAAAGAAATTATAGTAAAAAGTGTGAAGGGAAGATAGGAACGACGTCGCTTTCTTTCGACAAATGTGGGGTGACCGATGCCTGTGCTTGGAATGAGAATCACGTGTTGTAACAAATTATTACAAACCTTCAAAAGTGAAATCGTTATTCAATATATTTTTTAATCTAATTGATTTTTTTAATAATAAAATAACGATAAAATATAAAAATTCCAATCATTCAATCGTATTATAACTTAATAAAATTGATTTTATAAGACTTTAATTAAAATATTTAGACATCTTAATACAATTTATAGGCATCCTATAAAATATTTTATTATGATATTTAGATATGATATTTTTTTTGTCGGTACTATAAACTTAAATCTTGTAAAACATTTTATTATGATGTTTAGACATTTTATGCATCCTATAAAATATAATAAAACTTTTTATTTTAGAATCGTCCTGAAAATCTTTTTAAAAACATTTAAAATTGTCTTGTAAACTTATTGTAACATTCCTACAATCGAGACACAAATGTTTATATCCTATAAACTTAACGGTGCATGTATTAGGATACTTAAATACTTTTGGTGTTATGTAAAACCGATTTTGTTATAACAGATCATTTAACACTGTTTTTAAGGCCATTGAAAGGTTAGCCTAACCGTTAACCTTCAAGGTCCCATTGAAGGATTAGCCGAAATATGTCGAGACTGATTCAAACAATCACAGTTATAATAAAAAAAGATAAAATTACAGGTTTTGACAACATTTTGTTTAATTTTTACAATTAATAATCACAAAACTAATTAGAAAAATAAAAAGTAGACTAACAAATTCTTAAACTAAGTCATGCAACATTGAAAACCATTTAAAAACCATTAAGTATAGAAAATAGCTTATTTTCAATTTGCTTTTATATAATTTCTTCCGTTTCTTGAAATTACCAAAATATATATTGAAGATCTGGAACGTTATCTTTAAAAAATTTAGGGTTGCTGAATAGTTTGGTGTAGAACGAGGTTCTTATAATATAGTACAAGATGAAATATAATTATTCGATAATTGTTTAGAATGAAATTAGAGCGCGAAATGGTTAAGGAATGTCCATAATACAAAATCATACAAGAGACAACCTTTTTTTTGTCAAACAACATTCACCCTTAAAAATTTAGAAGCTGTCTTTTAATGAAACTGTTAAGAATTTAACAAACAGTCTTTAATCATTCAAACGAGGAGTGGATCTTCGAAGCCCACAATGGGTCTTTGAGTATTCACTCAAACAAAAATTACAAGTAGGATTTTTCTTGTAATATGAAAGGTGTAGACGCTAAATTTTGAAAGGCTCTCCATTATATCAAAAAATACAACAAAATCAACTAAAAAATTAAAAAAAATTCCACTAAAATCAACAAAAAAATCTTAACAAAATTCTCAAAATCTATGTTAATTTAATTTTTTATTTAAATAAAAAAATTATTGGACTTTTTTGTTTTGGCATTATTAAGATTCTTAATATGCCTTTTTAATAAATAAATAATTCACTTTTAAAAATTTGGTGGCTTATGATTTTTAATCTAAAAAAATTCAAGTAACCATTAGGAAGATTTTAAAGCAAAGAATCAATTTTATCGTTCCTAAAACCTATGTCATTCAGAATGAAAGGTGAAAATGATACGAGTCAAGGTTGAATATCAATATACTTGACTCGAACGCGATAGTCATTTCTCAAATTTGAAGTCGACTTGAAAGCTCGCAAGTAGTTAGAAACTAAACTCGATTCAAACTCAATTTATGTTCTTGACTCATACCTGAAGCTAAACCAGACTCAAGAAGGTATCACTTGAATCGGTGAACAACCGAACCCTTGAGACCTTCTTCAACCCCATGTAATGTTTTAAACTCGAACGCAAACTAGAGCTCGAACCAAGCTCAAACTCGAACTTAAATGAAGCTCAAGCGAATCCCACCCATTGAAATTTATGAAATTTTAGGGTCTTCTTTTCTAAATTTTAAAACTTAAAGGTGTTCTCTTAATTTTTATAAAAATAATGAGATGTACCTCAAACTTCATCATCAAAACGATAGTTACAGACTTTATTCATCTCCCTCTCTTTTATAACACTTTTTTTTACCGTTCCTTTATTATCTCTCCTCCAATGTGAGACAATTCACCAACATTTCTATAGTTTTTTTTTTTTTGTCTTTTTTAATTATAATTTTAATTAAAAAAATTATTGATTAGTTTTTATAGTTAAAAAATGCACAATTTTGTTCAAATATCTAAAAATATAAGACATTTTTATTATATAATATTTTACAAATTATATTTAAAAACTGATTATATTTTCAAACTAATTATATATAAAAAAGATCGAGCATCCCATGAGCCTTTCGAGTCGAATATTGGATAAGTCGACTTGACTTGTTAATATGTCAAGTCGAGCTCGAGTTCAAGCTGGCCTATTCGAGTCGAGTGTTGACCAAGTCAATCTCGAATAGCTCGCGAGTTATCTCGTATAATTTACAACCCTATTCAAAATAAAATAAAAACAATCAAAAAGAGAGTTATTGATTGTGATGGGTGGTGATAGATAGCGGGCAACGAGGAGAATGATGTCATTATATGAATGACTTAGAATTTGGGAACAGTAAAATTAAGTAAGATTTTTATAAATTTAAAACATTCCTAACCAGTTATAGGTAGCCTCTTTTGATTAAAGGGATATAGGTGACCAATTTCTAAAAGTTTAATAGTTTATTTATTAAAAAAAGAAATAGTATAATGATTTATTCATTGAAAAAACTTCAAGGATTAAATTATTTAAAAAATGTTTAATGATTTATTCATAAAAAAAAAGTCCAGACACTTCATCATTCAAAATAATAAGTTTTTTGGGTTTTTCTGAATCATTCCCTATTATTAAATAACAAAAAAAATTATCAAAACAAAACTAATTTTGGTTTGATTTTGATTTTTCAAAAATCAAAAATCAAAATCATTATTTTAAGACGTAAAACAAAATTTTCATATACTTAAGGTTTTCATGTATAGGGTTGGGTTCCGGTAAAAAAACATAATAAGAGATTTTCACTCTTGAATACACATTAGGATGAAATGCATCGAGATGCAGCGGATCAATCCTCGTATCAAGCACGATTAAAGAGTGAGTTTAAGATTAAAGATGATTAAAGGTTCAGATCTATTCTTACGCTTCTTATCTTAATTCTGCTTCTGGCAATATATAATTGGGTAATCAATTTTAAGTAATAGTTAAGTTATTTTAATAATAGATAACTTCACATAATAAATAACTACAACAATATAATAAATTGTATTATAATCATTTATCATATCTCATTTAAAGTTTTATTTTGTGATATGGCTGACATACAGATTTCAATTACTTAATAAATTTCAATTAATTCTTTCAGTATTATGTAGCATTTATAATATATAGATATAAGCTTATTCAAGGGAGAACTGACTAGTTTGTGGTAAACGTGAGATCTAATCTCAATCACAAATCAATATATAAATTAGGAAATTTATAATTTTGGTAATTTTTAATTAAAATTTTAATACAAGGACATTTTAGGTATTTTCTCTCTTCTTCTTTCTCCGTCCCCGTCCTCCGGTGATACCACTGTAATATCTAAAAATATTGACTCCTCCGGCCACCGTCCTCTGATGATACCACTGTGATACATAAAAATATTGATTCTGTTAAACAAAATACACGGTGTGATAACCAAGCACATATAAGATGCATTGTGATACCACTGTGTTACATCTCCAGTTGACCACCAAACGACCTCAATGTGATACCCAAGCACATATAAGATATATTGTGATACCACTATGGTATCACCACAGGACGGTGGCCAGAGGTCGAGGGACGGAGAGAGAAGAGAGGAGAGAGGAGAGAAAATACCTAAAATGTTCTTGCATTAAAATTTTAATTAAAAATTACCAAAATTAAAAATTTCCTAATTTATCTATTGATTTGTGTTTACGATTGGACCTCACGGTTACTACAAACTAATTAGTTCTAATTTGATTAAGCCCCTATATATATATATATATATATATTTGGGATCATATGAGACCAAGGCTTTTTCGTGAGACCTGTAAGACCAATTCTCAACCCTTGGATTAGATTTACAATCTCAATATTCATAATCACAAAATTGCCACGAGATTTCTCAATAATTACAAAATTGCCANATATATAGGTGGAGGTGCAAACGAGAACACCTCCATTTTACGAGAACGCGAGAACACCCTTATCATATGTGATAATACACGTGAGGGGACTCTCTGATGTGCGAACGACGTGTTCTACGACTTAGGTCGCGCCAAAAGTTGTCTGCGTATATGATTTAGCATCACATGTGATGTTCTTGATGAATTATAGTATCATATCAACAACACCCTTATCACATGTGATAATACTTGTGTGAGGACTTAATGGTGTAAGGACGACTTGGCCCGCAACCAAGATCACATAGAAAATCTCCCGCGTTTCTGATTTAGTATCACATGTGTATCATATGTGATGGAACAATAGTATCACATATGATTGTCTATAGTAAAAGGATGTTTTCGCGTTCTCATAATGAAAGTGTTCTCGTTTGAACCTTTCCCTACATATATATATATAAAAGGAAAAACCATGAGTATTTAAGGTGGCCTCTCCTAAAGTCTAGAACCTCATTTTTCTTTTTTCTCTTCATTATCTCAATATCCACTACTATATTTTTTGTCAATTTGTGTTTTTTTGTTAAATATCAAGTCCAAACCATTCATCTTCTTCTATATTAATTCAAATGATATAACTCCAAATCATTCATCTATAAAAAACAACAAACACAAAGAATAAGGTGAAAACTTCTAAACTTGAGAATTGCTTCTTTCTTTTTTCTCAATTTATGGCATTTTTTTCTTCTTCTTTTCACTTCATTCTATGTTATTTACCAATATTTATTTATAACTATATATGTCCTTTTAAATGTTCAAATATATTTATTTTTTATTTTTATTTGATTTATTTTTAATGTAAAATGAACACATTAATTACTAAATTTATCATTTTAGTTTTTTTATAAATAAAAATTAGAGACAACCTATCCATCCTTATTCTACCTATTCATCTTCATCTCTCATACCCTCTCAAATTCTATCTCTATTCTGTACATCTCTAAATTATTTTCTTTCTCTTTAGTTTTTCTTCTATTTTACTTTTGATATTCTTCATAGTATTTTTTTTTACTTCTCCCATCGTTATTTAGATTCAATTATAGTTTTTATGCATTATGTCATAAAGATTTAAAGAAGTCTTCAAATTCAATATTTGATTTTTTGGTTGCAATATAAGGTGATAACTTTATATATATATTTGTTTCATGATTTTGATTGCATTATAATTTTATTTATGTTTGTATCATGATTTTATTTGCATTATAACTCTTATGTATTAAAGATTTGAAGTGTTTAAGTTCACTATGTAATTTTTACTTATGTTGAGCGTTTTTTGGTTTGCAGGTTCTCGAGTTCTTTAACTTTTATGTATTAAGTCTTGAAGATTTGAAGTTTTCAAGTTTGGGTTGTGGGAGTTTATGATTATGATCGAAGGTAAGGATTTTATGCAAGTTTGTTTTGTAATTTAGAGTGTATTAGAATGTTATTTATGTTTGTATCATTATTTTGATTGCATTATATTTTTAAGTATGTTCTTATCGTAAGTTCAATTGTATGATGATTTTATATATGTTCATGTTGTGATTTTGATTGCATTATAATTTTATTTATTGGGTTATAAAGACTTGAAGTCTTCAAGTTTGGTATGTGATTTTTTACTTATTGTATGGTTGGTCCATTCACTATTTGTTTCTAAAGTCAATGTGTGTGTGTTGAGGATGAAAAATGGTACAAGTTCACCATCTTTTTTGGTGCTTATACATCGTAACCATCATCAGACAAAACTAAGTCTTTTTTCGTCAGAACTAAGACAATAATAATTTCTCTGTCTATGATGAATCCAATTTAAATTTTAGTTATTCGGTCTTTGGCCAACCATGATTAGCCATTGCTTACAACAATCGGTAAGCTTATAATATAACGAATGCTATTGCTTAACCTTGCATTGTATGATTCCTCAAGATTAGAGAATATTATTTTTCATTCAACAATTAATAAAATAGTCTTATTTTATTTCATATTATTTAACTGTATTATAAATTTAGCTATATCACCTCTTTATTGTGATTGCACATCTAATTATTCAAATGACTATATGTACATGAGTTTATTTTAAAAAATCTGAAAAATAAGTGTTACAAAAGATTATTTTTGCATACACCTACGGTAGTGCTCAATATTAAGCATACAATACTTGCGGTTTGCAGCTAATAATTTTTATGCAAATTGAACTTCAATACCAAATCATTGTTTTGCAACCGAAAAATATAAAATGTATGAAGTTTTTTAGTTACAAAAAATAATATCAGTGAAAAAATATGCATCAAAAACACCCCAATGCAATCATCATCTCATATTACAATTTATTATGAAATTACGTTTCGCCTTAATTTGATTACATATTTTCTAACAAAAAATATTTCATCACTGTGCAACATATTTATTTTTCCAATGTGCAACATGTGGTCTGTGAAGTAAGAATCAAAAGGTTGTTCAATGAGAAATTTTCCAATCATATTTATCTTTATTTTTCTTATTTATTTATTTATTTTTAGTATACAATCAACACATTAATTGTTAAAATTTTCATTTTCTTACTTGTTAAACTTCATTTTATTTTATTTTCATAAATGAAATTTGAATCCACAAATACATAAAACCACATATAATTTTATTTATATCAATAAACGTATATTTTCAATACATGACAATTGAAAATAAAATAAATCATCAAAATCAATCAACATATATCAAAATACATTAAAATTTCTCAATCGATCAATATATCAATATAGAATTAAAAATGTATTAAATTAAGAACCAATAGGTGGTTTAATGAGAAGTTTCAATCATATTTATCTTTTTTTTCTTTATAAATAAAATTAGAATACATTTATTTTTATTTACATTAATGTATATAAATTTTCTATGTAGGTGACAATAGAAAAAATAAATCATCAAAATTTCTCAATCAATCAATATATCAATAT
>NC_037538.1:20434151-20437934 GCF_001531365.2 Cynara cardunculus var. scolymus
TATATCAATTTATATATATATATATATATATATATATATATATAATATATTAAAATAAGACCAAAAGGTGGTTCAATAAAAAATTTTCAATCATATTTATCTTTTTTTTAAATAAAATTAGAATCCACAAATATATAAAATATTCATCGTCTATTTTAAGTTTTCCAGTATGATCCTTTTTACTTCTTTCGATTGATTTTCTTACATCAATGTAAGTCACTAATAAAAAAAAAATCACCGACAGAAGGAATTTTTTGGCGGAAATTCCATCGGAAATATTCCCGACGGATCCCAAAAAAGTCAAGAAAAGTCAACTTTTATCGACGGATGTGAATTTTTAGAAATTAAAATTCCGTCGGTAAAACTAAAATATAATATAATAATATTATATTCCGTCGGTAAAATTAAACTTCGAAAAAATAAAAATAAAACATTTTTTTCTTTGAAAATTACCGACGATTTCCGACGGCATGTAATTTTTTTATAATTAAAAATTATATTCCGTCGGAAATTTTAATTTTTTTTAAATATATAATTTTTGTAGGAAAAAAATAAAACATAAAAACTTTTTTCTTAAACATTACCAACGGAGTAGTCGTATATTCACTTACATTTAATGGATCTATTAGCTATATTCGGTTTAATTGAACTTTTACATGTATTATTGGGTTTTATTGGATCTTGGTGGAATTTAATAGATCTTAGCGGATTTTATTTGGTTCAAATAGGCTTTGATAGAGCTATTATGTCATATTCGGTTCAATTCGACATTAACGGGTACTAATTGGGCCTTATTTGGTTCAATTGGACTTTAATGAATCTATTAGGCTTTAATAGTTCTATTGAGTTTTATTTCGTTCAATTAGACTTTAACGGGTGCTATAATTGGGCTTTATTCGGTTCAATTGAGCTTTAACTGATATTACTGGGTTTTATTTGGTTCAACTGGGCTTTAAAGGTATTACTGGGTTTTAATGGATCTTAGTGGACTTTAATGAATCTATTGGGCTTTAACGGGTACTATTTGGTTTTTAATGGATCTTAATGGATTTTAATGAATCTATTGGGCTTTAACGAGTACTATTTGGTTTTTAATGGATCTTAGTGGACTTTAACGAGTACTATTCGGTTCAACTAGGTTTTAATGGAGCTATTGGCTCTTATTCAGTTTAATTAATCATTAACGGATATTATTAGGCTTTAATTTTTTATTTTAAATACAAAAATCCGTTGAAAATTTTGCAAAAAAGTTTTTCCATCAAAAAACTATTTAAAAAAAACAAAAGCATTTTTTAAAAATCTTCCGACGGATTTTACTTAATTTTTTAAAAAATTTCTTTTTGCAACGGAACACCGATGGAGTTTTCCGTCGGAAACTTTGATTTTCCAGCCCAAGCCCAAAGCCCAAAGCCCAAACCCTCGTTAGCCCTAGATAGTTCTCATCCTGCTCCCTCGACCAGACGCTCTCGGCCTCCTCTCTCGACCACGTTGTTGTCGTCTCCTCTCTCACCATGTTGCTACCGTCTCCTCTCTCGACCAGCTCTCGGCGCAGTCCTCAATCTTCATCGACAATCTTCTTCGACATTGTTGCTCAGTTCTCAGTCTTCATCGACAATCTCGGTACTCGATAGTTTTTTTTGTTTTATATGTTTGTGTTATATCGACAATCTCAGATTCTGTGTTAGTTCTATCTTTGGGTTTGACTTTTTGACATATATACGAAATTGATGAGAGGGACAAACCCAACAGACGGTTTTTGTAGATTTGTTTTGGAGAGGAAGAGAGGTTACCCCTTTTATACGAAATTAACAGATTCTGTGTTAGTTTAACAGTTGTTTATTACCCACTTAAGAGTTGTTGTTCTTAATAGATGAATTTTTGCATTTCAATTTTCATAATTAAGGGAAAACTAGCAGTATTATCATGCTGATTCATATTCATAGAAGTCCTGCAATATTAAAAGAAAATAACAGAAATAAGCAACTTGCAATTATGAAACACATTGATATATAACATGGTAACATTTTTAAGAACCGTAAAAAATATTACACCACATTGGAAAATTTTGATTGTTCCTACTAACACCCTCTTGCTATATTTGTAGCTATGTCAACTAATACTGATAGATGATGAATGTATAAACGATCAGATAGGAATGAGAACTTAAGTTCAGTTTTTAGTGTTGAAGTAGTTGGATTTTTGGATTCTTTCTCCAATGAGCAAATAGTGGCAAGATGTCCTTGTAAAAAATGTCAACTTCAAAAATATAAAAAGAGAGAGGACATTCATTTTTTTTATTAATCTGGATATCCAACCCGCTATGCGAGCTAACTAATCCCAAGGCGACCACCTGCTTTGCAGATAGCCCGGAGTCACCGCATTTGAACCTCCGTGGCCATAAGGGAATTTTTATTCTTTCTTGGATTTGAACCTGGGACCTCCTGGTACTTTTGACATTTGGAGTCAAGCTCAAATCAATCAGATATCACCCTTGTGGTTGATAGAGGACATTCATTTAGACTTGTTAAGAAAATGATTCATACTTTCTTATAGTCATTGGTTTGCACATGGTGAAATAGAACCCGAATTTCAACAACCACAACAAAAGATAGTTGATAATGATTATAATGAATTCGATGGTGTTCAACAAATGGTGATGGACCAAAATGTTGGAAAGTTGTTTTTCTGACGGAACTCCGATGGATTTTGCCGTTGTAAAAAAGCCCCATTTTTTAGTAGTGAGTTGAAATATTTGAAGGAGACATATCGTTATGTGGAATATTTTTATTCTTGAGTTGTGTCAGATTCCTTAATATTCTCGTTGTTATTATTACTCATTTTATTTAATTTTACAACTTTATTCCTAAACAAATCTCTCTCTCTCTCTCTCTCTCTTTATATATATATATATATATATATATATATATATATATATCATTAATTAGATTTTATTAACATTTTTGAATTATTTAAATACTATTTGTTGATGATTCGATTAACAACTAACATATATTTATACAGACAATTTTCAGATTATTAATCAAAGTACTTATGCTACCGCACAACGTACGGTTCCCACACTAGTGCAAATAAAACTTACACACATTCACCATATTTGGATAACCTAAATACCACTACTCGAACATAATATTTCATTGATTTCCTATGAATCAAATCTCTGGTCAAACCTCATTTCGTTTTATTCATGATAGTTTTTTTATTCTAATTTATTTAACAAATTTTATTATTTAACTTCATCCTGATTAGTTAATGAAAATTGTGTTTGAAAATCGTTTTTTAAAATAAATAGTCTTTTTCCTTTTATTCATCTTTCACGTGAAAATCAAAATTTGACCAAACCATTGGAGTTTGACTAAAGCAGGGTTCCAAACTCAAAAGTCAAAAGTCAAAAGTGAGGTGTGCAACCATGACATCTTTGTTTTCATTTCCGCTCAAGACAACTTTTTTCTTCTTCTTAACTTTCTCTTCTTTTCAAAATAAACGAGAAAGCTACTCTTGTAACAGAATAAGATATATATTTCGATTTTAATGTTTTATTTTATTTTGTTTCATGTCGATGTTATAATACGATTTTATATAGTTTTAAGAAAAATAATAATGTTTTTTATTTTTGAATAAAATATAAATTTGAAAATATCATAAAATTTTGAAAAAAAAAATATCGACATTGGTATTAAATTAAATATTTAAAAGTTTTTATTTTGTTGTGTAATTTATTTAATTCAATTTTTTATTATAATTTAATTTAGACTTAATAACGAA
>NC_037538.1:20438044-20445170 GCF_001531365.2 Cynara cardunculus var. scolymus
ATTTTTTATATTTAATATGAAATATTTATCTTTTATTTGATTATATTTATCTGCAGTTAGTTACACAAATTCAAACATGGACATTTAATAAGGGGGTGTTTGGGATTGCTTATTTAAAGTGCTTATTAATTTATTTCGGTGTGGTACCGGTAATAAAAAGTTTTTAATGTTTGGATGTAGAAAAAAAGGAAACGCTTATACCGATTTGGGATCAGTAATAAGGAGTTTTTGATAAGTTACTTTCTTCTAACTTATTAACTTATTCCCTGTGATATCTACAAGAAGGAGTTTTTAGCGTTTGGATGGGAAAAGAAAAAGATATCTCATATATTTTATCAAATTATCCGATATGGTACTACCATAAGCTAATCCAAATATTTTTTATAAAACTCCAGTTTGCCACCACATAAGTTAATAAGAACTTCTACAAAAAAAAAAAAAAACATAAGTTGTTTTAAATAATCAATCCCAAACACCCCTTAAGTTGTACTTAAGCATTATTTTCTTGTAATCTTGAATTTTAAGTAATATACATCAATAAACAGTATTTTATATATAAAAAATAATTTTTAAGAGTTTTTATCAAATGTTTTATAATATTGTATAGTATTTAAATTTTCTTTCCACAGAGACCAAGATCAATTTTTCCTCTTTTATAATTTTAAAATATTGATTTAATTCTAGAGGAATTTGTTCCATGACATCCAATTATTTTAACGAATTTTTCATTAACTTGTTGATTTTTTTTATTGAAAATAAATCATTTAACTTTTTTTTTATTTTAGATGGTTAAAATTTTGAATATTTTTTTAATAAATAAATTATTGAATTTTTAGAAGTTGGTTACATACATCAGTTTAATCCAAAAAAACTTATCTGTAACTGGTTAAGAAAGATTTTTAAGTTAAAAAAAAAAAAAATCTTAAATCGGTTTTACTATTCCCAAGCCCCTCACCCCCAACGTCATCCGCCCTCTATTACCATTGTTGGCCCCTGTCATCAATCTCCCTCTTTTTGATCGTTTTTTTTTGTTTTATTGATTCTCCATTTTTTATCTGTCTATACGTACTTCATCAAATGATTTATTGATTTAAAAATTTAATCATTTAAAATAAAAAAGTCGGTTAATTTCACTGCATTTTCCCTTGTTTTAATTGAAATAATTGATTGAAAACACGTGGTTCATTTTTTTATAATCGTTGACTTCGGGTTACATCACACACATCTCAATTGATTTTATATGGTCTTGAATTTAATGGTAAGAAAAAATTTCCTTTGTATTGTAAAAAACAGATAAAAAAAAAATATATGATTCAGCGACTTCGATCTTTTTCAATAAAATCGTCATGCAGTAAATTAGGTCGTAATACCAGAGGAATCATTACCGCAGGGCATAGAGGGGGAGGTCTGGGCACAACAAAATTTTTTATTCGCAAGTAATGTAGTTGAATAAGCATTATCTTGTTGAAAAGTTCTGGTCAACCTCTTTCAAATATACAACATGGATTTCTTTTTCCTGGCGCAGCTGGGCCATCCTGGACTTGAACCAGAGAAATATATTATTTTAAATTAAATAATTTTCTATTGAATGGGACTTCAATTGGTACACGCAAGAAATAAGCCAATTCAGTGGATTTTTGGGTCGAAGACCAAGAAGTGAGTTATTTATATGTTTGGAATAGATTCCATTTTGAGAGAGTTGAATAAGCACGGCTCTCTCTTTAGCCCTATGTCTCTTATCCTAAGGGTATCCGAAATTATTTATTTGAAACAACTTATATTTTTTCTACAAAAATCTTTATCAATTTATTATAAGTTAAAATGATTTAACTCCTTCAAGAAACTCCGTATTACCAGTTTGACACCGGTATAAGTTGTTTATCCAAACACTCAAAAGTGTTTATTACCGATGCCACACCGGAATAAGTCAATAAACTGTTTTTATAAGCAATCCAGTGACTTGACACTTTAGCTATGGTTGTGCTAATTATACGTTGGTTTTCTTTGGAAGACATTCTTTGCATTTCATGTTTACCTTTTTAATTTTTTTGTTTGAATTTTTTTTTCTCAAGATGAAGATGACTAAATTAGTATAAGTTTAGTGTTCTAAAAGGTTCATCGCAACATCCGCTCACAATAGCTATTGTGACGTGTTATGGTTTAAAACTTGTGTCTCATATCACGTTAAACTTGTGGGTCATGGCCTAATATGCCATTTTTGTAACCCGATATTTGATTATTCCTATATTTTTAATGTCTTATTTGTTAGTTTCTAATATATATAACATAATTTAAAATCGTTTAATATTATTAACTCATTGAATAATAGTAGACTTAAGGATTGGCCGCCATAAATCACGTCTTGAAAAATGTCGTGGTTCATAAGACTTAAGGATTGGCTCTTCCGTCATCACGCCTCATGTCATTTAGAGCATTTTTTTTTGGTCCCAATTCTTAACAATATTTTGGTTGTTTACATGTATTATTATAATAATATTCATGTACTCGTGAAACATATGATACAGTAGAATACAATATTTTATTATAAATCGAGAATTTGAAAAATAATACAACTTTTAATTAAAAAATCGTAACATTTTATTTGAATGAAATAGAAATTACAAGTTAAATCTCTCTTACTAATTTGAAGATTTGGTAAAAAGAACATGAAATATTTATATCAAAATTTGTATTCAATTTAAAATAAAAACATCTTTTTTTTAACTTGCTTACTTTAAAATTTTGTTACAGTTTAAGATTTAGAAATAAATGTAATGTATTTTGTTATGATATATATATATATATATATATATATATATATATTAGGTGGTGGTTTTTGTTATTGTGTTGTAGAATTTTATCAAATCAATATTAAGGGAGCGTTTGGTTCATAGAATGATTTCTGAAGGAATGAAATCTGTCAAAGGAATGAAATCTATCAGAGGAATTGAAATCTGTCAAATGAATTGAAATCTGGGAGGAATTGGAATGAAATGTTATCATGTTTGACCAAGTATTTGGTTGGCATGAATGGAATGTAATATGTCTGATAAATTGGAATCTGCCTGTTTGGTTTGCAACAGAATTGGAAACAACATAAACATCAAAAACGGAAATTGGAAAAATTCTCACACAGAGAAACATATATTTGCACCAAATATTATATCATCTACATATATTTTGACAAGAATGACATTACTATAAATCTTTTTAAGAAAGAGAGTGTTGTCACTATTATCATGACTAAATTCATCATCAAGAAGAAAGGTAGATAAAGTATCCTACCATGCATGAGGAGCTTGTTTTAGACCATAAAGTACTTTGTCTACCTTGTATGCATGATTAGGATGAATTGGATCTTCAAATCCTTGAGGTTGTTTAACATATACTTCTTTTGATAGATTGCTATTAAGAAATGCACTTGTAACATCCATCTATAAGAACTGAAGTTTTTGTAAGTATCATATGCTAGAAAGATTCTGATGGCTTCAAGTCTGGCAACATGAGAAAATATCTCATCGTGACCTATTCCTTCTTATCGATAGTATCTGTTGGTCCCAGTTGGATCTACAAGAGTTTATAGGTAATAATTTGTAGAAGGGGGGGGGGATAAATACAAACACAACAACTTTCACTTTTAAAAATATATATTGATAAAGAAGATCAATACAAATTTTTATAGATTGTATGCGAAAGAGATAGAATATGGAACCTATCTAAACAATCAAAGATACATACATAATTACAGATAGAAAGAAGAAAAGACTTGCTACAAGAAATACGTTAAGAAGTAATGTGCTCTTCACTTGTTATAGTGGATCTTTCTCTTAGATCGATAGTATAGAAAGAGGAGTATCTTCTTGGGTAAGATCTTCAAAGGCAAGGATGCTTGGATATAGGTTGGAGAAGATAACTAAGAAGAGAACTACTCAGCTATTTATACCGATTGCATTAAATGCAATTCAAAAGGTACAAAACACGTGACAAGCTTTAAGAGGTAAGCTTGTCCTTTGTTGCATGTATACAGTCTTTTGGTCGTATATGAACAGT
This sequence comes from Cynara cardunculus var. scolymus, assembly GCF_001531365.2. Lineage (NCBI taxonomy): Eukaryota > Viridiplantae > Streptophyta > Magnoliopsida > Asterales > Asteraceae > Cynara > Cynara cardunculus. Next base: position 20,442,095 of record NC_037538.1, read on the forward strand.
CTTCTTTCATAAAGTAGAGTGACTCCGTATTGTACTTTACTTTAGAAAGGTATGGGTTTGTTCTTTATGTGCAGAAGGACAAGACAAAAACTAATCTTGTTCAACAAGATTCATTTGATCGCTGAATAATGGAATGACGCTGGAGGTCTTATCAATATTCGTTGAATCTTGCATAGATCTCATACTTGTGTAGACGTGCTCTTTATCACTGAAAACCGTTTCAGAACTTGCTGGTCTCTATCTTCAACTTCTATCTTCGATATCGTTGAAGGATCTGTGGCGTGAGTTTTGTCTTCTTGAAGGATATTGGTCTCTGCACAAATTACAATACATGTTCAGCGATCATTGAACAGACTCAGTGATGATCGTTAAAGATGAATACAGGGATAATACACTTCGTAAGGTTAAAAGGATCATCATCAAATCACTTAGAGAGAGGATCAACAATATCCATGAGCCATAAGTCGGGTTATGTTTCTGATAACAATGCCATCTTCGTCCATTTTGTTTCTGAAGATCCATTTTGTAACAATCATGGTTTTATGAGCAGGTGTAGGAACGAGTTTTCAAACATTGTTTCACTTAAATTGAATAAGTTCTTCTTACATTGCACCATCCAACTTGGATCTTCAATGACCTTTTCATTTTTTTTTCAGTTCTATTAGAGATAAGAAGTTAACATACAAACATATATTTTCCGATCTTCTAGTCTCAACTCCTGTATGATGATCTCCTATAACTGTATTGTTACTCTTGCTCCCGTCAGGATAAATCAGTCCTTTCTTCCGTGATGAACTGTTGGCGCCAGTCCTACATTTTGTCTCTGTGGAACGAGGAGAAAGGGGGCTCGACGGGAAGAGGATTGTACCGTGGATTGTTTTAGATATTTTTTTATTTGTTATAATTAAGAATTTATATTTTATATACAAAGTCAAATAGAAAAAAGGAATCCAATGCCCCGAAAACCTAAGGGTTCCTCCGCGAAAAAACCTGCTAGTGGAGGAAGACCTCTTAGGGATTTTTTCTATAGTGTGAGTTTTTGTCCATTTGATGGCAAGAGGAAAAGAAAAAAAAGATGAATAGGTGTTTTTTGATATGGATGAGGTGATTGAGGATGAACTAGGAAGGGCTTCGGATAAGGTTCAATATGAAGAACATGAGTCTCAGTCAAGGGATACTCGTGTTCTTTGGATCTGTTATTGACAGGTTCAGAAGAGGAAGAAGGATTAGAGGATAAAACATGAAGAGTGGTTGAAGAGGATTCTTGAATGGATTTCATTAGGTATGATGAGATCCATTTATTGAGTTCATCTTCATTTAAAATGTTTGTGGAGGATGAAGGTGTTGTTCCGTTCTCATCAAAGTAAACATGTATTGACTCAATAATACATTGTCTTCTTCTGTTGTAGACTCTATAAACTTTTGAGATAATAGAATATCCTACGAAGATTCTTTCATCAGATTTTGGATCAAACTTTCCAAGATGATCTATATCATTCAGCATATAAAAAATACATTTGAATGTATCGAAAACACGAATATTTGGTTTTCATCCATGGAAGAGTTCATAGGGAGTCTTCTGATGTTTTTTACAATGGTAACTTGATTTTGAGTGAAGCAAGCAATGTTCACAGCTTTACTCCAAAAGTAGGTAAAAAGACATGCATCATTGAGCATCGATCTGGCAGCCTCATATAAGTTCCATTTCTTCATTTCCCAACTCCATTTTGAGGAGTTTTAGCTGCAGAGAAATTATGAGAAATACCTTTGTTTAAACATAAATTTTCTAGAATAAATTTTTTGAATTTGTTCTATTGTCATGATCTAATAGAAGTGTTATTCAGAACTTTAGCTCTTTTGTGAAGTGAATAATTTATTAAACTGCATCACTTAGCTTATAAGAAGATGACTTGTGTATATCTTGAAAATTCATCAACGATCACAAAAGTGTCTTTCTTTCCACCAAGACTTAGAACATTCATTGATCCACACAAATCCACGTGCAGAAGATGGAGAGGAGTTATTATGGAAGAAGAACTTTTGGACTTGAAACTTGACTTTGAGTGTTTTCCTATTTCACATGATCCACACAATTTTTCTGTGAAAAAGTAGAAGAAGGGAAGTCTTTTTACAAGTCTTTTTTGTAACAATTGATTAATAGTTTTTAAATTTTAAATAAGATAGACGTTTATGACACTATCAATTTTGTTCATAAGAAGTTGTATAAAAGAAACATGCATTTTGAAGAGAAGAGGATCAAGCAGATGTCATGTCAATCACATAGACATTAGTTTTGCAAAAACCAAGAAGAGTTTCTATGTTGTCAGGAGAAAGAATATGACATTTTCCTTCAAGAAATTTAACAGAAAATTCTTTGTCGCAAAGTTGACTGATACTCAAAATATTATGTTTAAGTCCTTCTACATAGGAGACTTTGTGAAAGGTTACTAATCCATCAGTCAGAATACCCTAACCTAAAGTTAACCCTTTTGAGTTATCACTAAAAAAAATTAATAGTCCTTTTGAGCAGGGAGATATAACCAGTCATATATCTTGAACATTCACAGTCCAAGTACCATATTTAGGTATGACCTGGTCCCTGTAACCAATCAGTTGATTAGCTTCTGCTTACCCATTTGAATATGGGTTTTTCAAGGCAATAGTACTGCAAGTAACGACTTAGGTTTCTTGTGAAAAAAATATTTGGGTATGACCTGGTCCCTGTAACCAATCAGTTGATTAGCTTCTGGTTACCCATTTGAATATGGGTCTTTCAAGGTAAGAGTACTGCAAGTAACGACTTAGGTTTCTTGTGGAAAAAATATTCCCTTTTGAAAAAAAAATCAAAATTTGAATTTCTTTTAGAGGGAATGAAGAGATGTACCTACAAGTGAGTCCTCAAATCTTCAAATATGTGGAAACAAGTGTTCAAGTGTGATAACCAGATCCTGGTTATTACCTAAGGTATTTAATACGCGATTATTTTATTAATTGATTGTGTGATAGCATGATAAACTGATATGTTTGCTACATGTTGGTATGCGAATTTGTGCATTTATTTGGATAAAGGTATATA
>NC_037538.1:20445270-20446445 GCF_001531365.2 Cynara cardunculus var. scolymus
TATCTTTTGCTCTGGATAGATGATAGCATGCCTGGAAGAGTCGTTGATATGAAGATACGAAGGGAATTCCTACGTCGAAGAAACCTTGGTGAAGATGTACCTGATTACATAGATCTAAGTGTTCTAGAATAAGATTCTCTTTGTARCAACAATCCACTCTTCCTTGTAACTTCATGTACTATATCTCCTTTCAGTGATTTTTCTTATATTCTGTAAGATCTGGACACGTACTGTAATACTTGTATTATTTTCATTGTTTAATAAAATGAGTATTCCATGTACTTCACTGAAAAAGATCCTTGAAAAAAGTAATATGGACACAAGTCTATGAGTTCCAATGTTACTTTCATCATTCACTGACAATCTATAAGTCAGTGAATAAGCTCTCAGTTTCAGTTTCCGTACTTGTAATTTTCTTAGATATAACTTAAGAAATCTTCTCAAGCTGAGACTGACCTAACTGAAAAAGATCCCAAAATAGTAAAAAGGGGCATGTACTTTATATGTAACTTTTCCTTACTATTATTTGATAAGATAACTTTCTTTATGTTATCTTGTTATCATGAAATAGGGGGAGATTGTTGATCCTCTCTCTCAGTGATTTGATAATAATCCCTTTTTCCTTTCACGTTGTATTTGTGTCTCTGTATTTTCAGTTCCAGAGATCATCACTGAGTATGTTTAGTGATCGCTGAAGAACTTGCATTGTAAATTCATCAGAGACAAACAATACTTCAAGAAGAAAACACTCACACCAAAGATCCTTCAGCGAACGTCGAAGACTGAAACTGAACATTAGAGATTGGCGAGTACGTGATCTGAAGTGGTATTCAGTGATTACAAACCTGTCTACATATGTGTGAAGACTGCTCTAGCTTYAVCGAATGATGATGAGACCTCCAGGTCATCCCAGCATTCAGCGATCAAAAGAAGCTTGCTTAGCACGATTGTTGTTGTCTTGTCCTTTTGCACACAAAGGACAAACCCATACCCTTGCTAAAGTTAGTACGGTATGGAGCCGATTAGTCGACTCTTTGTCCACCAACTTTAGGCAAGGATGTCTGCTCAAGAATAGTGCTTTTGTACTATTCACTGTTGCAAAGGACAAGCCTTCCTCTTAAGGCTTGCCAGGCACTCTAAACCTACCATATTGCATTAAATGTTCATTTAATGCA
>NC_037538.1:20446845-20479451 GCF_001531365.2 Cynara cardunculus var. scolymus
ATTGTTTAGATAGGTTTTCTTTACCTTATCTTTTCGCAAACAGTCTTGTAAAATCTGTATTGATCTTCTCTATCAATATATATTTTAAATTTGAAAATACTGTGTTTGTATTCATCCCCCTCTTCTACAAACTGTTTCTATTCTTGTAGACCCTTACGGGACCAACAAAACCCTTTCGTTTTAAAAGAAATACTTAATGGACCGTCTTAATGACGACATTTTCTGTTACCAATACGAAACGCTTTGAGACGCGCAAAAAGGTCTGACACACACGTGACCTACTTTATCTTCCATCCAATCATGGATGAGAACGTGCCATATTTCTCATCATAGCCTTCCCTTAACCGTCGTATTTTTTCTCTCTCCTACTTTGCTTCTGTATCTTCCTACCTATAAATATGAGATATCTTCCCTCATATTTTCTTTACGCTTACAAAAATCTTTGACGAACCTCTACCAAAAAGACTTTGCAAGCAAGAATTCTCAAGAACACTAAGAACTCGAATCCTTCGACCTTCTTCTCAAACTACTCTAAGGTCAATACTTATTTATTTTAAACTTAGAATTGTTCTTCTCCTTCTTATGTAACAAATGTTTGAGATTTTAAGAACCTTGTTCTCTTAAAACACAAACAGAAAGATTAATAACACATTATTATTCTTGGTTATAATCTTGTTTCAAAACACTATTCTACTTGAAAAACCATATTATCTCATTTGTGGATTTTTCAAAAGAATTTTTATTGTTCTAAAACTTAAAAAGGTCACAATGAATCTTGGACTACAAATATAAACTATTTTTCTCTTTCTTATTTCCTTACCAAAAACAGAAAATGGCTGCCAAGAACGTGAACTTTGCTGTAGAAGACATCTCCTTCAAGGCCAACAACCACTTTGCTTTGTTGGACTTTCCCACAAACAAAACCATCTACGAGGATGCTGCTGCTTTCGTTCGTATGTCCCCAGTCGCTTATGCTCTCAACCATGAACCTGTCATGGTTAGGGAGGCCCTTCAGCAGTTCTGGATGACTGTTGAGGTGGTGCAAGAAGAGGACAAGAATGGTCGTCAGGTGGAGAAAATCCCCTTCACCTTCAACAGGATGACTGTCAGCTTTGGCGTGACCACTCTAAGGCACACTCTTCGATTCCCCAAGGGTCCCTTTGCCAGCAAACCCTCCACATCGCCTGCCTCGATGACATTGGCTACCAATGGCCAATGAAGAAGGATTCCAGCGAGCCCCTCAAGTCGCTGTCAAAGATCGAGAAGAACCGCATGTCAGCGGTCTGGAAATACCTCTTTTCCCACTTCATCCAGTCCATGGGTGGAAAGACTGGTGGATAGGATCAGGCTTCCCGTGTCGCTCTCACCAATTTCAGCGATCCAACGCCGCCCGATCAACTACGATGCCGTCATCTTCGACGACCTGGCATTGAAACTGAACAAGCGCCAGAGGGAGAAAGTTGTGCTCTACACCAGGTTCCTTTTTATGGTCTTCGCCATGATCTTTGGCAAAAAATACTCAATGGGAGGGAACCTCCCTGTTTGTAGGCTTGGATCCAGGATTCTGGATCACAAGCTTAGGGATAGAGATGTTGCACTATCTTTATTAGTGCAATTCTCTTCCTTCCCTCCTTCTCCTCCTTAGGTGGCCAAGACAAGGGAAATCCCCCCAAGTCTAACCTAGCCACCACTACCACTTCTTCCAAATGTCCAGCACAACCAACTCTTGGTTCTCTTCAGAGATCCAAGAAGGCCAAAAAGGGGATAACCACATCTCTGGCTGTGAGATCTCAACAGGTCTCAGTTATTGAAACAAGCCTTAACCCCAAGGCACTCTCTGTTAGCTATCCAAGCTCTTCAGTAACTCCTGACATCACTGTCGTATCAATGGTACCTCTCCCTACCGCCTTAGTGACTCAAATCACTAAAGGTGTGAATATCAGCGCCGCCACCGCTGGACACCCACAAACACTCTCAGATCTTCTCCTCCCCTCCATCATTGGTCTCAACACATGTCCATGAATCATCAGTGCCAGTCCTCCCTGATGATGAGACACCCACCACTAGACCTGAGGTAGCTTCTCTCGAGGCTCTTCAGCATACTGGTGCTCATCCTCATGAGTGCACCATGGAACAAACCAGCGTTAATCCTTCAGATAACATTGAAGACCCCTCAGGTACTCCACACTTCTACCCTTTCATTTCTTCTAACCCAAAGCTTCTTTTTGCTCACTCTCCTTCTTTTTCAGGTCCTTCTGAGGCCAAAGCCATGGACGAAGAGGAGTATGACATGGCGATGGATGCCAAGCTCATCCTCCCAGCCGTCGAGACTGTCCTAATCAAGATGGACGAAGTCCATAAGGACATGCTTCGAAGAGAAAACGTTGCTGCTGACCTCTCAGCTGTCAAGGCTGAAGTCCAAGACGTCAAGAGCCAGCTTTCCTCTCTTCAAGAGGTTGTGCGAGCAAATGCTGAAGCCATTGCTGCTCTCACAAGCAGAGCTGTCTCTCCAGCAGGCGGAGCTATTACAACAAGTCCTGGTTGCTCTTCGCCAACTAGCACCAGTGACTCCTCCTTCATTCACCGCTGATGACCGCGTTCAGCTTCAAGAGGTGCGCGAAGCGACGAGCAGCCTAGCCAGCTCTCTGACGCGGCTAGAAGAAATGATGGTCCTTCAAATCCACAATATTGACCAAATCTCTGGCTTATGCTCTCAAGCCATCGTAGAGAGGGGGGGATAAAGTCTAATGCTGATGGACCATCTACTACCGCCCCTGCTGAAAATGCTGCTCCAACAACCAATGAAGCTGAAGCTCCTAGAGCTGAAGTTGAAGTTGAAGTTGTCTGCGATATCCCAACCTCCTGTGAAGCTGCTATAGCTGAGGATGTTGATGCCATCCAAGCTGAAGCTCGTGATGATGACCTTCCCACCACCTTTGCACCTGTTGCTGGTGATGTGGAAGATGAAGAAGATGATGATGAGGAAGGTGAATCTTCTGATCTCCCTGACTCTGGCAGCGATCTGGATGACGACGATGATCATGATGATGAAGACGAATTCACCATCAAGTACCAACGTCCTACCACTGCCACCAAATGAGTTTCCCTCAGAGATTCCGCATCCCAGGGGGAGCAAAGGGAAGAAGAGCCAGCACCTGAAAAGAACCAGGGCACTAAGTCGAAAGGCAAAGGAGTTGCTGAAGAAGGGAACTTTAAGGTATTATTCCAAACCTCTCAACCCTTATTTGAAGACTCATCTTCTCAAGTAGTCATCACCTCCCTGTATCAACTCGAGATACCTTCTACTACCTGCGGTCAGCTGGAATGGGTCCCTGAGAACCCTACCACCAACACTCCCACCGACCAGCAGATGACTCAGCTCAGGGAGTTACTCGACCAGACTAGAGTAAAAATTCCTCTTCGTACCTCTAGCCGTGGTGAGTTCGAATTCCTGACAGAAGCTGAAAGACTCGAGGCCTTAAGAGTTGAGGAAGAACTAGAACTTCAAAGGAAGCAGACTGAGGACAGCCTAAAGTTGGCCATGTCTCTAGCTAAAAAAGTTCTTCCTAAGTGAAAGTCCAAAAAGAAGGTGACTGCTGTCCAAGCCCAAGCTAAGCTCTTATCTTTTACAGAAGCTGAACACGAGAAAAACCTGAAGCTGGCTGAGCGGGACAAGCGCTGGAGCGAAACAAGTATCAATAAGAGAATCAACCCTCACCCAATCAAGAGCGTCAACACCAGTGGACGATCAAAAGACGGTGGGATGCTGCTCTCCATACTCATCACCAGGGACAATCTCGAGGCCGTGACCGAGTACCCCTCCTACCTTGGCGAATATGGCTATATCAAATGGCTGGATATCCGACAAGCTATTCAACGCTCCAAATCCAGACATAAGAAGATTATCGAAGACCTTATCAACGAGTTGATCAAGAAAGTGTCAAGATATGTCGCTGTCCCTGAAGTGCCAACACTGAAGCAAGGAGGAAGAAAGAAAAGACCTTTAAGCCCTAATGATGGACCATCCCTGAGGAACGAACATGAAACAAAGTTCTCTTTAGATGAAGTCCTGAAGGTTTCGGAGAATCCAGACATCTCTATGCTAAATCTTTCATTGCCAGCGAAGGGTCCTTATGTGCCCAACACTGTGCACTTCAAACCTGTGTTAGGACTTATATTCCTTAACTATGACGGTGAAGTAAGATTTCAAAGAATGTCTGAGTTACATCTATTCCCAATGGAACACCTCTTATATCTCAGGTTCTGGCTAGATCATGACTTTAGAGGTGTAATGATGGACCAAAAGATAAGAAGGGAGTTTCTACATCGAAAGGAGTTTGGAGAAAATGTACCAGGTTACATTAAGCTGAACGACTTAGAATAGTTTTTTTCATTTGTAATATTGTCCATGCACTGTAAATTATATCCTATGTCTACTTTTACTGATTATTCTTATATTTTGTAAGTCTAGACATGTACTGAAACACTTGTAATATTTCCTTTGAATTTAATATAAGTATTTTCTGTGCATCACTAAAAAAGATCCCTGAAAAAAGTAATAGGGATACAAGTCTATGAGTTCGAGTGACACTCTTACATTCACTGACAATCTATAAGTTAGAGAATATGTTTTCAGTTTCAGTTTCCCTTCTTTTAATTTTTCTTAGACTTAAACTTAAGAAACTTTTCTATGTAAAGTCTGACTCATTGAAAACGATCACAAAATAGTTAAAAGGGACATGTACTTTATATGTAACTTTTCCTTACTGTTATTTGATAAGACAACTTTCTTTATGTTGTCTTGTTATCATCAAATAGGGGAAGATTGTTGATCCTCTCTCAATGATTTAATAATAATCCCTTTTACTTTGTACGAAGTATTTATGTTTATGTCTTTCAGTTCCAGCGATCATCACTGAGACTGTTCAGTGATCGATGAGAACATGTAATGTAAATCTATCAGCGACAGCGATACTTCAAGAAGACAAAACTCACACCAAAGAACCTTCAGTGAATACATCCCAATAACTGTTAAAGCTCAACTAGCATTCGTTAAAACCCAATAACATCAATTTAAGCCCATTACGACAAAATAAAACCCAATAGATCAATAAAAGTCCAGTAAGACCAAATAAAGCCCAATAGATCCATTAACGCCCAGTAAGAAACAAATAAAGCTCAATAGATCCATTAAAGCCCAATAAGACCAAATAAAGTCCGATATATCCATTACAACCCACCAAAACTATTAAAGCCCAACTAATATCTATTAAAGCCCAATACAACCAAATAAAGCCCAATACAACCAAATAAAGCCCAATAGATCCATTAAAGCCTAACATGACCAAATAAAGCCTAATAGATCCATTAAATCTCAATAAGACCAAATAAAGCCCAATACATCCATTAAAGCCCAATAGAACCATTAAAGCCCAATAGAACCATTAAAGCCCACTAACATCCATTAAAACCCAATTAACATCTATTAAAGCTCAATACAACCAAATAAAGCCCAATAGATCCATTAAAGTCTAATAAGAACAAATAAAGTCCAATAGATCTGTTAAAGCCCAATAAGACCAAATAAAGTCCAATAAAGCCATTAAAGCCAATTGGCATCCATTAAAAAGCAATAAGACTAAATAAATCCCAATAGATCCATTAAAACTCAATAAGACTAAATATAGCCCAATACACTCATTAAACCTAATAGAACCATTAAAGCCCAACTAGTATCTATTAAAGCCCAATACAACATAATAAAGCTCAATAGATCCATTAAAGTCTTATGAGACCAAATAAATCCCAATAGACCTATTAAAGCCCAGTAGATCCATTAAAGCTCACTAGAACCACTAAAATCCAACTAACATTCATTAAAGCTCATTTAGCATCCATTGAAGCCTAATAAGACTAAATAAAGTCCAATAGATCCATTACTGCCTAATAGTACCAAATAAAGCCCAATAGATCTATTAAAGCCCAATAGATCTATTAAAGCCCAATAAGACCAAATAAAGCCTAATACATTTATTAAAGCCCAATAGAACAATTAAAGCCCAACTAGCATCCATTAAAGTCCAATACGGCCAAATAAAGCCCAATAGATCCATTAAAACTTAATAAAACCAAATAAAGCCCAATACATCCATTAAATCCTAATAGATCCATTGAAGCACAATGGATCTTTTTATAATCACCATTGACCTATTACGTTTTGTGAGAAGACATGTACTGCATATATGTATGTGGTGTGCATTTTGTTTAAATGAGACCCATTAAAGCCCAATAAGACATGTTTATGACTTATTAAAAACCAATAATATGCAATGACATCGGATTACTTGTTTGTGTGTAGGTATGTATTGCATACATGTATGTGTGTGTATTACACCCGATAAGAGAATAATGATCCATCATATCTACAATATGGTATATATGTAAATATTTTACACACACACACATATACATACATACATATATATATATATATACATACATACATATATATATATATATATATATATATCCATCATATCTACAATATGGTATATATGTAAATATTTTACACACACACATACATACACACACACACACACACACACACATATATATACCCGCTGCAATGCAGCAAGATCTAAAATTTGATGTAAATCGAGAATGGAAAGCTCATGAAGCATCTATAGCAAAACACAGTCAAAAAACAATTGTCATCAACGAATAAGGTTAAGGAAAAAGTCTAGAAACCCAATGGACTTTCAACTTTTAGTGATTAAGTCCCTAGACAATTTCTTTTGAACAAATAAATCTCTTGATTTTCTAATCCAATTAAATAGATCTTTTTATCAGGTCAATCTTCTAAACCGAACGTAATGCATAAAACACTTTTGAAGGATAAACACGTGATCATTAATATCAATACGAATCACCAAGAAATAATGTTTTGGGCCAGATAAGTTATATTTAACTCGATACATATTTCATTAAAACTTGTACGATGGATATAATTTCCATGTGAGAGGGAGGTGATGTTATCATAGTATTAGATAAACAACAGTCATAATAGATTCAGTTAGAAGGCTGAATGAATTCATATAGAATAGGAATATATATGACAAGAAATAAGTGGCAAAAGAACATGCTAACCAATATTTAAATTTGTGATATGTGTGACTGTTAGTTTCAAAGTCTCAGTTTCCCACAAAATTCAAACCGAGAGTTTTCTACGATAAACATGTGTTATTAAAGTCAACATATTATTTTAATCGAAAAAAGAGCACAAAGCATTTATTGCTTAACCCTAAAACTCCATATCAGCTTTAACTTGCAAGGGATCACCATTTGACAGCCAAGCTGTGATGATGTCAGATGGGCATCATGTTGGGGAGCTGTCCACCGTATCGATCGCGCCACTGAATGCACCATCCACCGCATTCTCAACATTCCCTGCACCATCCCTCGAGACTGCAACAGTCTTGCCATGGGCCTGCCTCCGCTTCTTCTCTGTGGTCTTACTTTTCTTTTTGGGGCAAACCAAAAAGTAAAGGTCAATGTTCGTAGCATTTCACAAGAATGGATATCGTTACAACATCAATTTTCATACCATTTCGCAAGGTTCTATACTTTACACTTCATGATGCTTTTGCACCTCACATAATAGTTTGTACTATTAGGGACAATGATCATGATGAGCTTGATATTAAACTGTGGGTGGAATTGAGGGTGCATTAATTATGATGATAGGATTTTCCATACTAATTTTATGACAACTTCACTTGAAATTTAGAGTATGTTGGTCGGGGGACCCCATTGGGAGCAAAAGATGTCCAACTATTCATGGTAAGAGACATATACAGATCCCAACCAAGAACTTGGCTGCTCAAATATTGATCTTTCACCCGAGGAGTACTCGCAAACCCTTGACACACTGAAAACGGCAAATAAGTAAGTATTTACATCTAAATGTTTCAACATTCTTCACCTTTTTATATCTTACTCTTTTAATTCTGTAATTTATATTCTACGTGTCATTAAAAGAATATGCTTTTCATTACAGAAATTTTGCTTTCTACTTTTCCTGAAACACTAATCAAATGCAGTTGCCCAAACTACAAAAGATAACTACTATCCCAATGACATATAATCCCACCTATTGTAGCTAATGGAATAAATCATAGCATCACGACTACAAGAAAAAGTATGTTTTGCATCTGCAAGACCTTAGAATAACAGGTAAAGATCAACAAGACAAATTCCTCATTGTAGAAGGACAACAAAGAGATTTTACCTACAAATTAGCGGAAGTAAATAAACAAAACAACAGAGAAACAGATTATTCAAGGATAAACATCCTTAAACAAACATTAACTTAATAGATACCTCCACCATCGAACTCCACCCTTGCCACTTCAAAAATAAACTTTCTGGTAGGTGTTCTATGTGAATAATATGATAGACTACGTCACTACGGTAACATTATCTTCCCAGACCTAGGGTATATAAAAAACTGCAGAGTGCCTGATAACCATAATTGTAACACAAGAGACACAGCCTTATATGCATGATGAAACACATGCAGATGCTCATAGTTGCATACTCTCATTTCTGTTGAATGGTTCTTAAAATAGATTTTTAAGATTATTTCAAAACACTTTTCTTGCAAAGGCATTTAATGGGACATGGGTATGCTCCTAGAAATCTTTGGCAATTGTAATCAAGTTTTTCGTGTTCTTGATTTTTATATTGATTACAGAGTGTCAAAACTTCTTTGATGGTTAAAAGTGTCACCATATCAATATAATTCAGATTACATGTGAATTCAACACTCTTTCTTTAAGTTAAAAAACTCATGTTCAAAATTTTCATTATGTGCATTTACAACGTACAACATCAAGTATTGTGCCTAACTTCAATCTCACATGTGCATCCAGATCAACACTAGCAATGCAACATCGATGAGTGGGCAACAACAAATACCACCGTTGCCTTGCAGACAACGAATGAGCTTGGTATAATGAAGCTCTCTTTAGAAATGCCACAAGTTTTGATTTGATTTTGACAAGACCACCAAAAATTGTTCAAATGGAACCAGAGACGGGACGTTGAAAGGACTAAAGGAGAAGAAGACTGAAAATATGCAAACTTTAATGGTTTAGAAAACCCTAAATCAGAGATTTTACCATAAGATGTTTTTTATTTGATTTTGAATTTAGGATGTGGGAGGGATTTCATCATATGTAGGAGATTCTATTGATTTGAATTTTGAATTCAGGTTTGTGGGAAAAGAAAAGGGTTTTGTTGGGTTTTAGTTTGTGCTTTATTGTTGTATTCAAGTGTTTTTCTTTTGTTAATTTTGTCTTTGTAAGTTCTAGGTATAAATAGTTTCTTTCCTTGTATTTTGTGTAAGAGTTTTCGTTGTAATCATTTCTTGAAGATTAATACAATTCACATTAGACCAAAATTCTCTCTAATTGTTCGTTCTTTTTACCTTTGCTATTTTGCTAATCTGATTGATTGGGAATTACAATTGTTATCAGAGCATACTGCAACAATCTAGATTCAATTTGCCGAGAAAGTGGAAAATTAGACTGGAAATTCAGACTGTTCTTAGTGTTCCTGAACATCTTCTTCATCTTTCTACTGATTTCATCGAATATTTGCTGTTTGATCATTGTATTACATTGAATCGTACGCGAAATCAAGATTGAAAACTGTTTGTTTAAACAATTTTCATAATTGAATCGATACATTGATTCAATTTTTGGATTTCTGTGATTTTCGTATCTTGAGTCTGTTCTTCATCTTCTTATCAATTTGAGTGAATTTGATCGATATCTACTTGAATTAGTTGCTGAATTTGTGTTTGTGATTGAATTTCGAGCAAATCTGTGTATATTACATTCAATTTGACTCATTTTTCTGCAAATTTGATTGATTTCTAGATAACTTTGTAAGAGTTCTTACTCATCGCTCATTGAATTTGTTCATCAAACGATAAGAAGTACTCATCGAACGTTGAATATGTGTATTGTGTGTTTGATAGTGTTGTCTGATTTGTTTGAGTTGTCCGATTTGTTTGAGTTGTCTGATTAGGTTAATTCATCTCTTAATTCTTATTGTAATTGTACTTGTATTTTTTTATCAATAAGACTGCTATCCGGTGAGCTTTATATCCGGTGAAAATTGAATTTTTATGTGAGTATTCTTATTAATCTTGCTCTCCGGTGAACTTGTTATCTGGATAACTTGGTGTCCGATGAGAATTTCATCCGGATAAGTGTGTTAAGTGAGAAAGTTCTTGATAATCTTTGTATCCAGTTAGCTCTATGTCCGGATAACACTATGTCCGGAGACCTTAGTGTGCGGAGAGCCTCTATCCAGATAAGTCTTGTGATTTGAAGAAGTGTCCGTATAAGTCTTTGAATTTTTTAATGTCCAACTTCTTTGGCTTGAATTTGTGAATAATTGTCAAAGTCTAAATTTTGAATCTAAATTTTGAACTGCATAGATCTAAATTCTTTTAAATAAGATAAAATGATATCGAGAGAAGCAATGGCCATAGGAACTGATACAAAACCACCTGTTTTGTTTAGAGGCGATTATAATCAATGGAGAGACAAATACCTAAACTTCATTGAAAGGCAGAAAGATGGGAATTGATCATTGAATCTTTAATGGAGGGTCCAACTATATTTTGGAAGGAGATTCCTGCAATACCTAAGGAGAATAGACCTGCTGAAATTGTACCAAAACAAAAATCTAAGTATTCTCAGCCTGAGAAAGAAAGTGCACATGCTGATGTTTTATGAAAGTCATATATGATGCAAGCCTTAACAAATGACATATACACAAGCACAAACAACTACAAGAAGTCAGGTAAAAGTATGCGAGATCAAATAAAGAAGATGATGATGGGATCTAAAATTGGTACTCAACTGAAAATTACCAACTGCATTACCAATTATGAAGAGTTTAAGGCTAAGGAAGGAGAGAGTCTAGATGATGTGTATGAAAGGATAACTAGACTTTTGAACGAATTAACTAAGAATGAGATCATTAAGACCACTATTGAGATTAATGTCAAATTTCTAAGTAACCTTCAGCCAGAATGGAAACTATTTGCTAACAATATCAAATACAATAAGTCATTATCTGATATTGATATTCATGAAGTTTATGAGACATTAAAGCAAAATAAGAATGATGTTTTGGAGATTAGAGATTTGAAGAAGAAGAAGAAGAAGAAGGACAAAGAAGTTAGTGATCCACTAACATTGATGTCTGAAAAGAAGGTTAAATCAAAGTCTGTCAAGTCTGTTGAGGAAGTATTTTTG
Organism: Cynara cardunculus var. scolymus; assembly: GCF_001531365.2. Classification (NCBI taxonomy): domain Eukaryota; kingdom Viridiplantae; phylum Streptophyta; class Magnoliopsida; order Asterales; family Asteraceae; genus Cynara; species Cynara cardunculus. Next base: position 20,458,179 of record NC_037538.1, read on the forward strand.
ACTAGTGAGTCCTTAAGTGAAGAAAGTGGTGATAGTGACTCTGATTCAAAGATGAAAGAAATCAAACAAGCCATGGTCATGCTGACTAAGGCTTTTCAGAAGAAATGTTATAAGAAACCTTATTCTAACAGTCAGAGATTTTCATCCGGCTCAAAGTATGAATTTTAAGGATAAATTTGGTGAGAAAAAGAAGTATGATGAGAAGAGGTTTGAGAAGAAGTATGATGAGAAGAAAAAGTTTGTTAAGGGAGTTGAAGATGAAAATACAAAGTGTTATAACTGTGGTAAGAAGGGACACTTTGCGGTGAACTGCAGAAAGCCAGTGTCTAAGGACACTGATTATTAAAAGAACAAGTTTCTTCTGTCCAAACAAAAGGATGCAGGTAAATCTCTCATGGAAGAAGATGATCACTAGTTAAATCTGACTGATGAAGAGGAAGAAACAGATGTTGTTACACTTATATGTTTAATGGCTAGAACTGAAGAGAGTATTTATGAGAATGAGGAAGAAAGAGTGCATTCAAGTGATGAGGTACTTCAATCTTCATGTTTTGAACAAATGTAGAGAATGATGTTAAAATTGCAAGATTTTCAGCAAAACTTAAATTTGAAAAAGATCGAGTTGCAACCTTAGAAAAAGATCTTAAAATGCAACAAGAATAATATGTTAAGACGAATATTGAAAATGCTAGAAATTTTGCATGGGCTCAATCTCTGTTATCTAAGAGAAAAAGTTTTACTGAAAAAACGGATATCTTGAACGAAGAATTATCTGAAATATATGCTAAACTTAAATCTTTGGATATAGTTAATGACAAACTGGTTGTAAAGAATAACACTCTTACTTTACAAAATAAAGTTTTAACTGAAAAACTCAAAGACATAGAAGAAAAGTTGTACAAGAGAGGGCAAACAGATCAACCTATTTTTCTTAATAAACAACCGAGACCAGATTTTTTAATCCAAGAGAAGGGTTGGGATACGAAAATCCGAATTCCTTAAAGAAAACTCTATATGTTACTCCAATGATTTAAAAATTTGAATATCTTGACCTCGGTCCAGAATATCAAATCAAGTTTATGAAATCATCAGAGAAAGTGGAAAAGCAAGAAGACTTGAACAGAAGAATAAAAAATAAAATGCAAATTCCTATTGATTGTAGTGAATTAAATGAAAGTTATGAAAATAGAGTTCTTACTCTTTCAACTGATTATTATCATAGTTATTCAAAAGCAGACTCGAATCAAAACCGGTTGAACATAAGCCTACTCTAATTTTAGAAAAACAAGTTGTTAAATTGGAAAATTTTTAAATGAAGAAAGGCTTTCTTTCCGAAAGGAAAAAGAAATTTTATCGAATAAAATTGAAAATTTTGAAAAGTCTATGAAAGAAGAGGAAGTTACTGAATCTGAATATTTTTCGTGTACAAAACCTTCTTGTGAAACCTCTGAATCTGATGAAGTCATTTTTTCAAATGAGGAGCTTAATTTTTCTAAAATCGTTAATTCGGATTCGTGTTTAGATAAAGAGATTGATAAATTTGACTTCTCTAAGCAACTGCCCAGTCATGATGCTTTTTATTATAAATGAAAATAAAAAGACTGAGGATTTTGGCAAGGTCTCTGATTTTGAAAATGAATTTCCTAAAAATTCAAAACCTGTTTCTGAGAACATTTATTATAAAAAGAACAAAATCAAAAGATGTTCAAAGAAACAAAAGAAGAATGTTAACAAAAATCTGAAACATAAAACTCATCATAAAAGTAAATCTAATGATTTTGTTTCTCATATTTCAGATAAATATTTGAAGGTCAAGAGTATCTGGTGGGTGAAAGGGTCTACATATGTAGAATCATCAAAATTATCTGATCAACTTAGGAATTTTTTTTTGCTATTTTTGTAATCAATAACACTGTGAATGTACAAAGATATTCTTTCAGTGAAATCATTGATATTGCAAAAGGCAAAATGTGTTGTTCTTATTGTGAATGGGATGAGTTTTGCCTTTTACTGCTTTTCATGCTCTTAATACTGCTTGTTTCTGTGTTCATAAAGATATATTTGTTGTAAAAAGAAAATTTGTTTTCAAAGAAAGTTGGTTTGGTAATTATAGCATACCACCAACCAGCGCTAATTTGTAAGGACCCATACTGAAGTGGATATCTAAAACCAATTGGTTCAATGTGCAGGTTAATCGGCATGTGTGGTTCTTAGATTTTGGATGCTCAAAACACATGACTGGTAGGAAAGATTTATTTTCTAATCTTATTGAATCTTTTGGTGGTATAGTAAAGTTTGGAAATGATCAGCACTCACCTATCCTTGGATATGGTGATGTTATTCATGGGAAATTCATGATTAAGAAAGTCTCGTATGTTGAAGGACTTGGTCGTAATTTGTTCAGTACAGGTCAATTTTGTGATAAAAATATGAAGGTTTGCTTTAAATCTAACCGGTGCAGCGTCCGTACTTCTGTTCTGATGGTAAGGAAATTCTAGCCGGTACTAGAAAATCAAATCTTTATACAATTCTAATCTACACGTAGATACTGATGTCTGCTTGTCCAAGGCTTCTATGCAACAAAATTTGTTGTGGCATCGACGAATTTCGCATCTTAACTTCAAAAACCTGAACAAGTTGGTGAATGATAATTTGGTGAAAGGTTTGCCTGATCTAAAGATCAACAAAGACCATGTTTGCGCAACATGTGAAATGGGTAAGATGAAAAAGGTTTGTCATATGTCCAAGGTGGAATTCAATACTGATCGTCCTCTACATCTACTACATATGGATCTTTCTGGTCCAATGAGAGTTCAAAGTATTAAGTAAAAGAGATATGTACTAGTCATTGTTGATGACTACTCAAGATACACATGGGTTCATTTTTTGAAATCTAAAGATGAAGTGGCAGAGATAATCATTTCATTCTTGAATAGCGTTCAAGTGAATCTTCAGTTGTCTGTTCAGAAAATCAGAATGGTCTTGAGATCGGATACAATGAATGGTCTTAGTTCCTTGCTACCTATTAGGTATCTCCTCGTCAGTATTAGTTTGATTGTCTGTCTTAGTTTTCTCATTAGTATTAGGTATTGTAGATAGATAATGGAACTGTGTTCAAGAATAAAACTTTGGGTTTATTTTTAGAATCTAATGGTATCATGCATACATTCTCGGTATCCCGAATACCGCAGCAAAATGTTATTGTTGAGCGAAAGAATAGAACTTTAGTGGAAGCTGCTCGTACACTTATTGCTTTTTCAAAGCTTCCTTTATTTTTATGGGTTGAAGCTGTTGATACACCATGTTTTATCCAAAACCGTTCTCTCATACATAAAAGGTTTGGTAAAACACCTTATGAACTCATTAATAAACGAATTCCTAATTTCAAATTCTTTCAAGTCTTTGGTTGCAGGTGTTTCATTTTAAATGACAAAGAGGACAGAGGTAAGTTTTCTGCCAAGGCTGATGAAGCTGTTTTTATTGGTTATTCAAAGAATTTTGCTAATTACAGGGTTTACAATAAAAGAACAAAGTGTGTCAATGAGAGCGTTAATGTATCATTTGATGAAGTTGCGGATGTGGCTTCTGGACAAAACAGTTCAGGACCCGTGCTGATAAATAAACCTTCGCGAAATGCAAATCCAACTGAACCATCTTCTACTCAAAACATTTCTGATTTTCATTTTTATTTGAAAATTTCTATGATGATTATTGTGGAACCAAATCTAATGATTCAAATATTCTTTCCATAGAAAATAATCAAGTCCAATCTGAACAACAAATATCTGGTCCATCTGCTGATATTCCACTTACTGTTTCAGAAGAGATCAATGAAGAAGCTAATGCATAAGAAGTTAATGAAGAAATTATAATGGAAGAACAAGGTTGTCATATTCAGTGTGAAGAGGGCTTGAGTAATAAATACGCGAACAACTCATACACAAAACTCTCTGTCTGTTATTATGTGCAAGCAAGAACACCCAAAAAGCCTTCAAACTAGTTCCTTTTTCTTCTCTAAAGAAAACAGGTTTGATAATTTGTTTGGTTGTTAACCTTTCCTGAAACTTGTTTGTTATTTAAAAAATCTTCTTTCTCCCTTTTTAAATACAAACAACAGGCTAAATAATTTCTTCTTCTTCTTGATTCATTTTAACCATGTTTCTAAAATCTTCTTGAAAACCCTAATTTCTTCTGGTTTTTCAAAAGAAAAGTTTATCCTTCAAACTTTTGTCCCAAAAGTGCTTTCTATTATAATCATGTGTACGATTCCATTTCTCTCTTTTCTTTTTACAGAAATGTTGTTGCATCAAACGTGAAGATTGCTCTTGAAGATGGCTCTTCCAATCTAAGAATATCGTTGCACTACTAAAAATACCAGCGGAAAACCCCAGTTTGTGGATGTTTCTTTGTTTGCTAAGAACTGTGTTCTGGGATATGCTCTCACATTCCAACCTTTAATGGTGAAAGATATCCTTAGACAATTCCGATTCATTGCTAAAGCGAAGACCCTTAAAGAATAGGATGGGAATTCGGTCGTCAAGATCTTTTGTGAGATCAATAATATGACAGTCAGTTTTCTCTTCTCAATGGTTAGGATTGCAGTCGTATACCCAAAGTCCACTTCCTACTCTAGTGATCCAGACAGTGATGACATCTTCAAATTTCTGGACGATATCCACTACGATTGGCCACTAAAGAAAGACTCTGGCTCATAGCTCAACAAGTCTATGACTAAGATCGAGAAGAACCAGATGTCAGGGATCTGGCAGTACATGTTTTCTCATTTCATTCAATACATGGGTGGGAAAAATAGAAGGCCAAGATCTAGCAACCCGGGTGGTGCCAAACATCGGCTATTCAGTCATCAGAGGCATCAACGTCAACTACGCTAAACTAATATTCGATGATTTGGTACTGAAGTTGAACAAGCGTTAACAAGAAAAGGTGGTTCCCTACACTACATTCCCGAACGGGATTCTAGCCAGAATCCTAGCAACGAAGTACCCCGCTCAGAGTGACCTCCCTATCTGCAGACTTGGATCAAGGATTCATGATCACAAGACTAAGTGTTGATTCTCTCTCTCAGTGATTCATGATCACATGACGAAGTACCTTATACGAAGTATTTATGTTTCTGTCTTTCAGTTCCAGCGATCATCACTAAGTCTGTTCAGTGATCGCTGAGAACATGTATTGTAAGTCCATCAGCGACAACAATACTTCAAGAAGACAAAACTCACACCAAAGAACCTTCAGCGAAAGTCGAAGACTGAAACTGAAGATTAGAGACTGGCGAGTTCGTCATCTGAATCAGCATTCAGTGATTCCAACCTAGTCTACATATGTGTGAAGACTGCCCAAGCCTCAACGAATGCTGAAAAGACCTTCAGGTTATTCCAACATTCAACAATCAAAAGAAGCTTGTTGACCACGATTATTTTTGTCTTGTCCTTAACCACACAAAGGACAAACCCATACTCTTTCTAGAGCATAGTATGGTACAGAGCCGATTAGTTGACTCTACTACCCACCAACTCCATGAAAGGATGTTTGCTCGTGAATAGGCTTTTGTACTATTCACTGTAGGAAAGGACAAGTCTTTCTCTAAAGGCTTGATGTGTGTTCAAACCCTACTGCATTGCATTAAATGTGCATTTAATGCAATGAGTATAAATAGATGTGTTCTATCTCCATGCAGAGATATCTCTTGAACCCTAACTTACGTTCATGCATGAAAGAACACACATCTAAAGAACACATTACGCTTATCTTCAAAATCAAGTTAGAATCCCTTTTAAGTATTCTAAATAGTTCATACCCAGAAAGAACTTACTTTCTTCTAAGTCTTAAACAACAAATTATTTCTTTTTGCTATGAACTAGTGTGTAATTTAGATTATTTAGATATGTTATCTTTACCTTATCTTTCACAAACAATCTTGTAAAATCTGTACTGATCCTTCTTTATCAATATACATTTTAAATTTGAAAAGTTTACTGTGTTTGTATTCATCCCCCCTCCTTCTACAAAGTGTTATACACATCTTGTAGACCCTAACGGGACCAACAAGTGGTATCAGAGCAGTGTATTTCTCTTCTTGTTGTTTAGTTGTTTTTCTGCATTATATTATCTCTTTGTTTAGATAATCTTACTTCTTTTAAAATGGCTTTACAAAACACAACCATACACTTTCATGACAATAGCTGTCCTGCATTATATTATCTCTTTGTTTAGATAATCTTACTGCTTTTCTGAACGGTAGATTCCAAAGCTCCATCATCAATGGAGTGATGAAGACAAGAAGAAAATAGATATAGACACTCGTGCTAGGTCTATAATAGCTATGTCTCTTCCTGATGAGATTTATCATTCTGTTATGAAACTCAGAACCTCAAAAGCCATGTGGGACACTTTATGTGTTAAATATGAAGGCACCTCTCAGGTTCAAGAATCGAGGAATATTAATTTAGTAAGACAATATGAAAGTTTTCTCTTTAGAAAGACTGAAACATTGTTTGAAGTACATCAACATTTTAATTGTCTTCTTATCGACCTAAGAACTATAGGCAGGGAATATTCCAATTCTAAAACTTTAACAAAGTTTCTGGAATGTTTGCCCGAGTCTTGGGATACTTATGCCATGTGTCTCAAGATGTCCAATGACATGTCCTCTCTATCTCTTAGCACTCTTTATGGGATACTGCTCAATCATGAGAAGTCTCGACATCTGAAAATGAATCTAATCAAGGATTCCAGGGAAATGAAGAGCTCTTTGTTAGCTTTAATCTCTGAAGATGCTTCAGCTGAATTCCCATCTTCTTCTTCTTCTCTTCCTCCTGTTGTTATCACTGAGTTAGATTATACTAACTCTGAAGATTTATGAGTCTGGTCTTGCAGGCTTTGATGAATCACTGGCACTATTGACTAAATCTTTTAGAAGATTCTCCAGAAAAAGTAACTTCCACAGATCTCCTTCGCTGACCATCAAGAAAAAGCCAAAGTCTATAATATAGACAAGACTTTAGCTATCTGCTACAACTATTACCGCAAGGGTCACTTTGCTGGTGAATGCAGGTCTAAGAAGGCTGTGACGCCATCCTCTAAAAGTCCATCCTCCTTCAGATCTAAGGATGACAAATACCTAAAGCTGAAGGAGAAGTACAAGAAGATGAAGAACTTCCAGCGAAAGGCCAAAGGTCTTGTCGATGAAGAGCACGATTGGGCTGATTCATCTGATGAATCATCATATGATGAGAAAGATACGGCCTATCTCTTCTTAATGGCCAATGATGCAAAGAAGAAACTTCAGAGACATCAACCTCTCATGATCCATCATCATCCTCACCTGCTTAGGTATGTCTCCTGAATGAACCCTCTTCTTCTTCCTCTTTTAGCCTATCAGCGTTAGACACACTGACGGTAGACCTTTATATTGCCCTGAATGGCAAGTCTAAAGCAAAAATGCTTAATCTTGATCTTAAAGAACAGTTGAAGATTTGTCATTCAAAGATCAAAGAGGTGACTAAGATCGAAAAAGATCTTAAGGATCAGGTCATTGTGAACCATACCATCACTGTCGAACGCAAACAGGCTATAGTTGAGCGTGAGCAAGCAATTGCTGAACTCAGGGCTGAGAAGGCTACCATATAAGGATGGTGCAAAGCCTTTGTCAAGGCCTCAGAGATCATTAACGCTCAGATCACTGCCAAGATAAAGACTGGTCTAGGATTTTCCTATGATCAAGAAGATAGTGTCACTTATAGGTCCATGCTCAAGTTTGGCACATTTGTCTCTTCTATTCATGACACTTCTTTCTCGTAGTCCTCTTTCACTGAGAGTCATCTTGATGGAACTCCTTCGAGTTCAAATTGCAAAGACAAGGGTAAATCCATTGTCATAGCACCTCTTCCCAAGAAGACTAACAAGTCAAATAGATCTAAATATATTGCTTTAGCTTGTAAACCTTCTTTTTCTTTAGGGACCAAGAAATCTGAATCTTTTMAAAAATCTAAGTCTCAGCTCAAGGTCAATGCTTCAGGTAAGGACTCCAAATCTTCTAAAGTTCCTCCAAGAACTAATGAGAAGGGAATCCTTGAGCTGGTCCCTCTTCAAATCTGGTACTTCCTGGCTCTAAAGCTATCTTCAGCTATAGGAAGTGTAAGCACTATGGTGAAACTACACACATTGCCAGTAAGTGTCCTTCTGTCGCCAAGGCTGGTCCACCAGCCATAGGTAAGAAAGTAGCTAAGGCTGAGAAATCAACCAAAGTGAAATCAACCACTAACGATGTTAAAGCAACCAAGGTGAAGAAAACCACTGGAGCCTCCTCTTCAGTCTCAGTGAAGACAAATACTAACGCTAAGCCTTCAGTATCAGTTGTTGTATTTCCAAGCACTAAAGCCTCTTCGTAAAGCTCAATAAAGACATCCACTGACTCTATCTCTAGGTTCAGTGAAGCCATCTGCCGATGCTGGTTCTTCCGTTTCAGTAGATGAAGCCTCTAACATTGCTGGACCCAAATAGATAGGTACCAAAATCATTTTTAAACTGTTCCCTTGTGAAGGAAGTCAAAGGCATATGGTATCTCGATAGTGGATGCTCAAGGCACATGACTGGAGACAAATCCCTGCTTATTGACTTCAAGGAAGAAAGAGGACCTTCCGTGACCTTTGGAGGTAATGGAAAAGGATATACCAGAGGTTTTGGTATATTAACCAACGGCACAACCACATTCAGGCATATTGCAGACGTTGAAGGACTGAAGCATAACCTCCTCAACTTCAGTCAGCAGTGTGATAAAGACTACACAGTGAAGTTCTCTAAGAATTCATGCTATGTCTATGACAAGGATGATAAGGTTGCCTTAAACGATTCTCGTCTAGAGATTGTCTACATCATCAATATGGATTCTTCTCTCACTGAAAACAGTTGTTTCTTCTCTAAAGCTTCGTCAGGTATCAACTGGCTATGGCACAAACGACTTTCTCATCTTAACATTAAGACACTCAGCGAGCTGTCTTGAAATGATCTTGTCACTGGTCTTCCTCAACATTCCTTTGCAAAGGAATCTCTTTGCTCAATGTGTGAGAAAGGAAAACAAACAAGTGCTAGCTTCAAGTCAAAGTAAATCTCTTCAGTGACATCGCCTCTTCAGTTACTGCACATGGATCTCTTTGGTCCTATGAACGTGCAATCTATGGCTTTAGAAAAGTATACACTCGTCATTGTTGATGAGTACTCCAGGTATACTTGGGTTTTCTTTCTCAGATCCAAAAGTGAAGCACCTAAAGACATCATATCGTTCCTTAAGAAAATAGAAGTACTTAACAATCTTAAAGTACGATCTATCAGAAGTGACCATGGTACTGAATTTAAAAATAGTACTATGGATAACTAATTTTAGGACAAGGGAATTTGTCACAACTTTTCTTCAGTGAGAACTCCTCAGCAAGATGGGGTCGCTGAAAGGAGAAATCGAACAATCATTGAGGTTTCTCGATCAATGCTCAGCGAGTCCCATCTCCCTACAAAATTCTGGGCTGAACCTGTCAACACCGCTTGTTTCACCTAAATCGGTCGATGATCGTTAAGAGGCTCAAGAAGACAGCTTATAAACTTTTCCATGGCAGAAAGCCGTCTATTAGCTTTCTACATATCTTCGGTTGCACGTGTTATATTCTCAACAATCATGATCAACTAGGAAAGTTTGATCCCAAAGCTGATGAAGGAATCTTTCTTGGATATTCTTTAGTGTCCAAAGCTTTTAGAGTATTCAACAAATGCCGACAGACGATAGAAGAAACAATTCATGTCACATTTGATGAATCTCAATCAGCTAATTCAAAACCCATCTTAAATAATGAAGATGAATCAGAAAACTAGATGTTCTTTCATTATGGATAACCTGAAGCTTCCTTTAGCGTTCCTTTCAACACTGAAGCCCCAGAAGCTGAAGATAAATCATTAATCATTCTAGTTGCAGCTAATCACACTAACGTATCTTCTTCAGAGATTGCTGCTATGCCCATTAGCTGTGTTCCACCTTCTACTTCAAACACTGATCAATTAGTGAATGTAATGGTGTCAACAACTGAACCTATTTCTGTCGCTGAATCTGAGGCTCCTTTAGCAATTGTTCCGATCGCTGAAGATACTACAGCTGAAATCTCATCCACTGTTCCTGAGCTTTTCTACTCAGATGATAATCCTCTACAAATTTCTGGGCTGAAGCTGTCAACACCGCTTGTTTCACCTAAAATCGGTCGATGATCGTTAACAGGTTCAAGAAGACAGCTTATGAACTTTTCCATGGCAGAAATCCGTCTATTAGCTTTCTACATATATTTGGTTGCACCTGTTATATTCTCAACAATCATGATCAACTAGGAAAGTTTGATCCTAAAGCTGATGAAAGAATCTTTCTTGGATATTCTTTAGTGTCTAAAGCTTTTAGAGTATTCAACAAACGCCGACAAATGATAGAAGAAACTATTCATGTCACATTTGATGAATCTCAATCAACTAATTCAAAACCCATCTTAAATGATGAAGATGAATTAGAAAACTTGATGTTCTCTCATTATGGACAACCTGAAGCTTCCTTCAGCTCTCCTCTCAACACTGAAGCTCTAGAAGCTTAAGATAAACCATTAATCATTCCAGTTGCAGCTAATCACACTAACGTATCTTCTTCAGAGATTGTTGCTATTCCCATTAGCTGTATTCCACCTTCTACTTCAAACACTGATCAATCAGTGAATGAAATGGCGTCAACATTTGAACCTATTTCAGTGGCTCAATCTGAGGCTCCTTTAGCAATTGTTCCAATCGCTGAAGATACTACTGCTGAAGTCTTATCCACTGTTTCTGAACTTATCTACTTAGATGATAATCCTTTACAGCTCAGCGATAGACTAAAGACCATCCAATTCATAAAATTCTTGGTGATCCAGGTGCAGGTATTCCGACTCGTCGTGGTCTAGGCAATATCTATCTCTTTGTCAACTTTCTTTTTTTTAGTTGAACCCAAGATGATCAGTGATGCTATCTCAGACCCTAGTTGGGTCATTGCCATGCAAGAGGAGCTCATTGAGTTTGATAGGAACAAAGTCTGGTACCTTGTCCCACGTCCATCTGACAAGACAGTGATAGGCACCAAATGGGTCTATTGCAACAAGTTAGATGAAAAAGATGTGGTAACCCGTAACAAGGCTTGTTTTGTTGCTCAGGGTTATGGACAAGAAGTAGGGATCTATTATGATGAAACCTTCGCACCAGTGGCTAGACTGAAAGCAATTCGACTCTTTCTAGCTTTTGCTGCCCATAGAGACTTCAAAGTCTACCAAATGGATGTAAAGAGCGCTTTCCTTATTGGAAAATTTCAAGAGAAAGTTTATGTTGAACAACCTCCAGGGTTTTTTGACCCTTAGTATCCAAACCATGTCTATCATTTGGATAAAGCTCTTTATAGTTTGAAACAGGCTCCCCCTACCTAGTATGATACCCTCTCCTCGTTTCTCATCTCTTAGAAATTTGTTCGTGGAAAGATTGACCAGACCTTATTTCTTAAAAAAGTTAAAGGTCATATCATTCTAGTCCAAATTTATTTCAATAATATTATTTTTGGCTCAAATAATCCCTCTTTGTGTTTTCGATTCGCTGATCACATGAAGAAAGAATACCAGATGAGTATGATGGGAGAACAAAACTTCTATTTAGGTCTCCAGATCAAACAATCAGATAAAGGTATCTTTATCAGTCAAAATAAGTTTGTCCGTTGCATGCTGCAGAAGTTTGATCTATCTAATAGCTCGTCTATGAAGACTCCAATGGCTCTTCCACTTTCTCTCAACAAGGATCCAAATGGAAATCTTATAAACATAACTATTTATAGAGGAATGATCGGCTCCTTGCTGTATCTGACAACTAGCCGACCAGATATCATGTATTCTACTTGCTTATGTGCATGATATCAATTTGAACCTAAAGAATCCCATCTGATCGCTGTAAAACGTATCTTTAAATACCTGAAGGGAACTCCTAACTTGGGTATCTGGTACCGTAATGGTTCAGGTTTTGACCTAATAGGTTATTCGAATAGTAATTTTGCAGGTTGCAAGATCGATAGAAAAAGCACCACTAGAGGTTGTTAGCTTCTAGGTGGAAAGTTGGTGAGCAGGACAAATAAGAAGCACAATTCTGTGTCTACATCAACCGCTGAAACTGAATACGTAGCCGCTAGACATTGTTATGCCGAAGTCCTTTGGATGAAAAACCAGCTGAACGACTACGATATTCAGTTCTCGAAGATTCTTATCTAATGTAATAGCACCAGTTTGCAAACAACCCTGTATTTCACTCCAAAACCAAACGTATAGAGATCATATACCATTTTTTCAGATATCTTATTATGAATGGTGATATTGAATTTCCCTTTGTTCCAACTGATTACCAACTCGCTGACCTTTTCACCAAGCTTCTTGATGAGGCAAGATTTAAAATCTTGATTAGCGAACTAGGGATGCTAAATGCTGAAGAATAATTTTCTTCAGCCATACGCATCAATCAGTAAGTGAAATGATTCAGTGCTTTATCTCTATCACTGAACTCTTGAGTAAATGTATCTACTTTTTTTAAGGTATGTATACTTGTTCCTTTACTTTAAACTTACAACTACCACTGAAGCTTTCTTTCTTCAATGATCAAAATGTTTTAAAAGTTTGTTTCAGTGATTCTTTCTATCGATGAACATATCTTCTTAAGTAAGTATATCTATTTTATAGTTGTCTTTTCTTAAATTCAAAATGATCACTGAACCTTTATATCTTCAGTGACTCAAATGTTTTTAAATGTCAGTTTCAGTGATTCTCTTATCACTAACACTAAAACTTTTATGAAAATATTCTTCCAAGTTATTTTCACTTCTTAAAACAAAACCATCACTGAAGCTTCTCTTCTTCAGTGATCAAAATGTTTTAAAAGGTTTTTATTTAATGATTGTCTTATCACTGAATGTGACTCTTCAAATTTCTTAAAAACTTTTTGTTTTAAAAGAAATAGTTAATGAACCATCTTAATGACGACATTCTCTGTTACTAATACGAATCTGAGATGCGCAAAAAGGCATGACACACGCGACCTGCTTTATCTTCCATCCATCAAATGTTTGAGATTTTAAGAACCTTGTTCTCTTAAAACACAAACATAAAGATTAATAACACATTTTTATTCATGGTTATAATCTAGTTTCAAAAACACTATTCTACTTGAAAAACCTTAATATCTCATTTGCGGATTTTTCAAAAGAAATTTTATTGTTCTAAAACTTAAAAAGATTACAATCAATCTTGGATTACTAATATAAAATGTTTTTGTCCTTCTTATTTCTTAACCAAAAACAGAAAATAGCTACAAGAGCGTGAACTTTACTGTGGAAGACATCTCCTTCAAGGCCAACAACCACATTGACTTGTTGGACATCCCCACAAACAAAACCATCTATGAGGATACTGCTACCTTCCTACGTATGTCCCCAACCGCCTACACTCTCAACCATGAACTTGTAATGGTTAGGGAGGCCCTTCAGTAGTTCTAGTATCAACAAGAGGATCAACCCTCACACGATCAAAAGTGTGAGCATCAGCGGACGAACAAAACACGGTGGGTTGCTGCTCTCCATGCTCATCACCAGGGATAATCTCAAGGCCGTGATCGAGTATCCTTTCTACCTTGGCGAATATGGCTATAGCGAATGTGTGGAGATCCGACAAGACATTTAACGCTCAAAGTACAGACATAAGCCGATAATCAAAGACATCATCAGCGATCTGATCAAGAAGGTGTCAAGGCCAACAACCACATTGCCTAGTTTGACATCTCCACAAACAAAACCATCAACAAGGATGTTGCTGCCTTCCTACATATGTACCCAATCACCTACGCTCTCAACCATGATCCTATCATGGTTAGGGAGGCCTTTCAGCAGTTCTAGTATCAACAAGAGGATCATGCCTCACACGATAAAAAACGTCAGCATCAGCGGACGAACAAAAGACGATGGGTTGCTGCTCTCCATGCTCATCACTAGGGATAATATCGAGGCTGTGACCGAGTATCCTTCCTACCTTGGCGAATATGGCTATAGTGAATGGCTGGAGATCCGACAAGCCATTCAACGCTCAAAGTCTAGACATAAGCCGATTATCGAAGACATCATCAGCGAGCTTATCAATAAGGTGTCAAGGCCAACAACCACATTGCCTTGTTGGACATCCCCACAAACAAAACCATCTACGAGGAACTCATACCAAAGAACCTTCAACGAAAGTCCATCAGCGACAGCGATACTTCAAGATGACAAAACTCACACCAAAGAACCTTTAGCGAAAGTTGAAGATTGAAACTGAAGATTAGAGACTGGCAAGTTCTTGATTTGAAGCGGCATTCAGTGATTACAATCTAGTCTTAATATGTATGGAAACTGCCCAAGCCTCAGCGAATGCTAAAGAGACATTCAGGTTACTCCAGCATTCAACAATTAAAAGAAGCATGTTGAGCACAATTGTTTTTGTCTTGTCCTTAGACACACAAAGGACAAATCCATACCCTTTCTTGAGCATTGTATGGTACAGAGTCGATTAGTTGACTCTACTACCCACCAACTCCATGAAAGGATGTCTCCTCATGAATAGGCTTTTGTGCTATTCACTGTAGCAAAGAACAAGTCTTTCTCTAAAGTACTGACGCGTCTTCAAACCCTACTGCATTGCATTAAATGTGCATTTAATGCAATGGGTATAAATAGATATGTTCTATCTCCATGCAGAGATATCTCTTGAACCCTAATTTACGTTCATATGTGAATGAACATACATCTAAAGAACACATTGTGCTTATCTTCAAAAGCAAGTTAGAATTCCTTTTAAGTATTCTAAATAGTTCTTACCCAGAAAGAACTTACTTTCTTCTAAATCTTAAACATCAAATCATTTCTTTTTGCTAAGACCTAGTGAGTAACTTAGATTGTTTAGACATGTTATCTTTACCTTATCTTTCCGTAAACAATCTTGTAAAATCTGTATTGATCCTTCTTTATCAATATACATTTTAAGTTTGAAAAGTTTACTGTGTTTTTATTCATCCCCCCCTTCTACAAACTGTTATACTCCTCCTCCTCCTTATCCTTATTCTTCACCTTTTTCTTCTCCTTCTCCTTCTCCTCTCCAGTAGCTACGACTATGGCAAACCCCCCTCATTTTATCCGAGCTACTACCACCTTATCCTCTCGAAAGAGGACACAATCTGAAGCCACTCTTAATCCCTCAAAGAGGGTTAAGAGATCCTCAAAGGGGAAGCCATATAATCTTGCTGAGACCTCTCAACAGCTCCCAACTATTGAACTTCTTCTTACCCCCATGGCATCTATTGTTACCCTCCCTTCGTCTTTAGCAATATCTTCAATTGTTGTCGTATGTATGGCTCCTACCACAACCACTTCAGTTACTCAAATAACTGAATGTGTGATTCCCAGCCTAGCCAATGTTGATCCTCCACATCTTTTCTAAAGCGTTCTCTTATCCCCTTCTTCTTTAGTCTCTATTACACGAGTTAATGACTCGATAGTGGTTGTCCCCACTATTGGTGAAACTATCATCACAGGACCTAAGGATGCTCCTCTCGTATCCCCTCAGCAACATGATGTTGATCCTCTCGGCAACGCATTTGAGACCCTCAGCAGTGATCCTTCGTATACTGCTGATGAACCCTAAGGTATACACCAAACCCCCTCCCTTTCTTTCTTTATTAATAACCCTGATCTTTCTCATGCTCAATACTCTCCTATTTCAACAAATCTTATAGAGAACAAACCCCCAGACACTGAGACTGATGCCATGATATGGCTGGGGATGTCAAGTTGTTGTTCCCTACTCTTGTGACCGTATTTGACAAAATGAAGGAAGTACAACAAGAAATGCCCTGAAAGGATGATATGGCTCATGACCTCTCTGCTATCCAAGATGAGGTTCGTGAAGTCAAAGAAGAGTCGAATGCCATGAAGATGGAAATCCAACAAAACTCTGAAGCTGTTGGTGCTCTCTGCAGCAAGGTATGTTCAGGTTCATCTTACCAAGCATGGTGAGTTCCTTGAACGTATTTTCCAACTTCTACAACAACCAACACCTGTCCCTAAACCCTCCTTTAGAGTAGTTAATTGTCATCAGTTGTATTCTTTTTAGCACTTTTAACAGGAAGATCAGATATGCAGTAAGATCCATACCAGTCATTGTCATACATGTTAAAACTATTCCAACTGTTCTGATATCTGTTGTCCTCATACCATCTGTTGAACCTTTTCTTATTGACAAATTCATTGGTTCTACATGTTGAGCACATGATTCTTTTCTTACTAAGATTGATCAAATCATTAGTGGATCTCACAATACAAGGAAGAACAGGGTTAGTAACAACAAATTTATAAGACAAAACAATATCAGCTTTATTGACCCAAACATGATTAGCTTTTGAAAAATAATTGGGTGATCCAATGACATACCCTTGATAATACTGATTTGAAGAACGAGACTTGTTCTTAGAAATAGTTGATTTAGGGCTGCTTGAATAACTGTTGGATTTAACTCTGGAACAGTCATAAAAGCTAGTTTTACACTGAGATTGAGAACCAGTTGAGCTTTTAGCACTTGAAAAGTCTTTTACTTTCTTAAGTAACTGCTCTCTTTCATCAGTAACTAGATCATATTTCTTTTTCAGTTCATATCTCATGTTCAATTCAGTAACAAGTTATGTCTCTAGATCAGACAATTTCTTTGAAGATTCCAAAATCTTACCTTCTAACATCTTCTTCAACTTTTCAAACACTTTTCTTTCTCTCTTCATCTGAACTTCCCTTTTCATTTTCAGAAGCAATGTCAAGCCATTTTTTCTTCTCTGTAAGCTCTTTGGTAATAGCAACATATTTCTTAGCACTATTTTTCTTTTCAAGAGCAAACAATCTCTTCTCTTCATCTAGTGCTTTCATATTCTGAACAACACTGTCAAACAATTCCAAATTCTTGCCTAGACATTCTTCTTTAAACTCTTTCTTCTCTATATAAAACTTGGCTCGTTCCAAAATGATAACCTGTTCAAAATCAGATATTTGCTTTGAAAGCATTTTGGCATTCAGCTCCAAAGAGTTAATTTTGCTTTCAAAATATTTTCTATCAGTATCAAATTTCTTCTCAGCTTCTATCATCTTATTCTTCTCTTTTTCCAACACTTTCCTTTCAGCAATCAAAACCTTTTCAGCTTCTAATACCTTATATTTCTCATGTTCCAGTAATTTCCATTCATCAATCAATTCACTCTCAGATTTACAAATTTTTTTTGTTAACTACTCAACCTATTTGTTTTTATTTCCTTGAGAGTTCCTCTCAGCATTCAGTTCAAACTCAGCTTTTCGGATTTTATCAACCAAATCTTGCTTTATCTTGTTTGAACTTCTCATTTCTTCATCTAACTCTATTCTTTCAGAATCCAAAGTTTTCTCAAGATCTTTAATCCTATACATGAAATCGTTTTCAATACATTCTCTGGTTTTTTTATTCTCCCTTCTTAAATCTTTAACAAGTTCCTCGTTAGAATGATTTTCATAAAACACACTCATATATTTGTCTTTATAATTCTGCAAACTTTTCTCCAATTCAAAAGTCTTTTCTTTCAAATCCCGATTTTCGTTCTCAAAGAATGATGCAATTTAAAAATTCAAGATTGATAAAAAAGAATCTATGCAGTATTGAAATTGATTAAAGAAATTACTTTCCAAATATATCTCACAAAAATATCACTTAGATCAAAAAATCAGTCTTCGCAAAATTTTCAGAAAATCAAAAATTGTTCAGTTTGGAAAAAACAGACAAAAAAAAGTAAAAAATAAGCAATCAAAATTCAAAACAGTCAAAAAACTGCTCAAGGTATATACTAAGCTCAGATAATGAAACACAGACAAAAACAGTGGGTAACTTGGTGAAATTCGGACAAGGAATATGTAAATCAGACGAAAAAGTGATCAAAGATTAAGAATTAAATTGGACAAGTCTATGGAAGAAGAATAGAAATGAGAATGGTAACCAAGATACTAAGAATGACCAAGAAAACTCAAGATAGAACAATACAGACAAGCTGGTTGTGTGATCAAGGAAAGGAGTCCTGACGCAATGGTGACCGAGGATAGACAAAATCCGGGTGATCTGGTACACGAGAAGACTAACTCGGATAGGCTAGTATCTGAGAATGGCTAGAACTCGGCTGAGTCTTGTCCGAGTATGAGATGAGTACGACTAAAAGAATGTCCGGGGAAGACTTGAATACGGTCAAGTCATTGACCAAGGTTTCCAAATCCGGGTGAGGCTGTGACCGAGGATGACAAGAACTCGACTAGAGTTGTGTCCGAGAAAGAATAGAATCCGGACAAAGGGTGTCCGGGATGGCTTGAAATCGGCCAAGCCTGTGACCGAGGATGTCAAATTCGGACGAAGTGATGCGACTAAGACATGAACTCGGTCAAGCCTATGACCAAGAATGATGTGGATCCAGCTACAAGGGTGTCCGAGGATTAGCTAAAAAATGGATAAGTCTTGATCTTGGTTATGCCTTTGCCTAAGAATTGTTGAATCCGATAGTCCCAATATTCAATCAATCTTCAAGAATCATTAAGAACATCAAGATAAATGGCAATCTTCATAGGATGGGTTTAGAGAGAAAAAGTCAACTGGTCAATGATAGTATTATTCCTCTAAAACTCTCTATTACACGTAGTACGACAATTAATCTCTTCTTACACTAAAACTCCCCTACAAGATCTATTTATAGGTCAACACAAAGTACACAAGTCAAAGTCAAACAAGAAAGACAAAGTCAAACTTTCCAGAAATACAAATATAGTCTTTCAAGAATGAATACAATTAACACTAAAATTGAATCATAACATTCTCCCTCTTTGGATTCAGGCTTGAAAGAATTTGTACTCTTTGAATCCCTTTTGAAACTTTGACACTTTAAGCTTTTTATGACTTCTTAAAATCTTCACATTAAACTTCTACCATTCTCTCCTTTATGTTCTTCAAAGAATCTTCCCTTGAGAAAATATTCCAAAACATCTCCCCCTCGAATGTAGATAAAAAAAACAATCTTCTCTTTTCATAATGAAGAACTGTAACAACAACAGTCTTCAGATAAAAACTTCAAGATATGATCTTCAAAGAAATTCTTCAGAAACGTTCTTAACAACTTCAAAAAAATAAGATTCTTCTCACTAAAAATCTCTTCCAGTAAACTTCTTCTTATGATAATATATTCACATTCAATTTCCCCTCAATATTGTTGCACAAAATAATTAACAGTCATCATCATTCACACTCCTTGAGAACGAGTGTATTATCACCGAAAATCATTTTCATTAAATTTCCCCTCAATATTGTTGCGAAAAATGAAGAAGATGACACGAAGTTCCCATAAGGCCAAAGACTAAATCTTCATGAAAATCATCGCTCGAAATGATTCATGTGGATCTGTATGGACCTATACGGACTCAAGCTACGGGAGGCAAAAAGTACATTTTGATAATGGTCGAAGAATATTCCAGATATATGTGGCTAGAGTTTCTAAGAGCCAAGTCTGATGCGTCAAAACTGATTATTGCATTTATCAAGTGCATTCAAGTTTTTCTACAACTTTTAGTGCAGAAATTTTGAAGTGACAATGGTACTGAGTTCAAAAATGAGACCCTTCAAAGTTTTCTTTGTTGATCCTCACTCTCTCAGTGATTTGATGATGATCCCTTTTACCTTAAGAAGTGTGGTATCTCTATATTTAGTTTCAGCGATCATCACTGAGTATGTTCAGTGATCGCTGGACATGTATTGTAATTCATTTAGAGACTAGTATCCTTCAAGAATGCAAAACTCACACCATAGATCCTTTAGCGATATCAAAGATAGAAGCAGAAGATAGATACCAGCAAGTTCATGATCATAAGTGGTTTTCAGTGATTACAAACTCATCTACACAAGATTCAACAAAGATTGAAGAGACCTCCAACATCATTCCAGTGTCAACGATTAAATGAATCTTGTTGAACAAGATTCATTTTTATCTTGTCCTTCTACACCTACAAAAGACAAACCCATACCTCTCTAAAGTAAAGTACAGTACAAAGTCACTCTACTGTCTCCAAGCGTGCTTACCTACTTTTTGGAAGAAGATTGTTCATAAACGGCCAAAAGACTGTATACTGCAACAAAGGACAAGCTTTCATCTAAATGCTTGCCTCGTGCTTTGTAGCTTCTGAATTGCAATTAATGCAGTGGGTATACATAGTTGAGTAGTTCTCTCTCCTCACTGTAACAAGTGAAGAGAACATTACCTCTTAACCTATTTCTTGTAGCAAGTTTTTTATTCTTGCTGTTTATAACTTTGTGTGTATCTTTGATTGCTTAGATAGGTTCTATATCCTATCTCTTTCGCAAACAATTTGTAAAAATTTGTATTGATCTTTTTCATCGATGTAAGGTTTTTAAAAGCGAAAGCTGTTGTGTTTGTATTCATCCCCCTCTCAAGCAAACTGAAAGTCCCAATTGTTCAATCAATCTCCAAACATCATCAAGAACACACAAATGGCAAATTCAAGAATATGAATCTTGAGAGAAAAAGTCAAACAGTTAAAGTATGTATATTAGCTTCAAAGCTCAACAATTACAATACTAATTTCAATTAAGCTCTCTCTAACTCTTCTAACACACTAGATTAAACCTATTTATAGGTCTAAATAAAACAAGATAACAAGCAGAATCTTTCAAGACTGAATACAATAATTTCTCTAAAATGCAAACCTCACATTCTCCCCCTTTGGATTCAAGCTTGAAAGAATTTCTACAATCAGAACATCTTTTGAATCTCTAAAGCTTTAAACACTTTAAGTCTTCAAGACATTCTTCAAAAACATTCTCCCTATTGCAAAAAACATTTTCCTCCTTGAATGTAGAACTAAAAACATTCTCCTCTTTTCACTTTAAATCTTTCCCTTTGATGAAAAACTAAATCAGCAACCGATTTCAGATTTAATCTTCAAAATATGATCTTTAACGAATTCTTTGTCATACCCCACTAAAGCGGAAACGCGAGGTATGGCAGGGAGAGTCTCATAGCAATAGTGTATAAACAACACAACCATACAATTTAAAATAAATACATCATAACCAAAGTTTACAATCCCAAATA
>NC_037538.1:20480240-20481267 GCF_001531365.2 Cynara cardunculus var. scolymus
TGTAGAGTTTCACATGAAAAAGAGATACGATCCGAACACCGCACTAGTTCAACGATTCCCTATCAATAGGAATATCCAAAACCATCACTTATTGATTTATCACTACCTATGGGGTTTAATAAATCCTAAGTCCATATTTGTCTACTTATGTCCCATAATATTATCCATGGTCCAAATATACATAGTGTCCATATGCTCATCAATGAATTAATTTATACCGGAATTGATGCTATAATCCAATAAAAGATCAAATTTTACAAAATCAACCAATCCCAAAATCTTGATCCTGGACTGAAACTTATGATACTTAAAGATGATCAAAATAAAGAGACTTAAAAAATGAGATAATTTCCCATCTTTTTACAAGGGTTATAGCACTGAGTTATAGTCATCTTGACCTAATTTCATGTATTTTGGGCATGAAATGATGATTCAAATAATTTATGCAATACAACTTATCACAACTGAAATAGCAGATTACACCATGTTAGTAAAAACACTCATTAAACGAGTTCTACTAAGTGTTTGGCAGAAATTCAAGTTGGATTGAAAACCTAACACTTATACAAAACTTTTAAACTAAGAATCACTCATTTTGGATGAGTTTAGAGGAATAAATGACACCTTAAAGTCACATGCACACATCTGTCATTAGTTGACAGATTGCACACTTAATTTAAATAAATTGGTTCATGCCCCAAAACATCATATTTTTGAGTGAAATTGGATTCAAATGAATCCTAATTCATAAAAGAGCATTTTAGATGAATAATAATACATTAAGAAAAAGTAAGTAGAAACATATTAGCATTCAAAGTAAGAGTTACCTACTGGTGGTTTCACAGTTTGCACACCTATAGTGKTTTAGGTGCTTGGAGATCAAAACTCCATAATTTCATGTGATTCGACTTGCATGTAGGAGATAACCCATAAATTTAACTCTCAAAAGAAGAATCATCCTTTTTAATCGAGTTTTGAAAGAGATATGGTCGATGGAACATACATATACAAATCTGTCAGAATCGGA
>NC_037538.1:20481562-20503223 GCF_001531365.2 Cynara cardunculus var. scolymus
ATTTGAAAGGTAACTCATTAAACTAACATCCAGAAGAAAAAGAAACAATTTTGAATGATTATCTAGAAAGTTATGGCTGTTCAAAGTAGGGTTTACCTACTGAAAAAAACTCTCAGATGCATATATATAATGTTTTGAGTATTTGGGGGGGTCAAAACTCAATGTTTTTGAGTGAGACCAATTGCATTGCAACCCCAACTCAATAAATAAACTTTTAGATGAAACCTCATAACATTTGAACATGTCAATTGCAAGATATGGATGATTTGTGCACAAGCACATAATCTGTCAGCACCAGAATATAAGATTTTTAAGAAATAAACCACATAAAATCATGATTTCTTCCTATCTTTTTGAGTTCTAGTGTTTGGGTCATAGATTACCACCATCATATAATCATCCTTACATGTTTTTGGGGTATAATCTCTCTTTAAAACTCAATAGTTTCGAAACTTAGAAAATAGAAGATGAAGAATACATAAAAGTGGGTTTTTCTCCCCAAAACTTACAAGAAAAGTAAAGGGATGAATGTAATACCTTGTTTGATGATGAAATGGAATGTTGTATCTTCAAAATCTTGCTAATATGATGAAGATAATWAGAAAAATCGGCTGAGTGAGATGRAGAAGAAGGAGATAACTCAAGGTGACTCTTGAGTTTTTAGGGAGAGAAAAGGGGAGGAGTTTTGAAATTTGAATGGAGAAGTATTGAGAAATAAAGAGAAATGAAGCTATATATATATGGAAGGAGGGAGGGAAAAGAGAGGGGAGGGGCCGGCCAAGAGAGCCCAAGCCCACACTCAAAACACATTTCTTTTACAAAACTAAAGCCCAAAATGCACAAAAGGCCATTTTCTCAATTTTGACATTTTTCTTCAAATTAAAAGCCCATGAAGACTAAAATTATTTAAATGGAAAGGTTTTATATTTAAAACATTAAAACTTAGTGTTTTATATATATTGGGTATAAATTAGAGCATTTGGTACTGTATATGACGTTTCAGATAATTTTCGGGTCGAAACCGGGCTTTCTAAGCAACTGCCGGAATCTCTTAAAAAAAATTTCGACCAAACTAACCTAACTAACTCCTAATCTTATAAATTGCCTTCAATAACACTAATATAATCTTAATAAAAGCTAACCTGAGATTTCGAATTTGACAGCTGTCACAGTCTCCCCTTGTTAGAGAAATTTCGCCCCGAAATTTACTTGCTTAATTCCACTCAAAACTTGTTAAGGAAGACATGTGGGTGCTTGCTTCTCAGGGAATCTTCTCTTTCCCATGTATATTCTGGTCCTTGCTGTGATGCCCAATGAATTTTTACAATCGGGATTTGTTTGTGCCTCAACTGCTTAACCTTACGATCGAGAATTTCGATCGGCTCCTCGATAAAACATAGTCGTTCATTAACTTGAATATCTTCCAGAGGTAGAACTAAAGACTCGTCAGCTAAGCACTTCTTAAGAGTCGACACATGAAACGTGTCATGAATGGCACTAAGCTTCGGGGGTAAACTGAGCTTGTATGCAACTGGTCCTATTCTTTCGAGTATTTCGAATGGACCGACATACCTTGGACTAAGCTTTCCTTTCTTTCCAAAGCGTACAACTCCTTTTCATGGTGATACTTTTAGAAGAACTTTATCACCCACTTGAAATTCTAAGGGTTTCCTTCGGTTATCTGCATAGCTTTTCTGGCGATCTCTGGCCGCTTTTAACCTTTTTTGAATCGTCTTGATCTTGTCTGTTGTCTCTTGAACAATGTCTGGCCTAATTAATTGACTATCACCAACTTCCAACCAGTTGAGTGGTGATCTGCACTTGCGTCCGTAAAGTGCTTCGTATGGCGCACACTGTATACTTGTATGATAGCTGTTGTTGTAGGAAAATTCAACTAGTGGTAGGTGATCATCCTAGCTACCTCCGAATTCTATCACACAAGCACGCAACATATCCTCTAATGTCTGAATAGTCCTTTCCGTTTGCCCATCGGATTGAGGATGATATGAAGTACTTAAATCTATCCTTGTGCCCATCGACTTTTGTAGTGATTTCTAAAATCGCGAGGTAATACGGCTATCTCTGTCTGAAATGATTAAAATAGGTACTCCATGACGCATAACGATCTCGTTGACATACAGTTGTGCGAGTCTTTCTAAGTTGAAATCTTCTCGAATAGGTAGAAAANTTTTTTTTTTTTATAAAAACAAAGCCCAAAATGCATAAAATGCCATTTTCTCAATTTTGACATTTTTCTTCAAATTAAAAACCCATGATGACTAAATTCATTTAAATAGAAAGGTTTTATATTTAAAACACTAAAACTTGGTGTTTTATATAAAATAGGTATAAATTAGGGCATTTGGTACTGTATGAGACGTTTCAGACGATTTCGGATCGGAACCGGACTTTCTAAGCAACTGCCGGAATCTCTTAGAAATTTTTCGACCAAACTATCCTAACTAACTCATAATCTTATAAATTATCTTCAATAACACTAATACAAACTTAATAAGAGCTAACCTGGGAATTCGAATTTTACGGCTGTCACATCTATTTCCTTGTTTATTGGTTTTTTTTATTGCTATAAAATCATATTTTTTTCGAGTATCGACACTTTAATTCCATATGTCGTTTACTCTTTAACTTTTAACCCTCAACATTTATTTATTTTACAAATCATAAATTCTAAAGTGTTACATGGAAGGCATACTTGGTTTGTCAAGTCCATGAACACGGCTATTAGATAGGAATTCATAATGACTATATGTCGTCAAAAAGGCCGTCTTCGAGACATCTTCACTTCTAACTTGCACTTGGTGATAACCACAACGAAGATCTCTGTTGGAAAAACACCTTGCTCCTTGTAGTTGATGGAAGATATCATCAATTCTGTGAAGTGGATATGTGTTCTTTACCTTCACGTTGTTCAATTTTTTGTAATCTATGCACATCCGCATCAAACCATCCTTTTTTTTCATAAAAAGTACCGAAGCTCCCTAAGGTGAGGAACTCGGCCTTACAAATCCCTTCTCAAGTAACTCTTGTAATTTACTCATCATTTTCCATATCTCCGATGGTTCTAAACGGTAAAGGGAACGAGCAATTGACACTGCTCTTGGGATGAGGTCAATACGAAATTCTACTTGTTGTTTCGATGGTTACTTGGGTAGTTTATCCGGAAAGGCGTCCAGGTACTCGCATACCACTTCCACATCTTCAATCTTTTTCTTATCCAATTTGGTGTCCATACAAGCCCAGTATGATTGACATCCTTTAGTTAAGCATTTATGTGCTTTCAACGATAAGATGATTGGGGCAGTCCCTCTACTTCTCTCTCCATAGACAGTCACCGACTCGCCATTAGTCAAGGGTATTCGAATCATATTTTTCGAAGAAAAGATCCCGTCGTGATTCTTAATCAACCAATCCATCCTTATCACAACATCAAACCCGTCTATAGACATGGGCAACAAACTTAAAAAAGGAAATTGTTTTCCATCAATTTTTAACGTTCAATTTCTAAAACACTCTTGAATCAAAACTTGATCGCCATTGGCTATCTCTACCATCAAAGTATCATCTAAAGTTCTAATGGGTGTAATAAATTGCTTGCAAAAACGAATTTAATGAAAATGAGTGATTAGGACCTGATCGAACAACACACAAGCAGGTGGGAGTTAACTAGAAATGTACCTTCATTCCCAAGACCGCCCCGTCTATGTACTCGGGGTCTCCCCCATGTGCTAACATACAACGACTTTCCTTTCTTACCACGTCGACAGTCACTTTTGCCTTCTCGATTGTCATTTGGAATGATCTACCCAATGATCTCGGTGGGTTCTTCTTCTTTGTTAGGTTTTTGCTTGGCACCTTATAATTACCCCCTCTTTCACTTTTGGGCAATCTCTTTAGACGTGCCCCAGCTTGCAGCACGTGAAACAAACTGAACCTCTAATGGAGCAATCTATGTGCACATGACCTGCTTTTTTATACTTGAAGCACTCTGTGGGGTTTGGGTTGCATGGGCCATAGTGCTTGCTTCGACAACCTATGGCATCATCTTGCCTCTCGGCGAGAGTTAACATCTTTTCCACCTGAAAATTTTTAAACCTCCTTGCGGGTGTGGGTGACCCTTCCTACTTCTTCTTATTTCCAACCAATGTTGGCTCTTCTATACCTTGAGTGTATCATCTTCCGCCAGTTGTGCTTCTTCCATGGCTTCTTAAAGGATCGACACTTTAGAATCGTGTATCAATATTTTCATCTCGGCTGACAAGCCTTTAAGATAAACCTTGATTTTTGACTTTTCATTCGAGGCTAGATGCCTCACAAGGTCGAGTTTTTCCACGAATAACCTAGAGTATCCGACCACATATTTATCTCCCTTCTTGAGAGTCTGAAATTCGTCCTCAATGTGATATAATGCTTTCTCGTTACAATATTTATCCAAAATCTTTCTTTTAACGACTTCCAACGTAACGAGTGGAATGACAGTAGCTCCAAGGGCAAACTTCGTAACATTCCACCATCTAAGGGCCTGGCCCCTGAGCATTTGTGAAGCATACTTCACCTTTTATTGCTTGACACAGTAGATAGAATCGAAGGCTTGCTCGATCTCTTGGATCCAATTTATTCATGTGACTGGATTGGTAGTTCCTGAGAACCCAGGTAGTTTGCTACATAAGAACATCTTGTACAAGAAATTTTTCCCCCCTTATCTAGCACCAACAACCACCTGCTCCTAGGTGCCATTAACTTTATCAACACACCTAGATCCAACCACCACATTCTTCGTAAGAGTCTCATGCTTCTGATTGTTGGCATCTCTGTCCTCCAGTATCTTCATGAATCTTTCTTCCCATCTATCCATGGTTAAGTTCATCGTCTGTATGATGTTGGCCATCATTAAAAAATGGGGGTCTACCTTTTGAATGATCAGGTTATCAGTGGACAAATTCACTCTTGGTACAACCTCAATCTGACCGCTCAACATTGTTAGGACTGGAGGAAGTTGTGTGTTATCGGCTTGTCTTGGTTGATTTGGAGCCGTAACACTATATCATGCCCATTATCTTGGGTCTCTTGTCGACTCCACATGTTTACCATGGTGATCTATCTTACACATGACAATGATCATACCGGTTAATTCGTTATAAGATTCACGATTGTAACGTACTACTACATTAATCGATCATTATAATAATAAAAATTTCAAGTGTACTCATGTAAGGATATATTCATATATAATGGGCCTTATGAGATTTTAAACATATTACACATAAGAATTCTCGTCATCATCGTCACAACTTTCAATTAGTGTAGTTCCATAGGTTCTATTGCTCTCCCATTCCAATAACTTCTACCCATGACCATGGAAATTGCAACAAAAATCACACATCTTAAGTCTAGTTATCTGAATTCTTATCTAGTTCACTTAAACTAAAGTTTCAATACCAACTTCAAACATCCCAAGAATAGGGACGACCAAATTTCCATAAATAAACTAGAAATAGGGTATATAATATCAAGATACGAGTTTCATCCAAAAAGGAACGAAATACACCAGTTAATTAAAATCGTAAGTAAATTGGTTGAGGTTAACAACCTCCTAATATAATCCTTAAGAACTAGATCACAATTGAGTATCACCCAAACCATCAAAAGACTATATTGCTTGGTGTCCCAAAAACGCTCCCAAAGCTCTCTATACAAGGGTCGATCAAGCCTGTTAGTAACCCAACCACTAGAATCTGAGATACATGTTGACACAAAACAAGTGTTAGGCCAAAAGCCTAGTAAACATGAACATGAAGAAAGTAACCACATTTAATTAGTTAAAACCATTTATTCTTCATGTGTAACATTCGTTTGGGATCAATGGGGGAGACCCATATATATTGAAAGTTACGGGAATACAAAGGTATGTCACGTATATATTATTGTCACATAATGACCTCTTAGCAAGTTTCACCTCAAGAGTCGGTTGACATTACTGTTTATATTCCCACGAATAACACCTCAAGGCTTGACGCGATTAATGTCTACCTTTAAGGTAACACCTTAAGCATCAGAGTTCTTAGTGCCTACCTCCAAGGTAGCTCCTTAAGACTCAACCTTTCTAGTGTCTACTTGACGAATTCGTCTAATCATCCAAGAACTAAACATTAAGTCCTTTTTATAACAAAGACAAGACTTGTGAGGTAAGGTAAGTCATTAGTATAAAAGAGGCTTAAATTATAAACTAGCCCATGAATCATGTCTTCAAATCTACAGACCAAAGTTCTAGCCCAAAAGATGTAAGGATGAGGCCCACTGCACACTTCTGTAGGATTGCCACAACACCGTCCAGTGAAAGACTCTTGTAGAACTACTACAGGACTAGCCAGAAACTTCTAAAATCTGCATTAATTCGATAATAACATAAGCTTTTGAAATAATACTTACTAGTTTATATAAAACTCAAAAATCACATAATATGACTTAAAAGGACTCACTTTAGACACTAATAGACAAATAAAACAAAGAAAAATGATTGAGAAATTGATGTGATACGGTTAATAAATTAACATCTATCATAGTGATAAATTGAATACAAGAACATGTTTACTTGAATTTAAGTGTTGACTGGTGGATAATTTTGCATTTTCAGGCAGACATTGTGAGAATGCTGCAACAGGGTTATGGACAGATAATTAGCAATTATGAAGTTAACTTTTGAAGATTTCAAAATATTTTAAGCCGCGAAGGAGTTCTTTTTCCAGCCATCCAATACTAGGATAATTTGTGGTTGAAACGAAATGTCTGGATGCAATTTTATATACCCGTTATTTTATTTGTATTATGATCACTTTCTTGTTTTTTACTCCCACAAACTCCTAGTATAAAAGCGTGTTGGGAGTGTAGTTAAGAAATCATCATATCTTTTGGTTACCACAAAAAGCTTCAGACATCGTGTATTATCTTCTCCCAATATAAAGTCTTTTTGTCTTTAGTTATATACTTTTCAGAGTTATCTTTAATTACTTGGTACTTTAATTCTCATTTGTTGCTTTTATATATTACTTCATGTTTAAATATTAAATAGGTTTCAAAACCGTGTCCTCATATATTCACCAATCAAATATATAGATGATACAAAACATATCTCTTATTCTAAAAGAAGATCCCAAAAATATAATACAAATACAAAGGCTATCTTATCAACCAAAAGATTATCTCGTGGTTCCTAATAAATCGGAGGCCCTATCTCTATCACTCCCCCACAGTCAAAACGAAGAATTGACGAATGTTGAGATTGGACCAATAATCATCAAACAAGACCGAGGGTAGATCCTTCATGAAGATATCGACAAATTGGAACTGAGAGGAACATGCATGACACAAACCTGACCCTTGGCAACATGCTCTCAGACGAAATGAATGTCCATCTTGATATGCTTGGTACATTGACGTTGCATGGGGTTTCTGAAAAGATAAATCATACTAACATTCTCATAATAAACCATAGTAGCATTAATAAGAGGACAATGGAGCTGTAGTAATAAATTACGAAGCCAACAAGTCTCGGCTACCACATTACCCACCCCACGGTACTTTGGTTCCATACTTGATCGAGATAAAGTTGGTTGTCGTTTAGAAGACCATGAGATAAGGTTATCCCTGATGAAAACACAATATCGCTAGGTGGAGCATCAGGTATTGGGGCACCCGCCCTAATAAGCATTTGTGTAGGCTATAAGATTCAAAGAGTGTGACAAAGTCAAGCGTAATCCAAAGTGTAGGATGCTTTGAATATAGCAAGGAATCCGACGTAAAGCCTGAAAGTGTGACTAATGAGAATCATACATAAAAAGACACGTTTGTTGAACTGCATATGAGATGTCAGACCGAGAAAAAGTGAGATAATGTAATGCCTTGGGGTTGGAGTTTATGGATCGTTTAGGCTGATGTGTAGAGTGCAGTTGAGGAGTCTGTCGCGCATGTGCTTATTGTGCTTTTCGAGTCTCCTCCAATGTCAACATGTTTCATGCTTAGTAGAATGGTAGCAAAGAGTCGGACTGTTGAATGATTGTTGTGACACCATTGTATGCCTCAGATAACCTAGACATAAGTTGAAGAATGAGATGCCAATTTCACACCGGAGGCCCAATGTTTTACAACTGATCGACCAACATTTTAAGGTGTTAGCAATATGCAGATATGTTGGGAAAATCAGCCTGTTGAGATCATGAACTAATGTTCGAGATTAACCGCTCTCGAACTTTTACTATCCATAAAAATCTCCTTGAGATGATTCCAAGCAATTGGGGGAGAAGCTTCAGGTTCCAAAAATCGTGTATAGAAGATCAGTAGATATGGTACCATATATGGTTCCAAAATCGTGTATTGGAGAGCGTGGTCCACATAAGTGTCTCGTGGAGGAATGATATGATCTAATACTTGATATGTTCGGACATGTATTTGAAGAGCTCTGCCCAAGAGGCATATTAGCCTTTCTCAATCTCGAGAGTGATTGGAATGAAGGTGTGAATGTTGGAAAGGTGAAAGCAGAGTGAAACGAAGAAGGTTTAGAACCAGAGGCATCATTTTTATCATTTGCCATGTTAGCCATAACTGTTAGGAAGAAGGGTGGGGGACTTTCTCAAGCTCTTATACCATGATAGGTTTCAAAACCGTGTACTCCTCATGTATTCCTCAATCAAATATATAGAGGATTTAAAAACAGATCTTTTATTCTAAAGGAAGATCCCAAAAATATAGAACAAATATAAAGGCTATCTCATCAACCTAAAGATTATCTCATCGGTTCCTAATAAATCGGAGGCCCTATCTCTATCAAATATCTCTTAGATGTTATTTTCTTGCAATTTATTTATTTACTAGTCTTAAATCTCGTAATCGTTTTTTCATTAAGTCGTCATAATCTAGTTTTAATTTTTCGCGAACTTCAAATTATCACCATTCTTATTATAAGTTGTCGTAAAACTTCATTTCTAGTTTTTAATGTCTTATTTATTTAAAACAAAAATGCAAGGGTCTCAAGCGATAATAGGCTAAAAACCTTAATTTGGGTGTGAGGTGAAGTTAAGACAAAAAAACTACTTTTTTTTATGGTGGAGATTATTAATCCATAACAAATCTTTACAACTATTCATTCAAGGTCACATTGATAAAAATCATATCGCTTGACAAGTAGTGTGTTTGTATTCAGTCCCTCATTACAAACCCAAGTACAACCATTGTTAACTTGTTATCTCATTCGGGACCAATACTCTATCCCAACTGCACCCCTAACCCCATCACCATATGCACACACAATCCACGTCCCACTTGTACCACCGAACTCCTTCCCACATGAATTGTGTACAATCGAAATTAAGAAGAGAGACTATTTTAAATGATCCGTGTACATAGCGAAGTTGGAAAAACCTAAATCAATGGCTTGAAAAGCCCAAACCAAGCTACACTAGGGTTTGTGAATCTTGATTCTTGAAAAAATGTTATAGCAATTTGCTCGATTTGGGTTTTTGATGTTAAGTATTTGGATGGTCAAATCACCTTTTCTTCTTCCTTCTTATATCGATAGATCCTTGCGACCTCTCACCATAACCACCATCTCTAATCCAGATTTGTGAATGCCCACCCTCAAAACCCATATTTATGATCAAGACAAATCTATATCAGAAAAAACTGAATAGAGAAACCCATATTTGCATTCTGAAGGGGTCAAAATATTCAACTTTGAATCATTAACTCCATATGTTTCTTTATGCAAATACTTTAAAATCCACCACCGATAGAGAAACCCACTAGAATAACTTCTATTTCACCGTAGTTGTCTTTTCATGTTTCTGCCCTTTACCCCATAGTTGTTCAGAAAAAAATTCAACGTTGTTGTCAATAACAAGAGAACCCTAAGTTTTTAGAATCAGTGTTGCCCTAAACTGACAACTTTTTTGTTGTTGTTATAAATGAAAACCAACAGTGGTTGCTGCTCCTTTGTTGTTATGAATCAACATTACAAGCCTCTCATAATTGTGGCTTTTCTTCCCTTCAAGGGATCTCTTTATCTAAAACCCCCGACTACCTTATAGTTCGGAAGTTTGAGTGAAAGATAAGGGTGAGGGTTGAGGGCAACTGGTGGGCGGAAACGGTGGAGAAAAAGAAATAGCAGTGACAATAGTCGAAGACATGAGTAGAAGGGGGTGCCATAAAGAAGTTAGTGTAAGGGTTTCACGCTAGAGGAGGACCAAAACCAAAAGTTTATTTAGTTCAAAACAGGGACGAAATTTGATAGTTGATGGAAACCACATATAGTAGTTATGTAGTAAAAGTTAGTAGATCTTGGAGTCTGGTCGTATTTAAATATGACTAGAAGCGTATTCGTGCAAAACAACGAGATACATCTCGATTGTAATATTTGTTTTATAACCTGGTTTTGTATGGTTTCGAGAAAATGATAATGTTTTTGTATTTGAATAAAAGATAAATTTGAAGACCCATAAAAGGTTTTTATATATATCAGTATAAAATTAACAAGTTAAAACTTCTCCTTTTTTATTATAATTTTTTACTATAATTTAACTAAGATTTAGTAACGAAGTAATTTATTTTAGGTATAATAATATAATGTCTTTATAAAGATAATTTTTAGTTCAATTTATTTATTATAATCTAATTTAGGTTTAATAACGAATTAACTTATTATAGGTTTAATAATATAATTTTTTTATTCAGATAATAATTAATTATTTTGTTAGAACTTATTGATTATCTTAATTATATTTTAGATTCTTTATATTTAAAATTAGATGTTTATCTTGTATTTAATTATATTTATCAGTTAGTTATATGAATTCAAATATATAATTTTAAAAATTAGTACTCATTGTAATCTTGAATTTTAAGTAATATTTTATTAAAAATACTTGATACATTGAAAGTGGTTTTTAAGAATTTGTATCAAATATTTTATAATATAGTATATAGATACGGTTTATTACTTATGAAATTAAAATAAAATAATATTTTAACCAGTCGAAAAGTCAAGGTTCCGTGAAAATATCTATCTGGGCCAAACGGGCTTTAAGATGGGCCCAAAGTAGTCCATATTTCCTGACTTAAAAGTTAAAAGGTTGATATTGCCATAAACCCTAGATTGCCGCAAATCCGTATACGAACTTTGAACGCCGGAGGAAAGCAAAGAGAAGCCACACGCCCACACCATGGTAATCTATATCCCCTCTCGTTTGATCGTCTTAGTTTTCTTGATTCGATCATGTACTTTTTTATTCTGTTTGTGTTAGAACCCTAGAAATGTTTTATGTGTAATTCTTGAGAATGTTCAAGCAACTGTAATGATTCTATGTAAGTTTTTTCTTTCAATCACCATTGTTGTTTAGGACCACTGTATATGGAGATATCAGTGGATTTGGAGTTCATCGATTTCAATTTTTAGTGATTCTACTTTTTTTCGTTTCTAATCCGCTCTGGTTCTAGTTGATTGGAAGTGTCGGCGAACAATTGACGTTTTGTTTTGATTTTGTGGATGACTTCCGCCAATACCAAGCTATCTTAAATCGGCATGAAGTGATCTCAGCTGCACAATGATTTCTAGATGATTGGTTGTTCCTAGTTTGTTAAATTACATTGTAAAAATTGCACTGGATCTCTTAGGCTGTCTGTTTAGCTTAATTGAAATGCGTTTTTTATTTAAAAATTGTGTAGGAGCGTTTGATTTAATTGATGTTTGTCTTGCATTTAACAATCCTTGTCTTAATTGAAATACTGTTTATATATGAAAACTATTTGTCATAGTTGAATCTATGTAGCATGAAATGATGCCACGGCATTTGTTTCTATTTTCCATTGACATGGGTACCTATGGGTTCTAAACTTCTAATTGTCTTGAGTACATATAAGTGTTGGTTTTGATTCCCGAGTTCAAATAAGAAACTTGTGGAATATCTTTTGTTAATGGTTAAATTGGTTGGTCTTACATTGTAAATTGGTAATACTCAGCAACTGTTTGTGGTTGTAAGAAATGTTCAATATCTGGCGATGTAGATAGTGGTTTTCTACTTTTCTAGTGGAACTACTACTTTTTTTTGCATCCTTGTTTTTTTAGCATTGCTGATCTCTAACGTGTTTGGTCTAATAGTCTTCGAAGAGAAAGGTTAGAGAGCCAAAGGAAGAAAATGTTACCCTTGGACCTGCTACCCGTGAAGGAGAGCTGGTATTTGGTGTGGCACATATCTTTGCATCATTCAACGATACTTTCATTGTAAGTTCAAAACTATATTTCTTTAGGTCGAAATTTGTAGTTTTTATGATGCGTTTTTATGACTGAGTCATATCTACGGCCTACTGCAGCATGTCACTGATATTTCTGGAAGAGAAACCATGGTTCGAATTACTGGTATGATCCACGGTTATTTTCGGAAGCTAATTTACATTACTACTTTCTTCATATAGTAAACAATGCTCCCCTCGTTCCAAAATAAGTGTCTGCTTTTGGAAGTAAGTCCTACTTTCCAATGTACCGTTAATTATTTCCATCTATTATTAAGGGTAAAACTATCATTTAGTTAATTAAAGAGGGTAATAGTTAGACTTTATGCTGTTATATCGGTCAGAATACGAAATATCGGTCAGGACCGATATTCGATATATCGGAAATAGTGGTTAACATAATATTTCTTAGAATTATATATATAATATGCATTAATTAGAGTTTAGAAATATAGTTTCAAAATTAAAACATCACATCATCTAAAGTGTTCAAAAACRARCTAATCRCAAGCAATAGGTTCGGCATCCGAGTCAACATCATCCAATACATTCACTTCTTCRTTTAGGTTAGCTTCCCAATCTTCCTCTTCTTCCCCTTCATCTCCAACATGATGATGATCATCATCATCTCTATAGCGCTCCCTTTTACTTCTTGTACTTGGTCCAACTTCTTCATTACCTCCCATTGCTTCTCGTACATCCGACCAAAGGAGGCCATCTCTTGCATCCACAAACTCTTGGAGCTCAACGTTGGTTGGAACCACCCAATCATCATTTTCTTCAACATCTCTCAAGAAAATAGGATTTGAAGACTTGCTATCCTTAAGAGATTTTAGTAATTAAGTTCCTAGTTCTAAGTTCTAACTTCTAACTAAGACAAATAAGAATAATCAAGTGAGTGGGTGGGTGATAGTAAGACCTGGAGGCTGGATTACAGTTGCAGCCAGCTATGCTGTTAATGTCGCTGGCTCTGTTGCTGTGGCTGTACTCTGTAGCAACCTGGTAAGCAGAGGAGATCGAGAAGAGATCGAGAAGTGTCGATTACAGTTGCTGCTGTGGCTGTAGCAACCTGGTAAGCAGAGGAGATTGAGAAGAGAGACCGAGAAAAGAAGAAGACGTTGTGAGAAGAGAGACCGTGAACGTGAACTCGAAGCCGTGAGAAGAAGAAGAAGAAGTCGAAGTTGTGAGAAGTCTGAAGTTGAAGCCTTGAACTCGTGAACTCGTGATTAACTCAAGAAAGAAGAAGACGTTGTGGAGTAAGGAAGCTTCACTGATTTTAGATTCAGACCTAATTTAGCCTAAAAAATTAGGCCCATGGAATAACAAAAGCCCAAAATTTTAAACCTTATAAAATCGGTATATCGGTCCGATTTTTACCTCAAAATATTGCTAAAAATCGCTAAAAAATCGCTAAATATCGCCGATAATATCGGCCCCAATATTTTGACCGATATTTGTGGTCCGATTTTTTTCCTAGGAGCCATATCCGATATATCGCCGATATATCGCGATATTAACAGCATAGGTTAGACTTTTATAAAACTATTTGTCTTTTTCATGGTGGATATTTATTTTGGGCCGGAGGGAGTACAATTTATGAATTTTTCACATAGTTGGATGATTGAATTCATCGCTGTAATGACTCGGGGGCCGTTTACTAAATGCTTACCTGGTAAGTGCTTATCGGGTCACTTTACCTTATTGAATGAATATGACAAAGATTAAGAATCTTACCCAGTAAGAGCGACAACATGGACCGTCAGTCTACATGGTAAGTGAGAGTGATGACTCTTACCCGGTAAGTGCTTGCCAGATTAAAATGTTTCGTACGATGCTGTTTTAATGGACTAAAATTTTACCCGGCAAATGGAAGTGTTCAATCTTACGGTAAGTGCTTACCGGGTACGCGTTGTGCATCGGGTAAACGGCCACTGCTTTGAGTTTGGTTTTCAGTTTCAATTGTTATTAAGTTTATTGACTATACATTGAATTTCTTTTCTAGGTGGGATGAAAGTGAAGGCTGATAGGGATGAATCATCTCCCTATGCAGCTATGCTTGCTGCACAAGATGTTTCTCAGCGATGCAAGGTCTTTATTTTCTTCTTATTTCTCTACTATAGTTTGATTTGCATGAATAACAATAATGTCATGCAAGTGTGATTTGTTTCATGGACAGCTTGAGAAATTCAAAATTTCAACATATCTCATGCATTTTTAAGTGAACTTTGAAATTTCATCGAGTAGGATTAGACCTCATACAGGTGAGTGATTTGTGGATGGGGGTCCACTCTGGGGGGGATGGTAGGTCACTTGAGTGCTAGAGGGATGTGTCTCTGCCTAACTTTACGTTTTGTATGTTTTCAGCGTACCTACTTTGTTTAAGCCTTATTCTTGTTCTATGATCTCTATGTGCTATTCATTGTTCCTTCTACTTGTTTGCTTACAGTCTTGCACAACTGTAAGATGCCTTTTTGAGCTAATATTGATATTTGGTTTCGATATTTGTACTAACCCATTGGTTAATAACTGAAACATATAAACCTTGAAAATATTAGAGACCATTTAAGCATCTGAGGATTGGAAATAAGATCGCTGAACTTGAAACCCGAATCATACTTGATGGACTTTGTTAAATGAAGTAATAATGTATTGGTGTTGGAATGACAGGAACTTGGCATCAATGCTCTTCACATAAAGTTGCGTGCAACCGGAGGGAATAAGACCAAGACACCTGGTCCAGGTGCCCAGTCTGCCCTCAGAGCTCTTGCTCGTTCTGGAATGAAAATTGGTCGCATAGGTAACCTTTTTAAAGCTTACACACACATATATATATATATATATATATACACACATGCAAAGGATCGTGAGAAGAGAAGTTATGGTGAGAAGCATAAGAAGATCTGAATCCTTTTAATCTCATGCCCACCCATGAATTGCTTTTTAGAAGAGAATTGATCCGGTACATCTCGGTGCATCTAATTAGTGGTGACAATCAATTATAATTGATTTAAGGGTGGAGATTTCTTCTTATGCTTTTCACCATAACTTTTCTTCTCACTGGAACCCAACCCTATATATATATATGAGTGAAGGTTTACATATGAAAGGCAAAAGGGTTGAGGATGTACAATCGAAGATGCATGTTTGAACCCATGTTTGTTTACCTATCTTTTTTTACCAATTATTCACATATGAAGATACGTATATGAAACACTATGTTTTCTTTTACCAATGGTTCATATGTTCTTGAAAACTTGTGCATACATATGTTATTGTATAAATGCTTTTTTGTTTCCATTGGTTAGAAATGTAAAAAGGTTGTGTGTTTTTTTTGGTAATGATTTCAGAGGATGTGACACCAATTCCAACAGATAGCACCCGTCGAAAGGGTGGTAGAAGGGGAAGGAGGCTGTGATTCATTTGCATTTTGGATTGTTACTGTTTTATGATGACTTTTGTAAGAGAGGTTATTTGATAGCCTGGATATGTTTCTCTGTATTTTTGGTATTAATATTTCGTGCTAATTCGGCAACTTCGGTTTTTGAAAGAAATATTGAAGTTTCACCTAATTGTTTAGTTTTTACGATATACTACTTCCGCAACTTTTGTGTTTATTTGATTTTAAGCGGATCAAAGTCTACTATATAGTCTTTTGATATGCTCCAAACAAAGACCCAAATCACCCAAATGGTTCTCTTCTGTGTCTTTGATAAAAACTAAAACCAGAAGGCACTCGGAACCTTAGGGCGTTTGATTTGACGGAATGGTTTTGAGAGATTTGGATTTCGTGGAAGGATTTGGAATCTTTGGTGTATTTTGCTTTATAGGTTTTGGAACGGAATTGAATTTCATTTTTTATGAATAATTTGTAATAACAAATCAAAATAATTAAATTGTTTTTTATTAATCGATTATTAGAAAATAAATGCTTTTAGTATATGAAAATCCTAACCAACCTGTGAGAATTTAAAATCCTATGATGGATTTCAAAAAAATTTCTATGATTTAAATTTGAACAAATCAAACATGAGATTGGAATAGATTTAAAATCCAAATCCCTACAAATCAAACAAAACAAACCCTTAAATTTTACAAAAGTTCAGAACCAAGATAAATACTTATTTACCCCGGATTTTGCCAAAGCTTATAGAAGTTCTCCTGTGATGGGTCGATAACTTATGGTTACTTAAAAAAAATTTCTTTCCAATTGATAGCAAAGTTGCCAAAAATTTATCCGGTCTACCGGTATTTGAGTTATAAAGTTTAAATCTTATCAAAAACACTATACTTGTTACAAGAAGTACAAAACAATTGACGATTCATCCTGATTCAACTACTTGGATTTTCCCTAGCATATTCACACTTACTTTTTACTTTATTTTATAAATGTGCACTTTGATCTCAAATTTATCAAGCACCAAAGATTTTCAGAAGTAGGTTTTAGGTCTTAAAAATTAAAATCGTAACTCATCCCACCTTTGAATATCCAACTCGTTATGTGATCTGACTAATCCCACCTGTTTCGAGGGTAGTCCAAAATCACCGCATTTGAACTTTTGTGGTCGCAAGAAGATTCTTATTCCTCCTTGGATTTGAATCCGGAACCTGTAAGTACTTTTGACATTTGAAACCCAAGCTTAAACTAATCGGACGCCATCTTTGTGGTTTAATTTAAAACATTTAATGACCAAACATAATGGCATTAGTTCTTATGATTTGTTGGTTGTCAACATATTACATAAATATGTAAGAAGTATTAAAAAAATGCTACTACTCAATTATCCAACGTATATTATCTTATCTATTTTTTAGTGTTTAGACATATTTATATGATGACAACCTTGATATGGTATATATTTGAATAGGGTTTGATTTTTTGTTATATATGACCGTTGAGAATTTTGACAACCTTGATATATTGACATTGTATAAAGAAAATGAACCATAGTTTTTAAGTCTTGTTAGAGTTGTCAGGTTTTTTACTAAACGTTGAAGCAAGGCTACAACTTTGCCTTTTCTTTTAGTGGAATGATGATTTCGAAACAAATTAGACAATTTACAATGGAATAGCTCTTGTTGCTTCAGATTGTGCTGACTTAACCTAATAACGAGCTCAATATTATGTCTTCCCATAGTTCTCAACAAATTCATCACCCGTGTTGTTAGACTTGTTGAAGCTACAACATAAGTGGAACCTTGAGGAGTAATACAATACCCCGCTTATAGAAAATCTAATCTTGTAGCCGAAAGCCCAATTATGTTCAATTTTTGAAAGCATTATTTGTTGACTTGTATCTTAGTTTTCAAGAGTTATTCATTAAGGCAAGTCCATTTTATATTTGTTTTTTTAAATTTCATTGTTGGTTGAAACAATCTTGGTTAGGACCAAATTGTATAGAAAATTGTTAAAGTAGGGTTAATTT
Organism: Cynara cardunculus var. scolymus; assembly: GCF_001531365.2. Classification (NCBI taxonomy): domain Eukaryota; kingdom Viridiplantae; phylum Streptophyta; class Magnoliopsida; order Asterales; family Asteraceae; genus Cynara; species Cynara cardunculus. Next base: position 20,499,280 of record NC_037538.1, read on the forward strand.
GAGAATAAGTTTAAGATCAAGGGTTAGATGGTAAATATTATAAATATAAATATAAAATTATTTTTGTTTTTTAAAACCAAAATCAAATTTCATTTTCTCTCTCACGTTCATTTGATTTCTCCTACTTCTCTCCAGAAACCTTAAACCTCATCTCTAAACCTCAAATCTCTTATGAAATTCCAAGATTCTTGAAGATTGTATGTTAGAATTGGAACTAGGGCTCAAAATAAGATATGTTTACGGTTTGATTTTTATGATTTCTTCTTCTTTGAGGGAAATGGGTCAAACCCTAAATGTATTCATGAACATAGGTGAAAGATTGATGATTTGAGGTGAGATTTCTTCAAGTTTGGTGCTATTGGAAGTGGCAGATTTAATTCAGTAAGTTTGAAAATTCGTAAAAAATCAACCATTTGTCCAAATGAGATGTTATTTATATAAACATAAAGATCTATGAGTTTACTACAAATTTGTACACCAAAACTTAGTTCTGAGCTTAAGTGAGTCGAAAACATTGGTTTTGCCAGCCCTGTTATGCATCTACGAAATTGCATTCTGTTAGAGTAAATTCTATAGTAATTAGACCAGAGCTCCAAATTATGTGAATCCAGTTTCTTTGAAATCCTAAAAGGTATATCTACAACTATTATTTTGACAAGAAAGTTGTTTTTCAGCCTCTAAGTTTGAGAAAAATTCTTAAACTTTAGGTGTTAAGAATCTGTTAGCTACTGTTTTGGTATGTAGAAATTGGATTTTTGCAAATCTTGTTTAGGGTCCTAATAATTGTATTGAGTGTTTATTAAGTGTCCTAAGGGTATTTTAAGCATATTTGAAGGTCCGTAGGATCTCTTAAACTATAAGAGCTTGTAGGAACTTGAAATTGATGAGAACTGTTATCGAAAATCGTCTAAAAGTATTTTACTAATAAGTGTAAGTAACCCGGAAGGAGAGAATCGTTCATAATCCTCAAGTCTCTTGTGGTAATTTCTAAAACACTTCCAAGGCTTTCAATACGTGGATAATCAATTGTGGTGATTATCCATTTCGTGGAATCTTGATCATGGTATACATACACAAAGTAGAGGTTATCAAGATGTTATCTGGAATCTTTTGTGTTTATGCGATGTCTTGTCTTAAAAGACTTTATATGCTTGAGAACTTCGATCCATTGACGGTGTCTTTTATGATTCTTGCCGATTAATTGATTTGAAAGCTTAATGGTTTTATTATTCTAGTTATCCCATGTTAAAATATTGATATGATTAATGAGTTTGAGTTTAAAGTTATTGAATTTAGTTTTAACTAGGCTCACTACTCGGGGCACGGGTATTGAGACACCTCAATGATGGCTAAAATAGTCATGATATTCTTATAAGGGCTATGACCAATCCAAATAGAGAATGTTGGATGTATCCTTGAACCGAATACCATTTACCATGGTTATCGGATAGAGCAGAATACCAATTACATTGGTTACCAGATAGAGATGAATACCTAATATCTCTTGTTACCGGGGAATGAGATGGTGTAGTCCTGACACTTTCATTCCATTACGAAGCTTAATTAGACTGATCATCCATTGGGAACAATGTATCCTAATGGTACAGATTGCCGTCTTACCTTGAATTTTTAATTATATAAGTTTTCAATTTTAGATATTTACACTTAAATCGATTTCAACTTTTATCGTAACATTTTCTTGCATTTACGATTTATCTTGTATTCACAGTGTTATCATTCGTTTATTGGGCAAATTTTGCTCGGCCGAGGTTTGTTTTGTTTTACCTCGGCAGGTTGGGGATCTAACTCGGGGGCAGGATGAACAATCGAGATGGCTTAGGATGCAGAAAGAATAGTTTTTAGATCAATACTTTTGCTATGTAAATATGTTAAACATATGAATATTATTGGTTGTAATGTAATCTTTTGGGAGTTATGTTAGAGCTCTATACTTTAAACTGTATGTTTTTGATCCGTTTTCGGTTGTGTCATACCTCATCTTACGTAAAAAAAGAAAATAAAATGGGTTGAGGGGTAGGGTTCGGTAGAATGGAATCACAAATTAAGGGATGGGTAAGTGTACGTCTCCAATCACATGCACGATTCGAACCAACTCTTGGTCGGTTGTGTGTTTTGTTTTGCTAAACATCCAAATTGTTTTGAGTAAGGGGATGTCTATCAAACGCTTGCCTAAGTAAGCAATGATGAAAATCAAGGTCTTTTAGGTTATTTAGTTATAGTACAGTATTTCCAATGCAATAAAGTTAGTTTGGTAGCCAAATCTCCCGTCTCCGTAATTCTTGCCTTACAAGAGCAATTAACTTCTCATTGATGGATTGTTTCATAGGGTTGAACAGCCTCCCAATGAGAGCGAGTCAAGACTTTGCTTTACCAAGTCACATTACCTTAGCGGATGAATATGACAAGGACCAAGAATCTTACCAGGTAAGAGTGAAGGCAAGGACCAAGAGTCTTACCCGGGAAATGAGGGCAACCACTCTTACTACAATTAACGCTTACTGGATAAATTTCTGCATACGATACCGTTTTGGTAGACTAAAATTTTGCCCAGTAAGTAAGTGATAGTACCGCTTACCCGGATAAGTTTTTAGTAAACAATCCCTAAAAGTCTCTTACCGTTACAAGGTCTCAAAATGCTGGTAAAAGTTACGAGCCGACTTATATACAATGATTAATTCCCTGAATGACCATGAATGGACTTAATTCATCTAACAAATGAACCTACAAAGAACTTTAATAACACTTGTATTCAAACCAATGAACCTACAAGATCTTCAATAACACTTGTATTCGAACCGGGACCCATATATCTATTTTTTAAAATTTTAATAATATAACTTGTTAAAAAGAATACTAGTTGTGTATCCGCGCAATGTAGCGGGAGCCGTGAATTTTAACGATTTTTGAAGTTTCATTGGTTTTATTAGAGAAGATTTAACGATGATATAAGTTACACTTGGTCTTTACATATTAATACAATTTGAATAAATAAGAGTTATGGTTCCAATTACAGTATATGGATAAAAAAATTGTATGACAGTTTAAAATCTAATATATCTAAAATCCAACATATTTAAACGACTCCACAAATGTGTTCGATTTACACCAAGAGCAAAAAATCAAGAGATCGAGAGTGACATCGAGAGTTCTACAACAATTGAATGAGAGAACTTTTAATAACTCATGGTGAATATCAGTTTAAATCTCACATTTAGAGATGAGGAGAAGACATAGAGATATGAGATAGTGAATACATGAGTGAAATGTGTCAAAAGTATTTTGAAAACATGAAAAGAAAATGTAACAATGTGATTGGTTACTTGCTCTATATGTCATTTTAATTGTAGATTAAGAGATTTTAAGATTGAATGTATAAAATAGTACTAATTAATGCATTATGAGTTGATTTTAAGATTTTTAAGACTTTGTGCATAAATGTATAATACTTTGTGCATTAAAAATTGTTTTTAAGACTTTTGATAAATCTGGTTTATAATGTAGTATAGATAAACTAGTTGTGTACTCGCGCAATGAAGCGGGAGCCATAAATTTTAACGATTTTGAAGTTCCACTGATTTTATAAGATAAGATTTAACGATGATATAGGTCACACTTGGTCTTTACATATTATCGGTGAAAAAATTGTATGACAGTTTAAAATCCAATATATTTAAAATTCAACATATTTAAACGACTCCACAAATGTGTTCGATTTACACCAAGAGCAAAGAACCAAGAAACTTGAGTTTTAAGATAAACACTCAAAACCAATAAAGAAAACTACAAATTTGACAGATCATAAGCCATGAAAAAACAAAAAAAGATGGGTTTTAGAATGAAATTTCAACTGCTTACCATTTTTCTTGTCCAGAAACTCAGATTAAGGTTGAACTAATATATGTATATATATATTTCAAAAAAAC
>NC_037538.1:20503443-20517997 GCF_001531365.2 Cynara cardunculus var. scolymus
ATAAAAATATATTTTTTAAACATGTTTTAATTGATATACGATTATGTATGTTAATTTGATAAATGTTTAAAATGAAACATTTAAAAGTAAATGACATAAAGTAAATTAATTAATTAATTATGTGGTATAAAGTGTAAATTTAAAATTATAATTTAAAAAAAATTGGTTGTGAGAGGGTGAGTGTATGTGAAAGGGTGAATGTATGTGAGGATGTGAGAGAGTGAGTGTATGTGAGGATGTGAGTGTATGTGAGTAGAAGGTGAAAAATGGTATTTTGGTCTTTTAGTATTTTAAGACTTTTATTAAATTTGTTTAATAAGATAGTAAGATAAGATAAAGATATATATAAGTGGGTGATATTATAATGATATAAATAAAATGGGCCTGGTTCGGGTTAGGCCCAACTTCTGTCCATTCCAATCCCTTCCACCTTATCTGACTACACGTACAAGTACAACAATGGCGTAACCCACTCAATCCTCTATCACTACCACACACAAGCAGAAATGGCGTCCTTGGCACAGCAAATTGGTGGTCTGAGATGCCCATCTCTATCAACTCATCTATCAAGAAGATCCTCTTACAGAAATGATAGTATTAATCACACAGTGAAGAGAATTCAAACAACGAAGGCTGCTGCTGTTGTATCTAACGCCCAGACGAGAGAGAGAATGAAACTGAAAGAGATGTTTGAAGATGCTTACGAGAGGTGTCGCACGGCTCCGTATGAAGGTGTTGCGTTTACTGTTGATGATTTTCACAATGCCATCGAGAGGTTCGACTACAATTCTGAACTTGGATCTAAGGTATATAGCTAAGTGTCTCCTTGAACACAAAACCAATTATGTCTTACTCTCGAAATTCTTACGGATTTTGTTGCGAATTTAATAACAAACAAGGTTTTATTCTTGTACAATTCAATGAGCTGATAGCTTTCTGTTGGGCATTATAAAGTTCATATCAATTTTTGACATCCAAATTCAAAACTATTGGAGTAATCTTTAGCTATTAAAATTGGACAAGAATGATGTTTCTTGTTTTGGGTTGTGATAGCGGATATATTTAGGGTATGATTTGTGTCTACATTTAGGTGGAATGGATTGTATGATAGCTTTGTGTTAAACGCTAATGCCTAATTTAATTTGATTTTCCAACATTTCAATTTTCTGAGTACTGTTTGAAGATGTGAATGTGGTTATCTTTACTTGATGATAACGTGAATAACAAAACAGAGTAAAGATAACCACAAGGGTGTGCCTGATTGAGAGCTTGACTCCAAAGGTCAAAAGTACATGGAGGTCTCAGGCTCAAATCCAAGGAGGAATAAGAATCCCCTGTGGCCACGGAGGTTCAAATGCGATTACTCCGGGCTGTCTGCAAAGCAGGTGGTCGCCCTAGGATTAGTCGGCTAGCATAGCGGGTTGGATATCCAGGTTAATAGAAAAAACAGAGTAAAGATGAATGAGGTCTAACATTTATGGGTGAATCAAGTTTCATTAATTTCAGGAGTTGTACATTGGGATCATGCTATTAGCCTTCCTGTAAATTATGGTGGGATCATGCTATTAGCCATGGGTATGATTTGTGTTTCAAGTTTTTCAATCATTTTAGTGGCATTTTAATCAAATAAGTTTATGAGCCACTTACATCAAGGGAGATTTGATGATGATAATGATGCCATCTTAATAAAGCAAACCAAGCCAAGAGAATCTAGTAAATCTCACAAATGGGATCCGGGTAGGGTAAGATGTATGCAGTCTTTCTTCTACCCCAAAGGGTAAAGAGGCTGTTTCGATGATGATGCCATCTTAATGTATCTTCAAAATTTGGATCTCAAAACACTTCCCTTTAAGTCTTAAATTATGAGGAACGGGTTTTGGTGTTCTTTAGTTCTTTTCTTGCTTAATTATTTCGACGAAAATGAATGGTTAAGACTTAAGGAAGGTGAGGATCAATCCCTATTATAAGTCCCTTCCTAAAGTGTAAGTTATTTATGGAGGGGAAGTTTGTTAAATTAAATGGAATAATTGTCCACCAAAATTATATCCTATCTAGGATCCATTTGGTCATTTAACTTAATTGAACCAATATCAATACGCTTAATTATTCAAATCCATATTACAGGTTATATTCATTGGAACTGGATTTGGAAGTAAATTTGTTCATTGGATGAGCAAAACGAGTTCCAATTCGTATTCTAGACCTGGAGTTGATTTTTGCTGCACCCAAAACCGTATAATGAAAAATTTAGGAGCATTTGACATTTCCAAAAGATGATACGAGTAAACCCATGCTTCACTTTGGATCTAAGAAGGAACTTTATAAAGAAAATGGAGAATCCCCGTTCAAGAAGTATCCATTTGTGCAAAGAAACAGATGCCACATAGTTCTTTCTCTCTTTGTTTTCATAAAAGACAACTTATGATTTGTAAATTGGAACCTTCTCGATTCCAGTATATATATATATATATATATATATATATATATATATATATATATACACGTATGTGTATCAGTGTTACCCTGAGTTGGTCTTCTTTAAAATTGGCATTGGAAGAATGTTTTGATGAATGATGGTAATTGCTATGGTGTAGGTCAGAGGAACTGTTTTCAATGTAGACGCAAATGGAGCATATGTTGACATCACAGCAAAGTCCTCAGCATTCTTGCCAGTTAGGGAGGCTTGTATTCATGGTATAAAGCATGTACAAGAGGCTGGCATAGTCCCCGGTATGCGTGACGAATATATTATCATTGGTGAAAACGAACATGATGATAGCTTAATCTTGAGCTTACGTCAAATTCAGTATGACCTGGCATGGGAGCGATGTCGACAGCTTCAAGCTGAAGATGTTGTTCTTAAGGGTAAGGTAAGTAATAGTTGAAAAAGGGAACCATAGTTTCACTTTCTTTGACCTACTATCATGTATTTTAAAATGTTTCATATATGCATAATCTCTTGTGTTTTCCCTTGCATCTGTAAAGGTTGTTGGTGCCAACAAAGGTGGAGTTGTGGCGATTGTCGAGGGACTTCGTGGATTCATTCCGTTTTCACAAATTTCCTCGGTTAGTTCCCTTGATCTGGATCATAAAGGATTATCTTTTAAAAAAATTATTTGATTTTTAAAAAAATTATTTTATTTTAAAAAAATTTCATTTGGTATTGGTTTGGATGGAATTTTTTCTTGATTCATGTGTTATAACGAAGTATTCTTAACATGATACGTGTTTAATGTGTCATGTAATTATCAGAATTCGAGTGCAGAAGAGCTTCTTGAGCAGGAAATTCCGTTAAAGTTTGTGGAGGTAGACGAAGAACAATCAAGACTAATTTTGAGTAATCGCAAGGCGAGGGCTGATAGCCAGGCACAGTTGGGAATCGGGTCTGTTGTGACTGGTATTGTTCAGAGCCTGAAACCGTATGGTGCTTTCATTGATATCGGTGGAGTCAATGGGCTTCTCCATGTTAGTCAGATCAGCCATGATCGTGTCTCTGATATCGCCACCGTCCTTCAACCTGGCGATACTCTTAAGGTACTAGTAGTTGTTCGTTTAGGTTTGTCTAGCTGTTAACTTCAAGAGTCCCTTTAGGGTTAACTTCATAGCCCTCTCAGGGTCTTCCAAATGTCTTAGTTTTGTAATGTAGCAAAAAATTATTGTATGCAGGTCATGGTATTGAGCCACGATCGTGAGAGAGGCCGAGTTAGTCTATCTACTAAGAAACTGGAGCCGACTCCTGGAGACATGATTCGCAACCCTAAGTTGGTTTTTGAGAAGGTAACAACTATTTAGCTTTAGTAAATATTAGTCTTTCAGTTTATTAAACATGATTCTGTGGGGTGTTTTGTAGAACCCATGAAAGGAACTATCTGTTCTTAGTTGCCGCCTTGTTTGAGTCATGGTATTATGTGAAAGTTTTTGAACCGAACTAAGCCGAGCCAGTTGGATGTTCTTTTCTGTTAATTATGAATAATTTTTGTTAATTTTAGTAAGAAATGCAAGATCATCCTAGGCCATGTCTGTCAACCGAAAACCAGCTTATTTTTTAAACTTATTAAAAAAGTCTTGTTTGAGTAGTCATAAGCTAGCTTTTCGAAAAGCTACTTAAAGGTAGCATTTCAATATGCTTTTTTTCTTCTTCCAAATCATACCCCTTGTATTTTTGTCCAATTAATTTATCGACATGCCCTTTTGGGTCATTTTACAATGTGATATCTAGCTTATTAGCTACTTTATCAGCCAACTGATAGCTTATTAACTAGCTTGTGTCCTTATATTTCAGGCGGAGGAGATGGCTATGACCTTCAGGCAGAGAATTGCTCAAGCAGAAGCCATGGCTCGTGCTGACATGCTTAGATTCTCACCTGAGGTATCACCATTTCGTTCTTTTTATCCTACAAACAAACAATGGAAAGTAGAAAACGTTAACCAAGATATCTATCCTTTTGCAGAGTGAACTGAGTTTGAACTCAGATGGGATATTAGGTCCACTCGGCTCGGACCTGCCTCCGGATGGTTTGGATTTGAACGAAAGCCCCCTGCCCGAAGGTTCATCATAAACTTCACATATATGTTGTTGTTCTTTGTAGTTAATGTAGAAAGATTATTGAAGTGATTTCACATTTCCATCATGTAAAGCAGTCTGTTTTGTTATAAAACATTCGCACGTTCAAGCTACGTGCACAGTGCACCATTCTACGCGACACTCGTGTAATGATATGTATCATTTAAAGCATATAACAGGCTCTCTGTTTCATTCTCTCTTCTCTTGTATGTCTAAGTCAAGTTGCATAAACTAGAGATGGTCATCCATAACCAAATTTTTGTAACTGGTCCCGGTTAATTGCAACCGGGTCCAGCCCAACTGATCGGGCCTGTTACTAACTAGTCGGTTACACCGGTCTAAAAGAAAATCGGGCTTATACGTGGCCTTTGGTAACAAGTCTTATAACCAGGCCTTAGGACCGAATGACAACATTTCTTTTTCATCTTTTTGTAATTTAGTTTAATTATTATATTTATATGTAATAAAAAACAGGTTTTCATAACCGGTTAGCCCAACCAGTTACTATCGGTTACTCTTTTTCTGGTTGACAACCGGTTATAACCGATTAACCCCTAGGGGGTCATGACCTTGCCTGACCGGTTACCTGTTTTGCACATTCCTAACTGATAACCAAGCATTTGGTATGACTTCTCAACCTAATGTTTTGGACAACCCAACCCAAACAAAAGTAGAAATCAAATTGTATAGGTTGGGTTGGTCAGGTTAAAACGTTGGTACATCACTATACAACCTGGCTAAGCGATGATGTTTATATGAAGTAAATTTGAAATGAGAGCATATAAGGGTAATAATTAACCTAAGAGATAATAAAAATTGTTTTCATGAAACTTTCTATTAAGGGTAACAATTAAATGTATCAGTTGAGGAGTTAAGAATCCTATTAAATACATGGTATAGAAAGGTAGATGTTCATCGGGTTGGGTTGAATTCAAATAACCCACTTCCAATTCAAATAACCCACTTCCAATTCAAATAACTCGATTAGGTAACGAGTGGCTTCAAGTTGGGTTAGCCAGGTTGGTCTGATTAGATGGTTTTTGGTGCATCCCTAGTAAAAACGATTGTTTCTAACCGCTAGTCTTTGCCGATTATTCATCCTAGCCGTAAACCTATCTTTCTCCGAAAAATTTATAATCAATGTAACTGGTTCTAAGGGCCAATGCCATTTTTTTACCGTATTTTGAAATTCTAACGTAATTTAATTACTGAAATAAACTTATAAGTAAATCACTGTTTTGGTACCTGAGGCTTGTTATTTGTTATGAAATTGGTCCTCTATCTTCTTTGATTATAAAAAGAACCATCCACTTATTTAATTTGTTTTGGATTTGGTCCCTTGTGTAACGACCACCTATTTTTTGTTGTCAACCTCCATCATGTGCGCTGCAAGCGAGGGTAATTTTGTCTATTCATATTTCTTTTTCTTCTGCACTAATTCCTTCTCTTTTAATGTCATTTTTCCCAACAAAAACCCCACTCCTCCTTCAACATAGAAGCATCCAAGCATTTAATATACAAAAATGATGTTGTGCTACTGTGGTGCAAATACGGTTGTGCATATATCCTGGACAAGTTCAAACCCAGGCCGAAGATTCTTCGCATGTTCACAAGTTGTAAGGTTTTTTTTTTGGGTTTAACCATTCCTTTGATTAGCCTTAACCCTTTGCCCCTTGATTATTACAGGGATCCATTCATCGATTTATTGGTTGGGTTGATCCACCCATGTGTACTCAATCATTGGTGGTTATACATGGTTTATTGAGATCAAAGAACTCATCTGAAGGACAAATGCAGTGGAGGCTCGTAGATTAAAGGCATTGTTGTTCTATCACTTGGTTGTTACTTGTACTTTGACCTAATCTATTGTAAAGGTCAATAATCTATATAACTTGATGCTTTTGTTATATGGAATGAAAATTATGTTTTCTTGGAACCATATATATACTTTGTATGTTCAAATGATATTGCTCAAGTGGGCCAAATCAGGCATCCATAGTATGAAACAACCATTTGGTACCATAAAATGACAACCATGAATTAATAGCAAGAGTCATTAATTGTAAGCATAGCCACAAAAGGAAGTTCATATCACCATAAAAGTAAATAATATAGTTGCTAGACACCACATCAAAGCAAAGCAAAAGACACTAGAGCTAGTACCACAAAATGAAGTTCATATGACCACAAAAGAACTGGTACCACCACATCAAATTGCCCGATTTTCATGTCCCTTACAAGTCCTGCCACTGGTTATCTCTTTTTGCACTGGATACAACTCACAGTCTTCCTTATCTTTTAAAGCTTTGAAATTTTGATTACAAAAAATGGCTTAATTGCTTAACACTCTTCCTTTTCTTCTCTTTTGGTCTACCAACCTATGTGTGAATTGTGATGAAGTGGTGGAGTTAGGCTGACTTTTATGTATGTATTAATGTATGTGTGTGTATATATCAATATATGTATTTAATATTAATTTATGTTTTATACATAATATACTTAATTTTTATTTATTTAAAAAAAGAAGGTAAAAAGATGGACTTGCCCAGTTGATCCTTCTCATCCTCCTCAGCGATTTGATGACGATAACTTTATGTACTTGGTGAATTCTAGTAACAAATTCTAGATGTTAGCAAACTACCACTAATGGGCTGTTTACTAGGCGCTGACTGGTCAGCAGTCAGCTTGTTTACTAAATTATCGCTCTGACTGAAATCTGACTGGTATGCTGACCGAGCACTTACCGAGACAGCACAAAAATGATGCTTACCCGGGTCATATTTTTATTTTCCATGTGTGCCCTTTTCACGATTAGGTTTCTTCTCGATTCTCCTCCTCCCCTCTCCCACCCTCGTCACTCCCGACCCTAGTCACTATGGCACTTATCATTCTCGTGAATGAATGAGAAGTTTGTATCAACAATTGATCATGTGGCGTTGATCCCGATAGTTTTCGTGCAGTCTCGATTCCATGGCCGAAAATCGATATCTCATTGAGGTAAAACATGATCAAACCACCACAAGAAATAACAATCAACGAATGGAGAAGACAAATTACGAAGAACCCAGATGATTCCATGAGCCGAAAACAAAAACCTAGATTCTAGATCTTCGAATTGAAGCAGAAATTGGTGTGTTTCTCAATGTCGTATAGAACGGTGTTGATGGAAGATGAAGGCAGAGATACGATCCATGGCGATTGGGGAAATCAGGGCCTAATTGTGAAAATATTTAGAAGGTTTATAGAAGAAGATGATAAACCCTGGATTTCGATTTTGGGATCTGATCTGAAATTGGGAATGGAGATGGAAATCGGAAGAATCGATGCGAAGAAAACGGAGTAAGAAAGAGCGGAGGAATGGGGGTGTATTGGGAGAAGTGCATTGTAAATTAGGTTGAACTTTTGTCGTTTATTATATTTTCTACAACTTGCAATATATGGTTTATTTCAATGCTTCGGTATGGGCATGGATATAGCTAAATCTTTTCTATATTATTACATATAACTACAAATAGGGTTATAATGGTAATTTTATTGTTGGTAAACACTTACTAAAAACATTTGGTAAACACTCTTACTTGGAACAACACTTACCGGAACAACACTTACTCAGGTCAACAATCATACCCGGTAAGAGTTGGTAAACCACCCCTAAGTCTATTTAGTGATTGTTGGAAGTTTACTTTGTAGTTAGAACTTATGACTACTATCTCTGAATGTTTTATCAATTATTATAATAGCATACTTAGTTATTTTATTCTATGTAACCAATTTAGTGAGCTAAAGACAAAGCCTCACATACCAAATAAAAACTTCATGATATATCGAAGAAGTAGCTGAAGATAAAGACATGAAGACCTGAAGCTGTTTCAGTGAGTCATCCTAACTAAAGATGTGAGAACTAATTAAGCAAGAACTCAGCAAAAACTGAAGAAAGCCTCAACATCATCTTTCTAGTTGAACATGAATCTTTCTTATCAAGCCTAAGTCTTTATCCACTCTTGCAAAAGTCAAAATCCATGCACTATGTGATAAAAGATACAATACGACCACTGTTTTATTGTCCCTTCAAGCATGAGCACTCCCGTGGTGCACTGTTTATATCCCGCCAAAGTATGCCCAACTCAAGGATAAGTTGTACCAACAAGACTCTCCCTAAATGACACAGGGATTGTACCAACCTCTTGCATTAATTGCACATGGTATAATAACCAAGTAATTCTTCATTCTTAGTGTTGTCCAAAAAGTCAAGCTTCTCCATTTCTTTTCTTCTCTCCTGCTGTTTCTGTGCAAGAGTGTATGTATGATTCTATAACTTTGTTTTCTAGAGATTCTTAGTGCTCTCCGAAATCAAAATTAGATTTTTTAGAGGTTTTATGCTTTATCTTCTTCTGCAAACAATCTGTAAATTGATGTATTGATTCTTCCCATGATCAATAAAAGAATTTGAAAAGTTAAAAAAAATGTTTGTATTCAACCCCTTCTATAAACCCTAACAGGCTTGATGCACCTCCCGGGACCAATAACTAGTATTAAAGTAGTGTTCTCATTCTTTTTCTCTTCCCATCTGATCCAACTATGGATGCTAAGAACTATAATGAAAATGGTTCTCTTGGCAGACCTCCCAGATTCAGTAGAGAAGACTTCTCTCTAGAGAATAATCGTATGTTTCTATTTCTTGAGGGTGTGGCTCCTCAAATCCCACAGTACATCAGAAATGGACCACTCGTTCCATTTTTCACCATTGATGTTGTTTTAGCAATTGGCACACACTCTAGAACTTCTGAACGTGTGGTTGCGAAAAAAATTCAGCAAAAGGCAAAAACTGTCATTGCCGTGTGTTGGTCCCAAATGGATTCTACAAGAGTAAGGTAACAATTTGTAGATGGGGAAGGTTGAATACCAACGCATCATTTTCACCTCTTTAAATTCATTTATTAATTAAAGAATATCAATACATAATTTACTGATTGTTGGAGAAAAATATAAGTTTAAAACCTAATATAAACAATCTTTAGAATCACACAGAAGATGCACAAAGAAAGATAAGAACAAGAGAGAAAAGAGTTGTACAGGAAGAAGAAGGTGTTTTTGAGAAGATGATTCTTCTCAGCTATTTATACCCATTGCATTTAATACAAGTCAGAGGGTACAAGTCAAGTGACAAACTTCTATTGGAGAGCTTGTCCTTTGTCTTCAAATATGCTGGATTTTGGTCGCATATGAACAATTGACTTTTACAATGTTGGTAAGTATGTTTGGAGATAATAAAGTAACTCCATACATGTACCTTTCTGTGTAAGGTATGGGGCTGTCTTTTTGTGCATATAAAATAAGACAAAAATTAATCTTGTAAAACCAAATTCATTTCATCTTGAAGGTTCTTTAGTGTTCGCTGAGCCTTGGTCAGATTTCACAATTTGATTTAGACATTCTTGTTATCACTGAATCCACTTTAGATCACGAACTTTCATGTCTCTATCTTCAGCTACTTCTTCGACATTGCTGAAAGTTTCTTTGGTGTGAATTTTATCTTCGAGGAATACTTATTCTTCAAGAATGTTTATAAAACGTATTCGGCGATCACTGAACAGACTCAGAGATGATGGTTGAAACAGAACAGAAACAGAACAAAGTATATTTCACTAAGTATGGAGGGTCATCATCAAATCACTGAGAGAGTTTGTTGAATTTCATTTAAGTTGTAAGAAGACATTATAAGAGAAAATGAGATTTACTCACTGGAAATTTAAACAGTGAAACCATATTACTAATAAATGTCTTAAGAGGAATATAAGTGAACATAGTAAAAATACATACACAATAGGACTCATATATACTTGTCTCGGTTACTGTTTTTAGGGATCTTTTTCAGTGTATGATAAGATAATTCACTTTTGAAATTTCATTAAGTTGAAATAGGAACAATAAAATAGAATGAAATTACAATTGTTGTAAGTACTAAAATTAAAATCTATACACTAAAAGTGGAAAGCTAATAAAATTACAAGAGTGCCTTAGTCAAGATTATCAAGAGGAATATGATCAGGGACTTCTTCTCCTTGGTTCTTTCTTTTCAGCATTTCTTTCCTGATTTTTAGGTCCATTATCTCTCCAAAAAGGTCTTCATTCAGCTAGGTCCGAATATATTCTAGATGTTCCATAGGACAAAGATGGATTTCTGAGAATCGTTGAAACCTATATTGACCATCATAATCAATGAACATAAGTCCATACTGGCAAGGACCCTTCTCAGGTAGTGATAAATTCAACATGGATATGTATGGCTTCTTCATATGCTTGAAGAGTTCATCAACTGAGAATTTTGTTTCATGCTCGTTCTTGTGTGATGGTCCCTCTTCAACATCAGAGATGGTATTTCTTCTTCGAGAGGGCTTTTGTGGTAGAGGATGAACTTCAATGATTCTTTAAATTTGATCGAACAGTTCATTCAACACTTCTTCAATGTAAGACTTGTGCTTGGACTTTGATTTCTGAATTACATGCCGAATCTCTAACCACTCATAGAAGCCATATTTGCTCAGATAAGATGAATATTTAGTGAAGACTTTCTTGTTCTCTCTAAAGATGACCATGGAGATCAGGAGAACACCATCTTTCATCCACCCGTTGATGGTACGTTCGTTAACACGCATGGGTTCAGGTAAAGGCTCTCCCCAATATTGGCTAGTTATATTATGTATGGGTCAATCCTTGTATCCACTCTTTCTCGGCATCAGTTCAACTCATGATCCTCAGTGTCAGCTCTTTCTGATTTTCCCTTTCAGCTTCTCTTGAGAGTAGAAATTGAGCACCTATCGAGTCATTCTTCTTGAACTTCCCTTCAACATTAGCTTTGACCACCTTCTACGTCTTGATTAGACTGGTGCTATTGATTCAACCAATACATCAGTCCATGGCCATGTTAATCAAATTGTGTCATCAAGGGGCCCAAAAATATCTCTCTCATCTTGAAAGGAGCAAATCCCATTTTGCATGTACACGACTTATACACTATCTATGTTATGCCCAACATAGTCCTTATGATCATCCGATTAAGGTTAACTTTAAACTATATCAAAGCACAACACTTCTCATGCATTGGGTACCAATGTACATCTCAGGTCTAAGGATAAGAAAGTTTACTTATTTCAGGACTCATCTTATGACGTCGATCTATGAGGTGATCCTGACCGTGGGTTTTATCCAACACTTGTCCCCGACAAGTGCATGTGACTCTGGTTGCACTCATTGCGCTTCCAACTTGGATTATGACCAAAGTTCACAATGACCTTGATTTATTACTAGTCCTCTAGTAATAATTAGTCAAGGACAATTCTAAATAATATGATCATCATTTTATTTAAGGATACTTAAACGTGCAAAAATTGAACACAATAATGTTTAATGTAAATACCCATATCCAATATGCCAAAACATAACTGTTTATCGTTCAAATAATTAAAGTCTACTACTAAGATCCATTATACTAATGTACTACAAAACCTCAAGCCTATCGAACTAGTATGAGCATCATGCTTGTTTTAACTCAAAGGCTTGGTGAGAGGATTTGCTGGATTTTCTTCTGATCGAACTTTGCATATTTTTACATCACCTCGATCAATAATTTCATGAATAAGATGATATCATCTTAGTATATGCTTAAAGCGCTTATGTAACCTTGGTTCTTTTGCTTGAGCTATGGCACCCTCGTTGTCGCAATAGATCTCGACAGGGTCACATATGCTAGGAACTACCCCAAGGTCAGAGATGAATTTCTTCATTCAAATAGCTTCCTTTGCGACGTCTGACACTGCAATGTACTCTGATTATGTAGTTGAGTCCGCTATAGTGCTTTGTTTGTAGCTCTTCCAACTCACATCACCTCCATTTAACACAAACACATATCCCGATTGTGATTTAAAGTCATCACAGTCGGTCTGGAAACTAGCATCTGTGTATCCTTGGATACACAAATCTCTTTCTTCACCTCCGTACAGTAAAAACATATCCTTAGTTCTTCTTCGGTATTTCAGGATATTCTTTACTGCTACCCAATGAGCATCACCTGGGTTTGACTGATATCTGCTCTTCATGCTTAAAGCATATGATACGTCCGGTCTAGTACATAACATGGCATACATTATTGAACCGATGGCTGAAGCATAGGAAATACCCATCATGCGGTTCGTGTCCTCTTTAGTACTAGGACATTGAGTTCTACTCAGTTGTGTGTTGTGTACCATTGGAAAGTTTCCTCTCTTGAAACCCTCCATCTTGAAGCATTCCAAGATTTTGTCAATGTATGTACTTTGGCTTAGTCCAATTAAGCACTTAGATCTATCACGATAGATCTTTATGCTAATAATGTATGCAGCCTCTCCTAAATCCTTCATCGCGAAACATTTCCCTAACCATGATTTTACTTCCTTAAGTGTTGGGATGTTGTTTCCGATGATTAGTATATCATCGACATATAGGATTAGGAATACTATTATGCTCCCACTGACCTTCTTGTATACACAAGGTTGATCTTCGTTTTTTATGAAACCAAATTCCTTGATTTTCTCGTCAAAACGAAGGTTCCAACTACGAGATGCTTGCTTCAGTCCATATATAGACTTCTGCAATTTACATACCTAACCAGGATACTTTGGATGTTTAAAACCTTATGGTTGTACCATGTACACGTCCTCGCTTAAGGATTCGTTAAGGAATGCAGTTTTAACATCCATTTGCCATATCTCATAATCATGATATGTAGCTATGGCAAGTAGGATCCTGATCGATTTATCATAGCTACTGGAGAAAAGGTTTCATCATAATCTACTCCTTGAGTCTGTGTGAAATCTTTTGCTACAAACCTAGCTTTATAGGTATGTACAGTCCCATCCATGTCAGTTTTCTTTTTGAATACCCATTTGCTTCCTACGATTTTGCACCCGACAGGTGCATAGCCAAGTTCCAAACTTGGTTATCTGCCATGGATTGTATTTCGGCCTTCATGGTATCATGACATTTATCAGATTCCAAACCTGATACGGCTTCCTGGTAGGTAATTGGTTGATGAACCATGTCATTTCCAATAAGATAACCATATCTTTCAGGCTCAAGACGGTTCGTACATGATTTTCGGATTGTTTGTATCTCATCATTTTCCTCTACAACTTGTTGAGGTTGATCATCTCGTTGTTGGTCAGGGTCAACCATTGTCTCATCTTGTGGTTCTTGAGTTTCCTCAAGATCTACTGTATTCCCCGTTGTGGTTCTTGATAGAAAATCATTTTCTAAGAACTCACCACGTCGCGCAACAAAGATTTTGTTCTCGCTGGGTTTGTAGAAATAATATCCAATAGTCTCTTTTGGATATCCCACAAAGATGCATTTTTCAGACCCCGAGTCAAGCTTTTTAGAAGCCTCTTGCTTAACATAAGCATTACAACCCCATATTCTCATATAAGACAGTTTTGGGATCTTCCTAGACCACAGTTCATATGGAGTCTTTTCGGTCCTTTGGCAGAGAGGTACAACTCATCATAGAGTGAACCATGTCCAACAAGGTTCTATTTCTCCTTTTGAACACACCATTATGTGAGTCCAAATTTACTGATCAATCTTCATTAACATCACAACAATCATGGCAGATCTTGATTTAACAATAAGAACACATTAAGAACTTTGAGAGAGATGAGAGGAAAAGTCAATATCTTCAATCTTGGTCAAACCTCTATTACGTATCAAATCTTACAATTATGCTCTCCTCTAATTACAAAGACTATCATTATTTATATGGTCAAACTAACTAAACAAAGTCAAAGTTAAACTTCTATAAGAAAAGTCAAACACGCTGACTTTTACAAATATAGACTATTTATAAACTTTCAAGACGAATACAATTAATACTGATTTTTCAATCCTAACATTCTCCCCCTTTGTATTCAGACTTGAAAGAAAATTCTGCGCTTTGAGTCCTTGTTTGAACTTTGAAAC
>NC_037538.1:20522412-20532209 GCF_001531365.2 Cynara cardunculus var. scolymus
AGGCAATTTTTAAAATATATATTTCTGGAATGCTCTCTAAGAGTCACAAAACTCTTTTCTGACTCAGCAATCTTCTCTCGCAATTCTTGATTCTCCTTCTTTAGAATATCTGCCATTTTAAAAAATTGATCAGTTAAGGATCTATGCAGTGAAATCAGATAACAGAAATATGAACAGATAAGCTCAAAAAGAATATAAAAATACAAACACTGAAAACACACACACACAAAAACAGATATACAATGATCCAAAAGAAAATCTAAACACAAACAAACTAAGAAACCAAAAACAGTCCAAAAACACTGATTCTAAGTCCAAAAACAATACAATATAGATGTTACACTTTAAAAAAAATGATCTATCTGCTCTCGAAAGTCTATCTAAAAAAAATCCACTTGAAGGCTTCTCTTATCGATTGCTTCACTTGGGCTGCTGTGAAGCTGAATGAAATGACTCCAATGAAGAAATCTGCTTATGTTCCTTCAAAACTGTGTAGCTTCAAAAACTTACTTGACCTCTGTGCAGATAGCTTCTGATTCAGTCCTCAAATCCACAAATATACAATCACAAAACATAATTAAGATCTAAATAAACTGATGTTTTAGTCTGCTGTTAAAACAACAATGATTGATGTTGCACCAAACATTCTGTTTCAAAGAAATCTGAGCTGTTGTTGTAGAACTGTGTAGTTGCTGTGAGCTGCAATGTAGCCAATCTTGACTATCAACCTGCTGCTTAAATCTGCAGTTTGAATCGAATCAGACACCTGCACACTGATAATTCACACAAGAATGATGTTTAAAAAACAGCCAAAGAATGACTGTTGACTAAAAGCCAAATCAGGTACAAACTTGCTATTTCAAATMAAATCAACCAAATATGCTGTAAACAGTAAGAACCAAGCTGTTGCTGTGTCTTCTTGTTGCTCCAAACCCAAACCTTGCTATGCCTTAAAATCTTCCAAAGAGTACTTTGATGTACCTGCTGTTTCAAATCTAAACCTGCTGCATCTGTTTCAATCCAAATCTAAACCTGTTTCAAATCTAAATCTAAATCAAAATAGATGATACCTGTCCCCGAGAGGGTCTACAAGAAGAGAAACAGTTTGTAGAAGGGAGGGGGGATGAATACAAATACAATATTTTCAAATTTAAAATATATATTGATAGAGAAGATCAATACAGATTTTACAAGATTGTTTGTGGAAAGATAAGGTAATAAAAACCCATCTAAACAATCTTTTGTTACACACCAAACCTTAGCAAATTACAAGAAAAGAAATTGTTGTAAAGAAGATCCTTTACTTAAGCTAGAAAATGCTTGAAGTAAGAATTAGGGTTAGAGAGTGAGTTGCGCGCACTCTACATGGAGAAAAAACACTTCTATTTATACCTGGTGCATTAAATGTTCATTTAATGCAATATGGTAGGATTAGAGTGCGTGTCAAGCCTTAAGAAGAAGGCTTGTCCTTTGCTACAGTGAATAGTACAAAAAGCACTATTTGTGAGCAGACATCCTTACCTAAAGTTGGTGGACAAAGAGTCGACTAGTCGGCTCCGTACCATACTAACTTTCGTAAGGGTATGGGTTTTGTCCTTTGTGTGCATAAGGACAAGAAAACAACAATCGTGCTAAGCAAGTTTTCTTTGATCGCTGAATGCTGGAATGACCTGAAGGTCTCATCATCATTCGCTGAAGCTTGAACTATCTTCACACATATGTAGACAGGCTTGTAATCACTGAGTACCGCTTCAGATCACGTACTCGCCGGTCTCTAATTTGTAGTTTCAGTCTTCGACGTTTGCTGAAGGTTTTTTGGTGTGAGTGTTGTCTTCTTGAAGTATTGCTGTCTCTGATAGATTTACAAAACAAGTTCTTCAACGAAAACTGACCATACTCAGCGAAGATTGCTGGAACTGAAAATACAGAAACATAAATACAACGTACAAGTGAAAAAGGGTTATCATCAAATCACTGAGAGAGGATCAACAATCTCTCCCTATTTGATGATAACAAGATAACATAAAGAAGGTTACAGATAAAGTACATGTCCCTTTTTACTATTTTGGGATCTTTTTCAGTTTGGTCAGTCTCAGCTTGAAATTTTTTCTTAAGTTATATCTAGGAATAATTACAAGTATGGAAACTGAAACTAAAAGCTTATTCACTGATTTATAGATTATCAGTGAATGCGAAAAGTAACACTGTAACTTATAGACTTGTGTCCCTATTACTTTTTTCAGGGATCTTTTTCAGTGAAGTACATGGAATACTCATTTTATTAATCATAGGAAATATTACAAGTATTACAATACATGTCCAAAACTTACAAAATATAAGTACAAATCACTGAAAGTAGATATAGTACAAATCACTGAAAGTAAATATAATTGAGATATCATGCACACGTACACATCATCAACAATCCATATCATGCAAAAATAATTTGTACTTAGGTATGCATCCAAGTGAAATCTCATGAAGACTCACCTGATAACGAAGGTTGCTTAACTAACGTCGCTGACTGGTAACCTATAATTTATAATAGCGAATAGCATATAAATGATTAATTTCTCCCAAAGGCTAACATAAAAGTCAACTTACGGTCAACTACGTCGACTAGGGTCAACCTTGGTCAACTATGCTTAAAAACGCTCCTTACATCAATTAAAATAATAAGAACCGTGAGTTCCGACATAAGGTGTATCGTCTAGCTATATATCTTAAAATGATATCACAAACGTGATTATTAAGTTATCTATTATATGATAGACATGTTAATAATTACATATTTCGAGTTAAAAGCGTCTTAATAAATTTACAACTCGAGTAACACTTCGTATAGTCAATTATTTATTTTATAACTCAATAACATCATCTTTTATAAAATAAATGTCTAGACGATATATATATATAATATATATAAACTCAAGAGCTACGCTTTAATCTAAAAAAAAATCATCAAATTATTTAAATGATTCATTCTAATTATCCCCAAATAATTACATAGTTAAAGTAGTAAATTTCAACCTTGACGGTATTTTTATAAAGCAAAATGGTCACGTATTTTTCAAAATACACATTCTTTAATTTTAGAGGCATTTTGGTAATTTTATAAAAATAATAATATAATATAAAAAATGAAGATCATAGACCAATCCCCAAGATATATTGTTATTCCGGTAAATTTTTGAAGCAAAGACGCAATGTATTGCTAAAATACCGATTTTTCAGTTATAAAGTCATTTTGGTAACTAAACGAGATGAATAATCGAAATGAGGTCAAAATTTGCCTTTTACAAAATACAAACAAACTTAATGAAAGTCTCATAAAATTATTATGGAGAAAATTATTTCTAGAAATTGAAGGGACAAAATGCTAATTTCTGAAACTTAAATATTTAATGTATAATAACAATATCAGTGCATAATAAATAACAAAACGCATACCTAGCCTATTGGTTAACGCTCAATGCTCTAGGCTGAGGTCGTGGGTTTGAGCCACGCCCTCAACATGCATTATCCTATTTTTTTAAGGTAGACGGACGCAATATTGGGTCTGGTCGACCAGCCCGTCAAACAGGCCCAACAACATCAAACAGGCCCAACAACAGCAAAATGACAGCAGCCATGGCTACAAGATTGAAGCTTTTCAACTTCGAAAATAGCTCGTTTCTTGACGTTTTTTCCTCATTCTTTTTGCACCAAACTCTTGGTAATATTTTTACCAACACTTTGACATAAAGAACACGAATTTTCATCAAGTATTGAGCCTCCTACGCTCGTTTAAAGTTACGATTTTAAAACCACTCGAAAATCAATAAAAAAACTCAAAATCGAACACTCAAAACTAAAATCTGAGACATAAGGCTACTAAGGTTTCATAGAGGACCTAAAAACGAAGCCATCCATATAAAGAACTAGAAATTTGGTTGAGTATTTTACCTCCAATCGTCAATAAACGGAGCTTTGCGAACCCGAACTTCACCCTCTGGTTTCTCCATCGACTCTCAACGAAAGTTCGGTTTTCTTGAAGCAAAAATGTAGAGCAAAGTGTCGTCTACATGTATATGAAATTTTTTGTCGTAATAGTTGAATATTCAGATCAATAGAGAGCTTCAAAGGAGAGGTCGTTTTCGTATTTCTGAATTTGCAGATCTGATGCATATTTACAAAACAGGTCCTTCTGATTTGGACCTGTTTACATCTGACTCAACCCTTAACTATCGCGAATTTACAACTTTCACCCACGTCTTGACTTTTTCTTTCACTTTTGGTCCGATTTTTCTACTTCTTTTAATTTCTTTATTCATTTATATATATATATATATATATATATATATACAAAAGTATAAGTACATGTGTTATGTATTTTATAAAAAAAATAATAATAATGAAGATAAATTATTTATTCCTCGAAATTTTTGGGTTTTACAACTCTTCCCTCCTTCAAGAAATTCCGTCATCGGAATTAATACTTGCTAAAACAATTAAGGATATTTAGCTTTCATCTCTTCTTCTGGTTCCCACATCATTAATGCGCCTTTATGGAATTTCCACTTAACTAATACAAGTGGTATACTTTTGTTTCTTAGTCTTTTTGTCTTTTTATCCAATATATCAATTGGCTCTTCCACATAAGCGAGTTTGTCGTTRACCTCGATGTCTTCCAAATCCACAACAGTTGATTCGTCAACTAAACATTTTCTCAAGTTTGACACATGAAAGGTATTGTGAATACCACCTAACTCATTTGGTAGTTTCAACCGATAAGCAACTGCTCCTACTCTTGCAGTTATCTCAAATGGTCCAATATACCTTAGACTTAACTTACCTTTCTTCCCAAATCTTACGACCCCTTTCCATGGCGATATTTTCAACAAGACCTTATCACCTACTTGAAATTCCAAAGGTCGACGTCTTCTATCCGCATAATTCTTTTGTCTATCTTGCGCAACCTTTAACCTCTCCCTGATCTGTACTATTTTATCAGATGTCTGTTGGACTAACTCGGGTCCAGCTAGTTGTCTTTCTCCAATGTCTGCCCAACAAATTGGAGTTCTACACTTACGGCCATATAACGCTTCAAATGGTGTCGCCTTGATGCTCGAATGGTAACTATTGTTATAAGCAAATTCTATCAATGGGAGGTGGTTGTCCCAACTACCTCCAAAGTCAATCACACAAGCTCTCAACATATCTTCTAGTGTTTGTATCGTCCTCTCACTCTGGCCATCACTTAGCATCTCTATCTGAGACAATGGATATCGGTACACCATGTCTCGAGACGATCTCATTGACATAAAGTTGGGCCAATCATTCTAATGTATACTTGTTGCTGATCGGTAAGAAGTGAGCAGATTTCGTTAGTCGATCCACAATTACCCATATGGCATCGTGTCCTTTTACCGTCCTTGGAAGTTTGGTGACAAAATCCATCGTTATCATATCCCACTTCCATACTGGGATCTCTATTTGTTGCAACATTCCAGATGGCTTTTGATGCTCTGTCTTCACTTTCAAGTACGTTAAGCATTTCCCCACATAGCTAGCTAATGCCCTTTTCATACCAGGCCACCAATAGCTTTCTTTTATATTCTTGTACATCTTATTACTACCTAGATGCATAGTATATTTGGACTTATGTGCTTCATCCATCACTACATTTCTTAGGTCCCCCAAATTAGGAATCCAAACCCGATTCCCTTGTCTATATATTCCATCTGGTTCAGCCGTCAAAGTCTTAATTTGTCCAACCATTCTCTCCTTTTTAATATTCGTTTCGAGTAAAGCTTCCTTCTGGACATCCCGAATTCGGTCTAGCAGCTCCACTTTAACACTCATCCACATGGCTCGAACCCTGATTGGTCCGTTTCTCTCCTTCCTACTAAGTGCATCGGCAACTACATTTGCCTTACCTGGATGGTAGTGAATCTCACAATCATAATCCTTAAGTAGTTCCATCCATCTCATTTGTCTCATATTTAGCTCCTTTTGGTCAAACAAGTACTTAAGGCTCTAATGATCAGTATAGATCATGCACTTCGTACCGTACAAATAATGTCTCCAGATTTTTAGCGCTAAGACTACAGCTCCTAATTCCATGTCGTGAGTTGGGTATCTCTTCTCGTGTTCTTTCAACTGACGTGACGCATATGCAATGACCTTGCCTCGCTGCATTAGTACACAACCCAAACCCATTTTTGATGCATCGCTATAAACGACAAAATCTTCTATTCCTTCCGGTAGTGATAAAACCGGTGCAGTGCTTAGTCTCTCCTTAAGTGTCTGAAATGCTTCTTCTTGTTTCATTCCCCAATCAAACTTAACTGACTTCTTTGTCAGTATTGTCAAAGGCGTTGCTATCTTGGAGAAATCTTGAATGAATCTTCGGTAATACCCGGCTAGGCCTAGAAAACTTCGGATTTCTAATACTGACTTTGGTGATTCCCAGTTCATAACTGCATCAATCTTAGCCGGATCCACCTTGATCCCTTCCGTGCTGACTACGTGACCAAGGAATTGTACCTCATGTAACCAAAACTCACATTTTGAGAACTTGGCATACAATTGCTCTCTTGCTAGTAATTCAAGAATCATCCTTAAGTGTTGTTCATGCTTCTTTTTACTTTTCGAATAGATCAAAATGTCATCTATAAAGACTATGACAAATTGGTCCAAATACGGTCCACAAACTCGATTCATTAAGTCCATGAATGCCGCAGGTGCGTTTGTTAACCCAAACGGCATTACTACAAATTCTTAATGTCCGTAACAAGTCCTAAAAGCGGTCTTCGATATATCCTCTTCTCGAACCTTCAACTGATGGTAACCCGATCTTAAATCGATTTTCGAGAAACAGCTGGCTCTTTGCAACTGATCGAAGAGGTCATCGATCCTTGGCARTGGATATCTGTTCTTTATCGTGATTTTGTTCAACTCCCGATAATCGATGCACATCCTCATTGTGCCGTCTTTCTTTTTGACGAATAAAATTGGTGTTCCCCATGACGACGAGCTTGGCCTGATAAACCCTTTATCTAAGAGTTCTTGTAATTGCTTCATCAACTCTTGCATTTCTATTGGGGCTAAATGATAAGGCGCCCTTGCGATTGGTGCCGCACCTGGTACCAAATCGATTTGGAACTCTACCTGACGTTCCGGTGGTATTCCCGGTAATTCATCCAGAAATATTTCTGGGTAATCCCTCACCACTGGAACATCATGTATTGCCTTCTTTTCGAGCTTGGCGTCGATGGTGTATGCCAAGTAAGCCATACATCCCTTCCACGGACACCTATTCGCCTTAACTGCATTGATTAACCCTACGCAACACTTCTTTAGATCACCGTAAACATGAATTGTTTCTCCTTCCGGAGCTTGAATCTTGATCATATTTTTATTGCATACTATTTGCGCATGATTGTTGGACASCCAATCCATCCCCAAGACCACGTCAAAACCCCCTAAGCACATTGGCATAAGCCTAACAGGGAAATCCTTACCATCTATAACAATTGTGCATTCATCAAATACTTCGTTTACCTTACACTGACTATCGTCAGCTGTTTCTACAGTGTAGGTTTTGTCTAGCCTACAGGCACTCCTATTCAGATAGTGGCAGAAGGTAGTAGATACAAAACTACCATTTGCACCCGAATCAAATAATACATGTGCATACACATTGTTGATAGGGAACATACCAGATATGACGTCGGATGTTTCCTTGGCCTCCTCCAAAGTCATGTTGTAAGCTCGGCCGTGTCCCTTAGGTAGCTCCTTCCTATTTTCTGATCTCTTCCCAAATTCGTTATTCACTATATTTACGTGGGGTGTCGCACCATTTCGATGTTTTGGACAGTCAGGTCGTAAATGTCCCGTAGCCCCACATTCATAACAAGTTTTTCCTTCTGGGCACTCTCGCGCGGTATGCCCAGGTTTGTCACATTTGTAGCATGTCAGGCTCCCCGCTCTACACTCTCCCCTATGTCTCTTGTTGCATTTGTTACATGGAGGAATAGTGAATCCCTCACTTCGTGTTTTTGCCAGAGTCGGAGTCCATTTTGGTTTCTTGTTGAACTTGTTCGATCCTTCCCATCTTCTCTTTGCATCTCTTCTATCACAATTCTCTCTAGCATTGTTCTCCTCTGCCACCTTCGCCATCTCCACTGTTTGTACAAATATGGTCGGTTTAGTCATGTCCACATACCGTTTGATTTCGATTCTTAAGCCATTTTTGAAGCGACCTATCTTTCTCTCCTCGGTAGCCACCTGRTAACTGGCGAACCTCGCTTTCTCAAGAAAATTGTTAACATATTCTTGAACCGACAACGAACCTTGCTTTAATCTCAGAAATTTCGATTCTAGCTTGTTCACCTTCGATTGTGTGCAGTACTTATCCATTAACATCTTTTTCATTTGCTCCCAAGTCATGGCAGCAATATCCTCATCACATCTTATTGCACACTCAGACTCCCACCAATGCAATGCATAGTCCACAAAGGTTGTAGCAGCATAGGTCACTTTTTGATCTTCTGCACATCTACAAATTTTGAAGCTACTCTGGTCACTTGTTGATCCATGAGAAACCATACTGACATAATAGGATATTATCGTTTTAACATGGTTCTAAAGTCAAACATAACACATTACTTTTTTATATAATATAATCACTATACATAAGCGAAGTATATAATAAGGAATTCACGTTGAAAATTTTATAATGCTCAGTAAGCTATATATATTTTGTGTCAACAAACAATCATGGAGGGAGAGACGTTACATAATCCCATTTACTTACAAAAGATGGGATACTTCATAATCTAAACACCTTTCTAAATCATGTGAATGCTCAAAAAAATCTATTGAAGCACTGAACTAGATGAAAATTCGATCAACTATCTAGACACGCACAATTAAATCACATACCCAAAGTAAAACAGCTAAAGAAGATCTAGACAGAAGACATGCTGCAGACCCTATGTGAGACATCACAGAGGCTTTGCTGGATATAACTTGAGAGCACACTTGACGTAGAGGAAATCTTCCAGAACCTCTGTGAGACACGACAGAGGTTCTGTCATCTTTGTCTTATAGCATTGTCTTTGTAGAGGACCAGTTCCCAGAACCTCTGTGAGACACGACAGAGGTTCTGTCACTTGAGACTTGTACGCATGAGCATCTTCTGCTGTTGGTCCTCTCTGGTCTTCTGTGACAGATCATCTTCTTTCAACCCTTGCAGTATTACTTTTTCCATAATTTTACGTTTAAACAAATGAGAGCTAACAATCTCCCCCTATGTATGAAAAAATAAAATTTGAAATTAAAGTGCAGGGACATGACTTGATTGAAATTAAAAAAACAAGAGGTGATAAAACATCATCCTCTGAAGGAATTACAATTACAATGAAAAGAATTACAATGTAAAGAATTACAAAACTTAAATGACAAAATTTTGAAGCATAGGTCGGGTTCTGGAACAGAAGAGAATTAAACCATAGACTCTTGGAAGTCATCTACTGCGTAAACAAAATCTGACTTGATTGTTCTGTAGACATTGAAGATGAACTCTTTGAAGTTGATTTGAGCTTTAATTGTGTCCAAGAGAGGAGACACTTCACCAACCCTGTAATGTCTGCTATCCACCTCTGCCACTAAACACTTGAAGATCCAGTCYARSGTCTCTRTTGCATACTTGTGAGCTTCTGTGGGGTCAAAGAATCTTAGTAGCTCATCCTTGTCCAAATACACAAACCCAAAAACGGGATTGTGTAGAATGGTGTTTGGATAGTACTTAG
>NC_037538.1:20533534-20534997 GCF_001531365.2 Cynara cardunculus var. scolymus
GGATGTGAGGATCTCCATTTTAAGTGCTCCGAGATGGCCGGTCACAGAATCCCCTAGGGCATCCACCATAGCGTCCAGCTCTCTGCGAGTAGCCAAGTGATTGATGTTTGCCCTTGAGGTTGTCGAGTCGATACCATAGGTGACTGCAGAGGAGAACATCTCCTTGATTTCGTCTCTGAACCATGAGTAGTTCGTGTAGCCTGCAGAGACGAAATCAACTGCAAACTTGGCGGCCATCTCTGTGAGTTCGTCCTTGAGCGTTTTGATGGAGGAGGGGTTGAGTGACATCGCTTGAAAGGCCTCTGTCAAATCATCCTTCTTAATGACAGAGTTCTGAAGGGTTATCAAGGTAGACTTCAACTCTGCAGTGGTGGCGGATAACTCCTTAAGAGCCTCTATAAGCGGCGATAGATCCTGTGGCTGCGATCGTGAGATGAACAAGCTTTGCAACTCGTCCATCTTTTTGAACAACTATGTGGCAAAGGCGTTAAGCTCCCCCTTTGTCACATAATCATTCTGGGAACTCGGACCACCAACACATGGTGTTCCTTTGGCCTCGGAGCTTGAGGCGCCCTCAGCGGCTGGCATTTCGTAGCCTGCTCGGGGACTTCCACCGTATCCTTGCACATCTCCTTGAGGAGAGCCTAACGATGTTCTGTAGATCTCGTGTCCGGTAGTTTCAGAGCCTAACCTGATATTTTGATCTAGTGGAGACAGAAGGTGTTCTAGACCCTCTGCCTCTGAAGCACGTTTTGGTTGATCACTCTGTGAAGAGACAACAAATGTCTCTAGGGGTACTGTCGAGTCCTTGGGCGATTGGACTCTTTTGGTAAAACCTTCACTCTTTTGAGAGGATGAAGGAGTATGTTGTGGTTTCCCAGATGTGCGATCCACAGAGGACGAAAGATTGTCCTCTGTGGCGGTAGGCTGGTTTGGGTTCGGCAATTGCGTGCCTTCTTCAATAAAGGTTCCCTCTAGAACAGGGCCTCTAGGAATGTGGGTTGCACTAGGAGGTGGGCTGGGATGTGTGCCTTCGGCATCTTTTGCGCCCTCACCTAACTCCTCTACCTCTTCTTCTTCGTCATCTATGATGACTTCTGTCTCCAACTGAGATTGATCAATTGGTGCCCTGAACTCCTTATGGATATTCAACAGAACATCCTGAATTTGTTCTGTTGGGGAGACGTTGATGACCATCTTGCGCAACCTTCTACGCTTGGGTGTTGCTGTAGCCTCTACCGGGCTTTCTTCTGCGATGGCCTATGTGACCATAGGTTCTGTGATCACAGGCTCTGTTGGTTTAGCCTTCTTTGTTTTCCTCTTCTTAGGTTTTGGCAGAGGTGCAGTTGGGCCCTTTTCCTCTACGGGCCTCTTTTTCCCCTTCGACTTTCTCACAGAAGATTTGGTACCCTTCTGTGTCTTCGTCTTCTTGCGAGGAGGACTTGGGATTCTAGGGGGTTCCT
>NC_037538.1:20539977-20598435 GCF_001531365.2 Cynara cardunculus var. scolymus
CACATCCAGACCGTTGTCGCAGAGTTGGCTGACACTGATGAGATTGTGTTTAAGCCCATCCACGTAAGAGACCTGGTTCATTTTGATCTMTCCCTTCACAATCATCCCGTAACCCTTGATCTTCCCTTTCTGGTTACCACCAAATGCCACAGAGCCTCCTTTTTGACGCAAATAAGAAGACAAAAGCTCTATTGTACCAGTCATGTGCCTCGAGCACCCCGAGTCAACAACCCAGGTAGACACATGTTGTTGTAGCTGCAATCATACAACGTTTAATTTAGGTACCACTTCCAATTGGGTCCTTTAAAATTAGATTGCTTTAAGTATGTATTAACATCCTTAGWTTTGGCTTTAATTTTCTTGGAAGAAACGCCAATCTGTCTCTTATTCTCCCCAGAGCCTTGACTCTTAGGGTGAGAGACACGACAGGAAGAATGGTGGATGTGTGCAGAATGAGTATGCATGAAATCGAAGCAATTACAAGAGGAGACATCATAATGAATTTGCATAAATTTTTCATTAGATTTCACAAAGAAGGGTACAGATGTTTTGTTTTTAGAGCCCTTCCTAGATTTGGGTCTCTTATTACAAGATTCCTTCACTATTCTAGGCTCCTTTTTCAAAATCTTTTTAAAGTCCTTCTGTATTTGCCCCTCCTTTGGTTTTCCTGCATTTACTGCAACAGAAGCTTTGTTAGACAAATGTCATTTTTCCTTTTGCTGCCAAGTATAAGTAGTATTCTGTGTCTTGGAGACAGAGCTTTGAGAGTTACTTTGCTTTGAAATTTCTTTCTTACCTTTCTCAAGATCATTAGCAGTCTTTACAACTTGTGTAGGACTAGCTTTGAGATCTGAGGCATTTTYATGCTTAGAAGTGGCCTTTCCAGAGAGCTTAGAGTTAAAAACATTTTCTAAGAGGGACTCATTTACAGAGGGCTCTGTGATAAAAGAGGGAAAGAATTCCAGAGCCTCTGYGGWCAACTTTCGTTCAAGAGGTTTGTCAAAATAACAGTTTTCTTGAAATTCTGGTTGACCAAACTTAAAAATTCCTATTTGATCCTGTCTCATGAATTTTCTTGGAATGAAATCCTTCTTCGCAGAAGGTGAGAGGGAATCAATATAGTCTTCATAAGCTATATTTTCAAAAGATAAACACGATTTAGTGTCTGATTCAACCAACATTTTCCTTCTCTTGAAATTGGGCTTAGAATTAGAAACTTTGCTCTTTAAATTGTTTGAGGATCTAAAGGTATTCTCTAAAGTTTTCTTTGATTTGAAACCAGGTTTGTTGTCAATTTCCGAGAAACCTAGACCTCTTCTCCCCAAGTTGACCTTTATCTTTTTATAAATGTTTTGAGCCTCTTGAAATTTCTTTATTTTGAGCTCTCTGTCAAACACGTCTTGATGTAAAAATTTCCTTTCTTTTTGAAAGAACTCCTTCACAGAAGTAACATTACATTTCTCGTGCTCCATCTGTCTCAACTCTTCCACCTTTACTTTCAAATCTTTTTCAGCCTTGGCTAGCTTYWSTTTTGAAGAATTTTCAAGGTTTAAAAACTTGGTTTGCTCTTCTTCGAACATCTTGAAAAAACGGCTTCTTTCTTCTGTGAGCAGAATTACTTCTTTTTCACATAATGAAAGCTTTTCTTTAAAATTTTGATGCTCCAAATGACATGTATCGAGATTTTCAAGGATCTCTGWGAATAAATCAAAGSAAWTAGAAGAGRAGGAAGTAGATACCTCTTGATCGTTTCTCACAGAGGAGTCTGTCTCACATCAGCCATCCCACAGAAGAGTTCATCCTCTGTGTCTGAGTCTTTCCATGTAAGAAGACCCTTTTGATCATCATCGTCAGAAGATTCGTCTGTGACTAGCTCACTAGATTGAGCTAGTAGGGACTTCTGTTGGTAGTACTCAGCCTTCTTTTTGTAGAAGGTTGCGTCTTTCAGACCCCTCTGTGGTGCCCTTGGTCCTTTAGACAAGCAATCTGCAGCATAGTGGCCGGGTTTGCCACACTTGAAGCAGCCATCTTTGGGCTCTTCCTTCCTCTGTTCTTCAACCCTATGAAAGGGCTTCTGTTCCTTCTCTTTCTTTTCTGACCTCTCTCCTTCTGTGAAGCTTATGCGATTGAAGCTTTTGAACTCCTTCCTTTATCCACTCTTCCTGAATTCTCTTGTGATCAAGGCAAGAGTCTTCATCATCTCCTTCATGGAGACCTCTTCTTCCTCAGAACTGTTATCACTCTCTGCAACCAGCACCACCTTCTTCTTCTTCTTCTCCTTTACCTCCTTTCCCTCTTTTCCCTTACCAGAGCACCCGTCCTCTGCAACTAGAGCCAGAGGGCCACCAAAGTTTCTCTTCATTTGCATAACTTGGGACTCTTGGCTCTTGAGAGATCCAAACAAGTCTGTTAATGTCCATGTTTCTAGATCCAGGATGGCCTTCATGGACATTGTGATATTCATCCATTCAGCCCCAAGGCTTTTCAAGAATAGTGAGTTATTTTCCTCTGCAGTTCTTGGGATGTCATACCTCTTACAGTTGCTGATTAACGTGTTTAGCCTAGAGTATGTATCCGACAAAGACTCACCATCTTTAGCCTTGAAGCTGTAGTACTCGTCGATGCAAATTGCACGATTGTTCTTAAGCGTTTTCCTTCCACCTTCAATTTTCTTTTCCAGTTCTGCCCAGATCTCCATGGACAGTTGACAGTGATCAATACACTTGAAGATGTCATTAGGAATTGCCATGATCAATAAACGTTTACATTTGTTGACCAAATCAACGATAATCTTGTCCTCATCGCTCCAGTTTGCTTCAGGACGTGGTTCGTAGTGCTCAGGTATTTCAGGTGTGGTTTCAGTTGCTGGAACTCTAGGTATTAGATTCATTGGGACGTAGGGAGGGTTGTACTGGAACTCACAGATTCTAGGATGAATCCCTTCGAGAAAGTTCACCATTTGAACTTTCCACTGTGGGTATTCTTCGCGAATGAGAGTGAGAGGTTTGGACTGTGAGCCAGTACTCATGAAAGATGTATTGGCTATATTTGCCATTGAAAGATGAAGAATCAAAAGAAAAGTGAAGAATATTGATAGAACAGTGAAAACAAGGTAACCTGGTAAGGAAGGTGACTGTGTGTTCTTGAGCGAATAATGATGAATACCAAGACCAGAATAAATCAAATTAAAATTTGATTCCTGCTCTGATACCAATTGTAGGATCGATTTAACTCAGATTCTTGGTAAAGATTACTTACTTGGATGATCTGTTTAACAGTGAGAATGCAGCGGAAATAATAATAATCAACCAAAGTAGAAATCAATAAACAACACAGTGAAGACGATTGAAGAACACAAGAGAAGGCTTCAAATGATTTTCAATTCAATGAAAATGTTGACAATTACAATACTGAAGCACATTGAAATACAAGGGCCTACGCTGCTATTTATACAAGCAAGTAATCGTTTTTCTGACATGACCTAAAGCAAATTAATCTAAGCCATTCGATCAAAACAGATTACAGACAAGAACACGTGATAAGCACGAGCAGCTAAAAGACCTAAGTAAAACAGCTAAAGAAGATCTAGACAGAAGACATGCTGCAGACCCTCTGTGAGACATCACAGAGGTTCTGTTGGATATAACTTGAGAGCACACTTGACGTAGAGGAAATCTTCCAGAACCTCTGTGAGACACGACAGAGGTTCTGTCGTCTTTGTCTTGTAGCATTGTCTTTGTAGAGGACCAGTTTCCAGAACCTCTGTGAGACACGACAGAGGTTCTGTCACTTGAGACTTGTACGCATGGGCATCTTCTGCTGTTGGTCCTCTGTGGTCTTCTGTGACAGATCATCTTCTGTCAACCCTTGCATTATTACTTTTTCCATACTTTTACATTTAAACAAATGAGAGCTAACATATTGTTATTTACATTCCTGCGCCATTTAGTTTTTATATTTTTCTAATAATTAATTACTTGTGCAACAACTTTCCCTTTCTAGACTTTAACACTTACAATTTATTTTATGCATTATCCATATTCGTTATTTACATTAAACTCGTTACATCTTTTATAAAAAGAATCCTAGCAATGATAGGCTGACAACCTTAGGTTGGGGTGTAAAGTAAAGAAGATTTAGATTAGTGAAAAACTAAAAAAAAAATGTTTCCAATATAGGAGTCTAGTCTGAAGTTATTTAAATCAGAATATTAATATTTCATTGAAGATTACATTTAATTAATTAACGACTAATTATTTGTATGAAAATGTGTTAGCTTTCAAGAAGCTACTTTAAATACTAATTATGAGATGACGATTTTCCTGCTACAATATACCTTTTTATCGGATCACTTGTTTTTATCTTAACAGAGCATTACACCTTTTGCTTCTTTTTATAATTGCTCTTTCTGTAGTTGATAATTCACCATCCAACCAAAAGATTTCTTCGAATTCGCTATCTAAAATCAGTTTTAAGGACTAGACCTTTTGAAAGACTTTACAAGCCATCTCAGTAGGAACGATATTCGGTATTTGTACCATTATTATGTGTTACAACACGATAGTAGATTAAGGTGTATACTTGCGCCAAGGCTATGTTTGCGTTGAATTTTAAAAGTAGTGAAATACCAACAACAATTGCAAATAAAGATGTTCGGAGTTTGAGGATTAAGCAAAGTACAAGTCCGGATAGTGGATCCACAGTTCTGTGCAGAGAGATAAAGTCTAAGGAATAAGTCTTCAGAGTTCAGATTACAGTTTGTTCAGAGTTCAGAGCTAACTCTGGATACACTTGTTCAAAGTTCGACACTTAATCATTTCACTCTGAAATGATCCCATTTTGGAAGAATGGAGACTCGAAGACTCCATGATACTAGAACACTTTTCAAATTGTAATTAGACTGTTTTGGAACTACATGCAACTTTAGTTTTTTTGTTCTAGTATAAATAGAGTTAGTTGCATGTTAGAATAACTTTTAGGTACATTTTTTCACTTGTACTTTCTCTCTCTAAGATTCTTTCATGTACTCTAATTCAAAGATCAGTGACATGCCAACCTTCGTGATACAAATTTTCATTGTACTTATTTGTTTGTGAACCTTTGTTACTATAAATAGTAAGATCAATTTACGGGAGTCTACATTGGCGAACCGTATGTCATTCTAAGCATATCTTGAGTGACTATATGTCTTGCAAAACAATCAATAATCCATTGGAAACAACTCTCGAATAAGTATGTTCAACTAGAGAAAAATGGGAACAAGTGTTTCATGGTGTAAATATTTCTAAATATGAACTACAAAACAAAACAAAGGCAGGTCATTCATTGGTATATTAAGGGCATGACTAATGAGAATGGGAATGACAATGGAAATAAAAAGAATGTGCTTGTTTTGATATAATGAAATGGATTCATTGCCCGGTTTTAGTTAATACTCATTTTCGGCAAAAATGGTATTCCGCGCCCATACTCCCCTCCTCTATATTCCATTTCCCCCTTCTCCCCTAAACATTAACTTTTTTATGCTTCGCTGCTCCTTGACGTCTTTCTGATTCTTCATTTACAAATCTATCTCTATTGTCGTATCCTCAACTCCATCTCCATCTTTGTTGGTATGTTTTTTCACAAGAGCTCTGTTGTCCTGATCGACATAACTCAGTCACCCTTTTTTGTTCCGTCTTCGCCTTTGGTACAACCATTGTTGTTGGGTTTATGATACACTTACCAAAAATCTATATTGTTTAACTAGAAAGAAATATATTGTACTACTTAAATTCATAGTTTTTTTAATTCGAATAGCAAAATCTCTTAGAAATTAACACAAAACAACATAAGTAACAAAAGCATTTGTCATCCCACCATTTTCATTCCAATTCTTGTTTCGATTCAATAAAAGACATGAATTTTGCATTTGTTTTTATTTAGGGGGTGTTTAGGATTGCTTATAAAAACAACTTATTGACTTATTTTCGTGTGACACCGGTAATAAACAGTTTTGAGTGTTTGGATAAACAACTTATAACAGTGTTAAATCGATAATAAGAAGTTTTTGAAGAAGTTAAATCATTCTAAATTATAATAACTTGATAAGCACTTTTATAAAAAAAAACATATGTTTAAAATAAACAATCCCAAACAACCCTTTTAATACAAAGAGTAGCCTTTGTTGGACAAGGTGAAAAATGACGACTTTTCCACATCATCTCTTCTGGAAAATCTTTTTGGTTTCTTCTTCTGACGAAAAGAGAGTTTCTCCCTGATATACATACAAAACCTATAGATAAATTTGGGGTAGATTTGAGAGTTAGGAAGACCCCTGTTTCCTACTTACCCAATGACATCAATGATTTGTTATAGCTCATACCACCTTCACATTCTAAGTTAGATAGGTTGACTGTTGGTTGCTCAGATGAAGAATATGATGAGATTTTGGCCAGGGTAGCTAAGGAAGGGGCTGTGTGGAGTTTCAAGGGTAGGGCCACGTTGTTAAAAACCCAATATTTGAAGCCTGAAGCCAATCTATGGTTCTATTTCATGAGGCATACCCTCCACTCTACTATCCATGACACCAATCTTTGCCTAAAAAGAATCCTCATCATTTACTGTATATTAGAGGCAAAGCCATTTGATGTTGGAAGGATGATATGCTCCAACATCAAGGCATGTGTAAAGGACCAATGGCAAGCTACTCTACCCTTCATTGATCCATAAGCTCATGCAAAAGGCCCAGGTTCTGGCCTTACCTACTGATTTGATCTCTATGGAGAAGACCTCCATAGATAAAAATAATTTGGATAGGCTGTTAAGGGTCAATGCTAATACACAACCAGAAACAGCCACTTCTGCCATGGCATCTCCGAAAGCTGATCTATTGAAGGCAATGTTGGACCACACCAATGCCTTGAAGCAAACAGTTTTGAAGAAGCACCACAAGTTGATGAAAAGGGTAGATGAGTTGAAGAAGGAAGTATACATTTTGAAGAAGGAGAGGGTGCAATGGGCAGAGCACAAGATGCAAAAGGAGAGGATTCTCAGAGTTGCCTTGAAGCATGGAAAATCCAAAAGTGTAATCAAGCTTCCACCTCCACCAAAGTCAATCCTATTATAGCATTCAAAGTCTCCTACTCAGTCTGAGTAGGACAGGTTCTACCTTCTTACCCTTTCAAGTATTTTGCTATTTATTTATACATGATTTAGGTAGATTGTACCTTCTGTTTTTCTGTTTTAAAAGCATTTCTTGTTTTGCTGTTTTTGTATATAGAGTTTGCTGTTTGCATGATCTTTAGGTATAATTTGGTTAGAATATGTTGTTTTCTAATGCCTAGAGTTGTGTCTGTCATTATTGATTAAAAACAATCTAATGCATGTGTGTTCTGCTGTTGCTGTTTGGTTTTTAGACCATATTTTGCTGTTTAATGCTGTTTTGTGTTTATTTTGTTGTTTTAGGTTGGTTGTTTTCATTAGCTATTTGTTGTTTCATGTCTTATTGTTTGTTGTTTTATGTTTAGTTTGTTTTGCTGTTTTTAGGTAGTATCTTAATTTTATTTTGTTGTTTTAGCATTTCATGAGCATGTTTTAGCCAAGGCTAGCCTGTGTTATGATTGTTGTTTTTGTTCTTTGCTGTTTTAAGATTGATGCAGTCCTGCTCATACATTTTCTTTGCTGTTTTAACTTTGCTGTTTTTAAGAGTTAAGTGTTGCTTTTGTTTGGCTGTCTGCTATTTTAATATTTGCTATTCTTGTATTTGCTTTTGTTGTTTTAAGGATTGCTTTTTTTGTTTGCTCTAGCAGGCACTTTCTTTTATCTTAGGATTTAAATATGTTGTTTTAACCTTGTTAAAAGACTCATACAGTTCACTGTTTTGAGCTTCTTAGTTGTTTGTCTTATTTATCTCACTTGAGATATGTTGCTGTTTTATGTGTTGTTGTTTTGCTCTTGTTTATTGCTGTTTACACAGTTGGTGTAGCTGTTTTGAAGGAGGGCACTGTTTAATGCACTCATTTTAACCTCCCTATGATGTGTTAAGACCAGTCTAGGCTGTGTCATGAGAAAACAATGGCAATCCCATTGTTTGGTTCCTTTAAGTCTGTTTCATGGTAAAACAATGGCAATGCCATTGTTTGGTTTTATGTTGGTCTATTTAAAGGTAATGCAGTCCTTTGTTGGACTGCTTGTTGGTTTGAAACTCATCCTTGGCACCACATCCTGACTCTAGGATCAATTTGACAAAGAGTTGGATGGGTAGTTTTATCAAAAAAATAATTTTCTGGAGTCTTGAGTCATTTTATTTTCACAAAATGATCAAGTCACACTTGTGACTTCTCATCTTTGCTTCTCTGTTTCAATTATTTTAGGTTTGAGTCTTTTTGATTTTAAAGATAATCAATCACACTTGTTATTGATCATCGTTGCTTTTCTGTTTCACTCTAGGATTTTAGGCACTGATTTTCTATGCACCAAAAATAGAATAAACAATGAAGCTATGATGCAAATGTTTGAAATTAATGCCATAGCCACAATAACCCAAAGGTTAACCATCTTTGTTTTTAATTGAGCTTCTAAAACTAGCTAACCATTTCCAAAGATTTATATTGATTCAATTGGGCCTTCATTTCAATTTGGCCAAATTTGTAGCCTTGATACAATCACAATGAGGACATTGTTTCCCTTAAGTTTGGGGGAGGGTCCTAAAAGCACCAAGCAGTATAGAGTTCATGAAACATATGCACTAAGACCAAAAGACAAACAAAGAAACATAGTTCTATAAAGGCTTAAGTTTGGGGGAGCTAAGATTATGAAGGGCTATGGATATCAAGCATCAAGTCAGGAGTAGAACATTTCATTCAATTTTTTTCCCAAAAACATGCATACTTTGGCTATTGAATATTTATGCTCATTTTTTTAGTTTATTAGAAATTTGAGTCTTTTAATTTGTTATTTTCTGTTGTTTGGGGACAAACAACAATTCAAATTTGAGGATGTGATAAGTGTTAATTTATTAACCTTATTACATCATTTTCTTAACCATTTTTACTTGTTTTATTTGCCCATTAGTGTCGTAATTGAGTATTTTTATGTCATATATATATATATATTAGTATTATATCATATCTAATGTTAATTCCCTATTTATGAAGATTTTTGATGAATTTTGGGCCAAGTCCTACAGCAGTCCTGTAAGAGCATGTTTGGCAGAATCCTGTAGCACTAGTCAGTGAGCTACACTTTTTGTCTGGGCCGAATTTCCTTGGGCTGCTCCCTTGAAGCTGGTGGATTTAATGCCTTGGGCCTGGTCAAAACCCGTTTTTGAAGACCCCTTTTGTCTTATTAGATAACCCCCTTGTGCAAGCTCCCATTTCCCTATAAATAGGTACTTAAGGCTTGGTTTTATACATATAGATACACACAACCTTTGGGTTAAAACAATTACTCTCTAAATATTCTAGCTTTTTGTTTTATTGCTTTCGGTTTTCTTGCTTTCAACCAATAATCGAATTTGTGATTACATTCTCAAGTTTTAATTCAAGTGTTCGTATTTAATCTTCATCTCATTTCTGTTTTTACTTTCAAGTTATAAATGCTTTCCGACTTTCGTTACAAGTTACAATTAATCGATTTATGTTGCTTTACATTGGATTTCATCATTTGTGGCTCTCGATTAATTTCCGTAGACTAAATAATATGTTTCCGAGTGTTTGCAAGTAACTCTTTGCTTTTAGTAACGAAACTTGTCTTACAAGTTTCGTAACTTGGAGTGCAAGTCTTCCTTCTTTTCAAGCTTTCAATTGTGACATCTTAGTATACAAGTGTCTACTTTATGTCTTATAATAATTTTAATTATTAATATTTATCTCTTAGTAGTTTAATTTCAGTCTTTATTTTTCAGTCTTTTAATTTCTGCATTTACTTTTACTGCAATTTACTTTTTCTGCATTTTAATTTCCAGTAATTTACTTTAAGTTATTTATATTTCTGTAATTTAATTTCCAGTACTTTACATTTCAGTATTTTAATTTCTCGCAATTTAATTTTTGCAATTTACTTTTACGCATCAGTTATTTATTTTTCATTCTTTACATCCTTCGCCAGAAGAAACCGATCGATGATGGGCTAAACGCCTTAGCTTGGGGTGTAAAGGAAAATTAAGATCAAAGCCGATGTGAAAGTACAAAAGTGTCTTATTAGCATTATAATCTACTATTTGTTTTAGGTGAATAATATTTCATTGAAGATTATATTAAAATTAATTGACAACTTGTGTATGAAAATGCATTGACTTTCAGAGTTAAGATAAATAAAAAAATTTGAGGTAATAGAAGAAGACTATAAATAGCTTTACTATCTGACAAGTGTTATACTCCTACGGTGTAGGATGGTAACACTGTGTTGTGCTCGGATTCACGACGTCTAACATTAATGATATCGTATCGATAACATGTTGACCGGTGTGTACTCTTGGGAGGCCGTCTGACCTGATAGTTGATACTGTGACAGTTATATAAAATCATTTCGTGATTTTAGATAATTGTGACAGGAATTAGTGTCTTAATCAACCTTTGCACACTGTGCTTCTTTTTACAACTGATATTTTCTTAGTTGCTAATCAAACCTTCCAATTTTAGATAAATCAAATCCCTCGTTTCGCCATCTGAAATTAGTTTTTATAGATTGGACTTTTGAAGAACTTTGCAAAGCTGTCTCCGTGGGAACGATATCTGGTACTTTACCATTATTACTTGTTACGAGACGGTAGTAGTTCAAGGTGTATACTTATGCCGAGTTCTATTTTTGTGTTGAAATCTAAGGTTGAATAAACTGACGTGCAATACATTTACCAAAAATCTATATTGTTTAACTGGAAAGAAATATATTGTACTACTTAAATTCATAGTTTTTTTAATACGAATAGCAAAATCTCTTATAAATTAGCACAAAACAACATGAGTAACAAAAGGTTTTGTCATCCCACCATTTTCATTCCTATTCTGGTTTCGATTCAATAAAAAACATGCATTTTGCATTTGTTTTTATCTAGAGGGTGTTTAGGATTGCTTATAAAAACAACTTATTGACTTATTTTGCTGTGACACCGGTAATAAACAGTTTTGAGTATTTGAATAAACAAATTCTACTAGTGTCAAACAAATAATAAGAAATTTTTGAAAAAGTTAAATTATTCTAAATTATAATAATTTGATAAAAACTTTTATAAAAAAACATTAGTTGAAAATAAACAAACTCAAACAACCCTTTTAATACGAATAGTAGCCTTTGTTAGATAAGTTGAAAAATGAAGACTTTTCCACATCATCCCTTCTGGAAAATCTTTTTGGTTTCTTCCTCCCGACGAAAAGAGAGCTTCTCCCTGATATACATACAAAACCTATACATATATAAACCCCTCGAAACTATTTTCAATCTGATTCTTCTTTCTCGTTTCACGTCTCAATTCGGAACAAATTCAAGCATTTTCTTTTGAATTTTCGGTTTTCTTGCTTTCTAGGGTTAGAAGAATACAAGTATCGATTGCCAACTGCAAAATAGCAGAATTAATCAATCAATCAAAAGGGTTTGTTTCTTTGTATTGTGGTTAGAGCTTCTCCATTTTGGGTTTTTTGCTTTCGAAATAGGGCTGGAAGAATAGAAATATTGCCTGCTGAATACAGTTTAGTTGACTCGATCGATCAAAGGGTTTTTGTGTTGCTGTGGAGTTTTTGTATTTGGAGCTTTATTCCGAATTAGGGCTAGGGTTTAATCATCGAGAGTAATGTTCTTCAGTGGCGATCCTTCGAATCGGAAACGAGTTGATTTAGGCGGTCGTAGTTCAAAGGAAAGAGATAGAAAGAAACTTTTGGAGGAGGCGAAGTTAGAGAGGAGTAGAAGATCATGGATGCGTCAGCAAAACTCAGCTGCTCTCATAATTCAGGTTTATAACAATCACAATTCACGCACGCACAGATGTCTATACACATAAAGCAATAGTTATGCAATTATATACATGTATGTTCATATGCCGCATGACTAATTTGACATGGAAGTGGAGGTTCATAGACTTGCTATTCACAGACAGCAAATGCAAGTGCATCTTCTATGATCGTTCCACCTGATCAGAAGAGGCGTTTGTAAATTAGAATAACATGTATCCGTTACCTTATCTAAGAAAAAAAAAAGGAGAACATGGACATTGACTACCACCATGGCTTGCGTAGCATGATAGCAACCATGCTATTTTCATATATGGCTTTTAGTTTATGATTACGTTGCCTTTGGGACAAACACTCCTCAACATTAAAGCTAGCTAGAAAACATGAAACACATTCTTTTCGTTGTACTACTAGAAGCTTTCTGATTG
Source organism: Cynara cardunculus var. scolymus (assembly GCF_001531365.2). NCBI lineage: Eukaryota > Viridiplantae > Streptophyta > Magnoliopsida > Asterales > Asteraceae > Cynara > Cynara cardunculus. The sequence continues at coordinate 20,552,330 of NC_037538.1, forward strand.
CAATTATATTGATACAAGGATGAAAATCAGAACATATCATTTGTTCTTGAATTTCATTTTTTTAAATAGGAAATGGTACTTCACTCATGCTATTATGTTAGCATGCATGGGGAACTCTATTTGTCTTTGGCATTCTACTAGTCTCATCCTCTTTGCGTATGGCATCTCCATTTCCTTTGACAACATCCACCATTTCAAAACTCAACTATGGAGTCATATTTTGAAGGGACGTTTTTGAGATGCCACTTTAACCAACATATGACAAAGGTTTTTCCTTAGTGGATGCTATTCCAATGGGAACATGATGACTCAATCAACCTACATGTCTTACTTTTACAACAACACCCGAAGTTGCTTCGTGTATTGCTTGGCATAAACTAGACAATCAATTTGTTTGTCTTTTGTTGAACCTTTTTCATGGCTCACTAGATAATTTGATAATCCAATGTTTTTTCCTTTGTTTTAGCATATGATTATTGAACATGTTAACTGAAGCAATGTAACAACCATAGCATCACAGTAAGGAGTAGGATCTCAAGTAGATGTATTGTCTTAGAACTCCATTAATATCTTTTTCCTTTTTCCTTTTTCTTTTTTACGTGGTATACTTACCTAGTTAGGCAGTTTTCTTATTTAGAGGTAAGGTCTTCTATATATTGCTAGTATTAGTTGTCATTGGAAGATAGTTTTTGAATATTAATTTGAAAGGGGTTTTCTCCCGGTACTTTGTGTTTCGGCATTCTTCGGAATCAATGACACTAGAGTCTGTGTGTTTGGTATTACAAAGGAGTCAACAAATCCGTTTTGTTGCTATTTTACCATTAACTAATTAATTATCATAAATTGGGTTGAATTTTGTAGCTTTTTTTCCAACATCATCTTAATGTTTCCTCAAAGGTTTATTTTTTTAAAGAAATGGATGAACCCAATATTTCTTAGCTAGAAATCCTATTATTACAAGATTGGATCAAAGATTATAGTGCCAAGTCGGGGTTGTCTTACGGTCTTACCATTGTAGTAGATCATTTTGTTTGTAAGTTGTTATGATAGTCCAACAACATGGGAAGACCATAGACTAATTAAATGATTAATTGAGTACTGTATTTAGTCAATCCTTTGCAATTTATAACTAATTGACTTCTTTTTTAGATTACATCACACAATGCTTATTGAATTAGTCGGTATATGACTTCAGTGCATTTACAATAAGCTCCACTCAAAACTATGCTTGCTGTATAATTGTATATGCACATAGAACATAAGAACGAGGTCTTTTGAGTGGAATTGCACCTATCATATATAAGTTGAGAGGAAGATTTGGTGGTTTGAGAACATTTGTAGGAGGCAGATGTCGACTCCGGTAAGGTGGTTCAAGATTGTAGCTATCGAGGGGGTGGAGGGGCAAGCCGAGGAGGACTTGGTATGAGCAGCTGGGATTGGACATGGTGGCTTTAGACATATTCGAAGACATGACTCAAGTAGGTGTTTGTGGAGACATAGGACTAGGGTGGTTGATTTTGTTTGGGAACTTGTGTTTTTGTGGATGAGGGAGGGGGTTGGGGAGGTAAAGGGTGGTTTGGGGGAGGTTAGAGAGCCGACAACTAGATATAAGAGTCCTAGGATAGCTAAGGGGATCTTTGGGGATAGTTACGTAGCATTTGGGTGAGCTTAGCCAGGAGGGGTTATTTTGGCACACTTGTTCTATTGTTTTGCCACTCTTCGTTTGAAGGTAGTTCTTGTTTTAATCTTTTTTCTTGTTTAACATGTTAGTTGTTTTTTGCATAACTTTTTATTGCAATCCAGGGGTGTTCATGGAAACATCTCTATATTGGGTAGAGGAAATGTTTGTGTACGTTTTACCCTCCCCATACCCTACTCCATGTGGGATTTCTTGGGTTCGTTTGTTTTGGTTTGGTTTGGTTTGGTTTTATGACATTAGCCTGTGAAGTCTACTTTTTTGATAGGAAGGGGCGGTTCCTGTTCTTGAGACTAGATTGGCCTTTTGATATTGTATCTGCCAGTTGCATTCTTATTTTTTGGGCTCATTTTGGTTTGAAGTGCTGAATAAGCATAATTTCTATTTTCTGGCTGTGACAAAGACCTTTACTCCTGTCTCCATTGTGCTTTGTTTTTTTAATGTAAATTTTTAGGGCCACTCCCACCCTAATTATGTGTAATACTACCTGTTTATGTAGAATTTGTGCTCATGCAACATTATTTTTGACAAGTACGTGGGCTGATGAATTTTGTTTTCATGATGTAGCCACTAAGAGGTTGTTTTTTTTTGTCGCTTTTACTTTCTTATTGTGTAGTTGTTGCCTATTGTTTGCATTTGTGGCATGTCCTTGTGATCTTTGACAAGCCTTAATATCTTGACGACAGTTAGGCATTGCTTCCTTGTGGAGTATGGCATCTAAGAATTGGGAAAAGGTGGAAGATCCGAGGCACTTATGCCTTGTAGTTTTCATGCTGATTAAAATAACAAGGATGTGAGAAATGCGAGTCCTTGTTATACTATACCCCTTCTCTCTTTTCATGTTGTAGTTTATGTGTGACGTAGAATGAAAGTGAAATAAAACCAAATATGAGAGAAAACTTCAATATTTATTCCATGATCCTCCAAGGATTCAAAACAACATTTTATAGGCGAAACTAATTTTGACAGGCCGGCCAAAATTTCAAAAATGAGATTGATACTACTTTAAATAGAGGCGTGAAAATCAGAAACTGCTGATTTCACTATCGAACATAATAAATTAAAAATCGAAAATAACACAAAAAGTCTTTGGATCCCTAGATGAAGAAGTTTGGGCCCCGGAACGTGGACCAAACAGCCATAGGCCATTTAGAAAGGATCTGCCTGATCATGAGCTTTTCATGCATATCTTGATGGCCTCGTAACTCCAGGTGGATTGAAAGTTATGACTTTTTTGAGTTGGGCTTCTTTACAGCCTGTTTGCTTTCATCCCATTGATCCATGAAATGAGGTCGCCAATTCTTGGATCAGCTCCACGTCACTGTGTTGTGATCAATTTCAGGCCCATCTATTATGAACAACAATATCTCTTCGGTTGTTTCTAGAATGATGGAGTGGTACTTAGTCTGATGGAAGATTCATCCGGTGTATCAATTGCGAGTGTCCAGGAGAGATGGGCCTTTCGTCAGACAACTATTTTGCTTTACCCTCTCTGTGTTATTAGTATATAAATTCCCAAAACCAAATCTAGCCTAATATATCCCACTTGAAAGTAGGGTCGGGGTAGGATGTATCACTGCCCTCCATCCAATGGATAGAGCGTCTCCATGAAGGCCCTCGACTTGTGCAAGAGCATGAGCTAAAAGGTAAGAAGAACAAAGACTAATAAATAGAAAACATTAGAGTATAAATACTCACCAGAAAAAGATATTTGAAGCAAACAATTCACCTCATAATAGTGGATTACATGATGGCATCTTTATGTTGTCTTAGATGTTTGATTAACTCTTTCCTCTCAAAGCAATGCTATACTTAGCCAAGCTTTCACTGTTGGCTACACACTTTTTGCCCCTCAAATAATCAATTTATCGAGTATCGGTCCTGCTGCAAAGGTTGGTATTGGTAATTATTGTGCAAGAAAAGGTACAGGAATGCCATATCCTCTTGTGTGTTTGATCCATATTGCCTTCACAACTTGATTACCCACATGTAACTTGCATAAATATATACCCTTACTATACAATCATGGGCATACTTCCTTGTAGAAAATTCTTCATTAATTATTACCATTCCAAAAGGTCCAAGCATGAGTGGTGCAGGTGTAGGATTTGGTTACATTGCTGCTGAAGCTATTTTCTTTTAATGAATTCTTATGCTAACTGTTTGAGAATGTTAATAATACAACAGCTTGAATTGACATTTTGTTTTTCCTCTCACTTGCTGGTGCTCATTACTTTTTGGAGCAAATATATAGAAACTTGCTGAACAGCATTCTATGTTATGAACTTGACTAATCTCTTTCTGCAGAAATGCTTTAGAGGAAGAAAAGTGGTAAAAGCTGAGCGTGGTAATGTGCGAGAGCAATTTTATACCACTTATGGCAAGCACTGTGAAAGAGTAGACAGGTGCCATTTTATACCGTTTATGTTTATTTGGAGTTACCTTGTAGAAATCTGTGGCCATCTAACTCTTTTGTAGTTCTTCTCAACATTCAGGCAATGCTTTGGACCAGATTCAGATTTTCTTCGGGACTTGCTATATTTTCTTAGTCCACAGAACGTTTCGGACTTCTCCACCCTTGTGGAGGCATGCCGTTTGCTTTCACAATTTGCCAAAGACAGTGGTGCGTTTTTCATCTGTCCGATGGAGATCTTCATTGTTAGATGTCCATCTATATGCACTCATTCCTCCAGCTTTTAGTTAGGAAAATATCTTTTAGGTACTCACAGCTGTTTTTTTGTATGGCAGGGGATGTTCTAAACCTCTTTGGTGGCCCAGATTATTCATCTAAGCATGCTCTGGTGAACTACAGGGTGAAGAAACTTGTTTATGCCTGTATTCAAGCTGTACATCATAATAGGTTTGTTTCATGTGTATCTTATGCAGTATATTATGTTTCAAATGCTATTGACAGAGTATTGAGGTCATTCATCAAGTGTATTTGGTGATAATTTTATTAATATATTTCCTTGCTTGGTCTTTAGCTTAGTTACTGGATGATTTTGTTATGCTAGTTGAGTACCTTTTTAGCCATACCTAGTGAAAACAGATGATACGTTTCAGGCTATAAACATAACAGATCTTTTCTGCAAAGAGATAACCAGCAGCTCATAGGTACTAGGATGAAGGAAAATATGTAATATATGTGTTGAATTTTCTACGAAATTTTGATGAGCCATCATGTTTATGAGGATGTAAACATGATGTCTTAATTGTAGTAAGTTGTGCTTCTTGTTTGTTTGTCTTGGTTTAATGAGTTGATAATGATATGATAGCCAAAGGGATGATGGACAAGTTTGGTAGCTATAAATTTTAACTAGAAAATCACTTAATCTGTTATATGGTTTGTTGCTAATCTTAACTAGTGTGGTTTAATGAAGTATTTATGTTAGTTTATGCTCTTCGCAACCTGCTTGCCTAAAATAGTATAGAACCATTATATCACACCCTTCCCTTCTAGAAGAGGGTACTTGAAGATACATGTTTAAAACTTTATATGAAAGAGCAACTGAAGATCCAGTCACTAAAAAATGATTAAATATAATGTGGATGACTTCATCAGCCAGTATCCTCCCTTGGACTTCAGTTCAGTTTTTAATTTGCAAGAAAAAAAGCAATGGTTGCAGTAGACAAGATCTGAACCACGTTAACCAAGTTACTGTGAAACAACAGACGTACTCTGTTGTAAAAAATGAAACACTATCAAAAAGCTAACTAATTCTGCTTCACCTCCTGGTAGATGCTCTGATTGCCTCCTCATAGGGGTATGTCTCTTCTTTCTTTAATGGACTAGTTCTTTCACCATTTCTAAGTGGATGTTCTATTGTGGTTTTAAGTAAGTGCCTATATTTTCATCATAAACACATATAGAAGGGTTTCTTTTATTACGATTATAGAAGTTTCCTTATGATTAAGGTCTGTAGTTGCTCTTTTATATGAACATTTTTGCACATGTTGCATGTGTCCTGCTCTTAGACGGGAGAGGCTAAATGGCCAAAGTTAATGATCTCTTCTTTCCCATGGAGTAAAGTATAGTTTCAGATAAATCCTTGCTGCCGAAGACTTTCTTATGTATTGTTTTGAACAGATATCAGTTAAAGGATCAACTGTTATCCACATCTTTGGACTCCGGTACATCAACAATTATCTTGTTGAAAGCAGCAGCATTGTTGATTGATCCTAAGCTTCCATGGTCATGTAAGATAGTCAGCTATCTTATGCAACAAAACATATATAGGATTTTCCGGGAGATTGTTATTACAGGAAAGGTATGTTCTCCAACCTGCATATTCTTTTAGTTTAAGCTTATCATTGTACTTATTATCTATTATACAATTGTTGTGCTTCTCAAACTATATATGAATATACACAATAGAAAAACAGTGTTCTCTTTTGGCGAAATAAATTTAATCTGAGAATGGGCATGAGTTTGTGTTTATTTCCTTTAGTTGTAAATATCTGTTATAAGTTGAATGTTGCAAGGTTGCACAAGGCTTATGTGATATCAATATATTAACACTATTGACAATAAAGGCATTTCAGTTGTCATGAGATTTTCATTAACATAGAGATATGCTGTGTAAAATTTGGTGATTATCATTTTTCAGTAACTAAGTTGCATATTGTATATTTTTCTTATGAGTTCACTTGTACATCATCATCCAGAATTCATGTTGCAAAAATAGAAGTAGCAGGGATCAAAGTCTTCAAAAATGGAATCGAGCCTCGAGGCGGTCCGAGGCGTAAGCCCCGAATATATAATACAATATTTATACAAAATATATGTATATATACAACTAAATATATACTCAAAGGCAATATATTCAACTCAACAAAACAATGCGTTTAGTGTTTACTAACAAAGAAAATATATATTATACACACACACACACATATGTGTACATATTTATTTGTATACAACCATATATACACATATAACATCTGTTTACAAGTCCAAATGTAGCAGGTACAAAATATATACATACAAAATCACACACACACACATTTATATACGAACTATACTAACAAAGAACATATATATATATTTATATATTGATATACATAAAATAATCTCCTCGGTAAGATATATATATGTATATATATATATATATATATATGTTACAAATTCGATTGCAGCATGTACAATATCTAATTTGCAAGCCTTCTCCAAAAAAATAATTGCAGCACTGAGTGGAAGAACAGAGCACTAACATAGAAAAAAAAATATTATATATATATATATATATGACTATGTGTTTGTGATTGTGTGATAGTGGGAGAGATGGCACACTAAGGAACAACACTATTTATGTTTGAACAACACTATTTATGTTTGACTGCCTTACAATTTTCTAGTTTTTATTATTCAAATACATGGAGTCGACCTCCTCAATTCTGCCCACCGCCTCACTGCCTCTGCCCACGCCTCTAACACCTAAGGCGTATGACCCAATTGTTAGAGGCGCCACCTCATATTCTTTTTTTGGACGCCTCGCCTTGAGGCGAGCATCAAGGCGTGTGCAGCGTGTGCCTCCCATGCCTTTTAAAACCATGGCAGGGATGATGCTCAGTTTAGTTGGGTTTATATGAGAGTGCTTATGTCACTGCCTCTATGCCAATCAAAGAGAAATCAACATTGATTTTGCAAGTCCTTACCAGTCACATCCTTAGCCTAACTATGTAACCCTAACCTTCCGGCTTTACATTTCTTCCTGCACCCTATATGTTCCTGAAATCTATTAGGTGTTAGCTTAAAGGCATGCTTGATGAGGACTTGCTCTTTCTAATTCTGAATGCAGTCAAAACTCTTTTTTTTCTTGTATTGTTACTGAAAGGGAGTAGATCATTACATTTTTGTAAATAATGCTGCCAAAGTATTCTGAGAGAATAAACTGAAGCCCAAATGCAAATATTTTTGTGTCAGTGAGTTATAACAATTCATCCCTCAGGAGGATACACATTTTTTGAGTCATTGATCTTTTTGGCAAACACACAAAGTGCTCTTTTATATTTGAATAAAAGGATCATGTTAAGATAAGTTTCTTTGATGGATAATTTATCTCAGACCATGTGGAGAAGTTAATGAAACTCGGTGCATTGTGATATTAGAAGGTGATGCCTTGCAAGAAAGATTATAGTTAGAAGGTGATGCCATGCAAGAAATATTCCTTTAAAGTGTCATATAACACATGAATGGCTGTTGGATCTTTAATTTTTTTGTAGTACCAAGACCTTAAGTGAACTTCTCTTGTGCTTTATAATTTGACCTTGTCTACTACAAGCACATGATATTTTTGTTGAGAGGTATATATTTCTAGTTAGACATTCAGGATAATTGTAAACAGTACTATGTTTGCTAATGTGCTAATTTTATCAATCTAATCCTATGTCAAATGTTGGTGGGTTTTGTTTTGTAGGAAAGTTTAAACTGTGAAGGCTGTGTCGGAAAAGTATCTTTGATGGAGAGGGTTCTTGCCCTAGTTATTGCTCATACCGGTCAAGGACATTGTGTTTGTCAAGATATCGACCTACAATGGAGTTTTGCCTCCCAAATTCTAACAATTCCGTTTTTCTGGCAGATTTTTCCTTACCTAAAGGAGGTAATTTTGTCCTAAAAATTCTGCAATCTTAACTTTGTTTCAGTAGAATGCCCTTAAGCTGAATCTTCTTTCAGTCTTACACTTATTGTACATTTCGTTGCAGCAAATAGTTTGTGTTTGCATTTTTATACGGAACATAAATCCTTTCATTTTCTCCGGCAATAGCTCTTCATTTGATTTGATCTTGAAATATTTTTGCAATTATTGTTTCTATGTCCAGATTTATGTTTCGCGGGGGCTGTGTCAGCATTATCTCAATAAGATGGCAACATGTACAAAAAGTTATGAAAAAGTGTTACCTATTGACATATCAGCTGAATTCCCTGCTTATGCTTGCCTTCTTGGTAATTTACTGGAAGCAGTTGGAGTTGCTTTGACTCGGCCTGCATGTTCATATGATATGGTAAGGAAGTCTTGCTTTTCACTGCAAGAGTGCCATCTATTTCTCTCTTTGCTTGTAATGAGGGCGTAATGACTATTAAGAATATTATACTGCTTAGGCGGCTAGAGTGAAGCAAACCTGAATTTATATTCCCTTTGCCGAGCATAATAGTGGCGTTTTTTATTTTTAGTAGGGAGTGCGCAAATTGAACATCTTCCTTTATGAAATATATTTCGCAGGTGTGTGTATCTGATCTATATGTCAAAAAAGAATACATTAAACCAATGCAATTGTTAGAGATTCTATTTTTTTACAACTTCATCAAATTGTTTATTGGTGCTTCCACTAGTTTTCTGAGCTTTTTTCATTTAGATAATTCTGTGGGTTTTTTCTTCCCTAGCCCCTGAATAAATTTTAAACAAGTCCATAATTGTGCTTATCAAATAAAAGTCCTCTCAAATTGATGGAGTAAGTGAAGTCATGCTAATTTGTCATTGTTTGGATTGAGGCGTAAGTGCACTTCATATGAAATTTTGTCTCAGAATTCTTTGCCATTCCGATCATTTCATTTACTCTTTTTATGATCAAATGCTGCAGCATAGAATAGTGTTCAGTTTTGTTGATTGTTTCACATTTGCTATTGCATGCTGGTGAATGGACGAAGTGAATGAAACACATGAAGGATATGGAAACAATAGAGCATGCACAAGTTTCCACATGATTTTTGAATATTCTTGTCTTGGTATATGTGTTTGTGTATATAAATTTTTCTTATAAGCTAGCAGATAGGGATTTCAAAATGAGATTGAAGGGGATCCAACCCTTTTTAGCATTAGTCATTCCCATTTCATGGTGTTGGTCTGGATCATTTAACCTTACCTAGAGGTGTGTTCTATGTGCTCGATGCCCTATTATGATCTTGCAAGTAATAAGATATGATCAGTTTTGGACTCATTTAAAGCAATAAGTTCCTTTATTAAAACCATGTCGAGTAAATAGATATTAGAAAATGCAAGTGACTTCACATGCTAAGCTTCATATGATCAACTTAATAGGTTTTCAGTGTGGACTTCTCAGTAGTTCTATCTTGTATATATATATATATTTGTATATCGATGGAGTAAACAAACAAGGGCGGAATAGCGTAGGGAATAAAAAAGGACACGAGTGTCACTGTTGATTTTGATTGCTTATTAATGTGCTGAACATATGTTAATATTATTATGTAAAAGTATAATGCTTTCCACTTTTTCTCTTTCCTTGATCAGGCCATAGACTTTGCTACTGTTGCAACATTATTGCTGGAGGTACTTCCTCCTATACAAACATCAAATACAGGAAGTAGAGAAGAAAGTATGTTCTCCAAATATTACTGGAATTGTCTTCTATTACTTGGTTTCTGCTTTTTTCAAGTTCATTTTATCTATGCACCATTTGTGACACATGATTATTGAATCAGCCTTTAAATGTGTTTCTTGTTTCAAAAATGTTAATGTACTGCAGATTCAGTATTGGGTGATGACGATATGATTACTGATGATGAACCAGCTGTTGCACCTCTTAGTAAGGAGTTGGAAAAGCAGATTTCAAATGCAATAGATCCACGCTTTCTTTTACAGCTGGTATGCTATTTTGACATTTCATACCAGTACATTTATGCGTCCAACAATTTCTGTTTCAGACCTTAACTCTTTTTACTTGCCAAGCAGACAAATGTTCTGTTTGGAGGCTCTTCACTTGATGCTGATTCATGCAAAGATAAATGTAATGACAACGAAGCGGCAGCTGTTGCTGCAGCGTGTTCTTTTCTTCACGTGACTTTCACCATTTTACCCCTTGAGCGTATCATGACAGTTCTAGCTTATAGAACAGAGTTGGTATCTGTACTCTGGAATTTCATGAAGCAATGCCATGAGAAACAAAATTGGTCCTCCTTGTCTGCTGTATCACAGTACCTGCCAAGCGATGCATTTGGTTGGCTACTGCCTTTGGCAGTTTTCTGTCCTGTGTACAAGTGTGCATCTTCTCTTTTGATCTTTAAGTTGTGTATGTTAGTCTAAGAATTCAAGCGGAAAATAATGTATTGCACACTTATCAGGCACATGCTTATGATTGTTGACAATGAGGAGTTCTATGAGCAAGAAAAGCCGTTGTCACTCAATGACATCAGATTATTAATTGTTATCCTGAGACAGGTACTCTCTGTTACCGTATGATCTACCATTCCATATAACCATTGAAGTCGTAGGTTCTAAATTTTAGTTCCTATTCTACAATTTGAAGTATTAAGCCAATTGAGAGTATTATGTACCAACGGAAGGCTGCCAGTATTCAGTTCAGTTACCAAAGGGCCATTGGCCCTATGGTATCCAGTAACCCAAATTAACCCCTGACCTCATTAAAGGTGAGGAGTGTGTATGAGTCCGTTTCCAAAAAAAAAGTATTCGGTTCAGATGAACCATGATACACAAGCTCTTATACAGAATCTTAGCATGTGCAAGTTGGAAGTACCCATATACAGTATTCTAATGTAATGTTGAAACCGAAAGGATCATACTGATATTAGTTGGCCAATCTGCGAACATTCCCTAGCCTGAGAAGAAACCTAAACATCAACTGGCAGCAGATGGAATGGTAGATAGTTTATTCTAGCTCAAACTGTTTCACAATTAGAAGGACTACGGACTACCATGTAACTTCTCAAGGATAAAACATAGAAATGTTTGGTTAATAAGCCATTTTACATCTGTATATTGTTTCTTTCTTTTCATATCTAGTAGTTATCAAGTATTCCTGATGACAAAGTTGATTAAATGACCATAGGTTAATGGATTTCCAATAAGAAATCATGTTATACTGGGTTTATTGTAATTCTGTCTACAAAATTCAAGTTTGGCAACTATCGTCCATGCAAGTAATTATGCTTGTTTGCTTCTTCAGGCTTTGTGGCAGATTCTTTGGTTAAACCCTGTGGCACCAATGAAATTTACTACAAACACTCTTTTCTTAAAGAAGCACCGTGTAGAATTTGTTCAGTATAGGGTTAGTGTTGTGGCATCTGAACTACTTTCCCAGGTATGACTATGCATTGCATATTGTAGTTTGACATCGGTTGACAAGGACATTGTCCACATTTTGATTTGTGATTTGCGTAAATCTACAATTGCAGTTGCAAGATTGGAATAATAGAAGGCAGTTTGCACACCCAAGCGACTTCCATGCTGATGGTGTCAATGATCACTTCATTTCTCAGGTAATACTATTTACTTGCTTCACCTATTGATTATTATAAGACTGAATATTTGGTCTAAAGGATACATTCCTCTACAGGCTATGATTGAAAACACAAGGGCATATGACATACTAAAACAAGCTCCTTTCTTGGTGCCATTTACAAGCAGAGTTAAATTATTCACTGTGAGTTATAACTTCATTTCAATTTTCCAATTCATTTATATGTTTGCAGGTGTCAAAGCATATTACATAAATTTAACCCTGGTGTACATTTTGATTGTTATACTCATGACTCAAGCAAGCTGAAGTTGTTATTCCAAACTACTAATGTGTAGCCAACAATGATACCTATTACCTAATAACTAATTATATGGAGTGTGATGTCTCTAGGCCAAAAATGTTGAAACTACTAATGGGTGGGTCAGGGGAGTCTTTGAAAATTGAAAGTCTGTTGTCTAACAATTATGATAACTGAAATCTGACTTCTACCTTTGCTATGCTTGACCTAGACCTATCTGTACTAACACTCTTCTCTTGATGCAAGTCACTGGTTTCAGACCTCCATTCCAGATCTCAGAAGAAATGTTCTTAAATTTTCTTTTTGAATAGATGTCACCCGAACCCTTAGATATTCCCATTTCTTACATCATCAATCCTTCTAAATCGTATATCCATTCTAGGAGTGTGAATAATTACATACATTAAATAATTCAAAGGCTAGAGAATCATTCTATTCATGCTGTTTTTGCAGTTTTAGTTTCTAATTTACAGTTGTATTAAACTCTACAGTCACAGCTTGCTGCGATCAAGGAAAGGCCTGGGTCTCATTCTCTTTTTAACCGAAGCAGTTTTAAGATAAGGCGAGACCATATACTGGAAGATGCTTTTAATCAGTTAAGCACATTACCAGAAGAGGATCTTCGTGGAGTGGTAGAGTCTTGTATACGCATATGCTTTGAAACTGGTAGTGAAGCCCATCACATTATTGGTTTTGTTTTATTATGTTATTGACATCTAGTTATTTTCTTGCCTTCTCATGTAGATTCGGGTTACTTTTGTCAATGAATTTGGAGTGGAGGAGGCTGGTATTGATGGTGGTGGGATTTTTAAAGACTTCATGGAGAATATCACTCGAGCAGCTTTTGATATGCAGTATGGACTATTTAAGGTTGTAAAAGCTCTATTCCTGCTATAGAAGGATAGTTTCTTTAAGGTTTTGCAATCTCTTTTTTTCTGCTATAGAACATGGTCTCGTTTCTCAAATAATATTTTGAATGAACTTTTGTTCTTTCATTTTATCCATTTTATCAATTGTTATGCTGCAAACTAATGCTCTAAAACCATAGTTACTTGTTTTTGAAATTGCTGCTTAATTACAAGCCTCGGGGTGGACAAACCTAATGCTGAAAGCAAAGCGATAAAACTTGCACTATTTTTCCTTGCATAAATTAAATATCTTTATAACATGGTTGATTTGTGATTGACACCAATGCTCTCAAGTATCAAATCCTGGAACTTACTTTTTGTGATATATGATCGTTTATGAGATTGATTTGAACTCAGAGCCAGAGGTTTGGTTTTACTTTTATGGTATTGTGCTTAGCCGATAAGACGTCTTAGTATCTCCATTGCCCAATATTTAAAATTTCTTAATACGCTATTATTTTCACTGGAAAGCAGCAATCTCAATAATTTGAATTTGATATAGAAAAACACCTGATTTTTTATTAATTGCTTTGAGGGTGATGTGAATATAATTAGTCCATACACATTCACTTTGTGTTTACCTATTCTCTGTAAAGTTTAATCTTTGTTTTTGATATACGTAGGAGACAATCGACCACCTCCTCTATCCTAATCCTGGATCAGGAATGATACACGAACAACATCTCCAGTTTTTCCATTTTCTTGGAATTATTCTTGGAAAGGTATGAGTTGTATTTATGAAACTATCTGCTATCTACTACTCCTTGGATCATTAATAATTGCATGCCATCAATTATACACATCATCTGATGCAAAGTTCAGTTTTCCAATGTACATCTGTTGAGTGGTCATTGTCATTAGTAATTACATGCTATTAGTTATTCACATAATCACTGGATCTTTTAAGCTTCATCCAAGAGTGTTGCATGTCGTATAACAAACTGTCTGCTTTTATTTTGGGTTATGGTACTTTTGATTTTACCTTATGCACTTTTAGCATCTTACTTTCCTCTTTTAGAACATGAGTCTTGCTGCATAATTCTGTATTTTTGGTCTGCACCACAATGCTTTAACTGCATAGAGAAGATGCTTGTGTGGCTGTGTTGAGAGACTGCATGCTGTTTTTTGGTTATATTATGTGTCTTCTATTAGATTTTTAGACATTTGGTGATATATTGTACTGTTGATTGTTGTATAGGTGACTTTCTGAACGACTTCTTTTTGTATATTTGGTTTTCTTGTGTTTATTTGATCTGCATCACAATGATTTGACTGCATATGAGAACATATTTGTGTGGCTGTGTTGAGAGACTTCATGCTGTTTTTGGTTATATTGTGGGTCTTCTATTAGTTTTTTAGAGGTTTGGTGATTTCTTATACTGTTGATTATTGGATAGGTGTCCTTCTGGATGGTTTCTTTTGTGTATTTGGTGTTCTTTCCAATGACAATTTTATAAGTTCTTAAATCTCATTTAGGTTGGATGTTTGTATTTGCTGTGTATAATTATTCTCCTGTTATATGAATAAGCACAATTTATTCACCTAGCAGCAAAGGGAGAAAGAAGAAAAGTGTTATTGGATCAGATATGCAGAATGACATAATTGGTCGATGTGGAATAAACCATGTACTGTTCATAGGCTCTTTTCTAGAAGTGAAGCCTTAGCCCAGCTTTCAGAAAATATCTTTGGATCTTATTTGACATTTGTACCTTCAGAGTCAATTTAGTGCTCCAGCTGAGCTCAATGAATTTAACCAAACTAAGATGTTAGCAGGTTATTCTGATGGCAATTAGACCTGAATGGAGTGTAGGTTTAGCTTGGCCTGTAATAACATTGAGTATCATTTTGCGAGTACAGTGTAGTAACCGTATCTGTTGTGTGCCTCACTTTTAAATCATTCCATATGAACTGAAGTAATTCAGTTGCACTTCAATCAACTTATATTTGTTATGGAAAGTTATGATGAATTCTTGCTATTCTTATTGATGTTGTAGGCTATGTTCGAAGGGATTCTTGTTGATATACCATTTGCAACTTTTTTCTTGAGCAAACTAAAGCAAAAGTAAGTTCCCCAAGGTAGCCTTTACTTATTTCCTTGGTGTGTTTATCTAGTCATGTTAAACTACATTTTTCGTCCTACTGCTATCTAAGCGTTCATACATATGCAAACTGGCCTAATTGTTTCATCTGGGACAACCACTTAGCAAAGGTGGTTAGTTATACACTGCTAATGGAGTACACAAGTTTCTAGCATTCAATTATTAATTTCTCTGTTCCGTATGGATAAAAAAATAGATGGGTAGAATAGAACTAACAGAAGAAAACAATTAAGTTATAGGCTGACTGGGATATCTATGATGTCAGATATCTTTCTGAAAGATAGTCGGATGTTAGGATGCCTTTTGCATGAAGTTTTGGTGTTTCTCTATCATTGTCACGGAAGATTTTAGCTTCTTTTTAGTTTTTACATATGGAAATATATCCTTAGTTCTTGATGTCGTTGAAGTTTCAAGTGAGATAACTCATCACTTTTGCACACTTTTTTATCATGTTGCTTAGTGGGGTTGCAAATTTGAGCTTATATGTAGTTGATGTAAATTACTATGATTACATTTTGTAACAATTTGCACATGTTAGAAATATAACTTTTGGTCATGTATAGTCTCTACTACTTTGGAGTGTTCAACTCTTCCCACATGCATTGTCTCTTGAAAAAGAAATATGCATACCTAAATGATGTTAACCGGTGATATTAAAGCAGTCAGAATACCCCTGTTCTAAGCCTTGTGGAATCATTTAGTTTCAATAATTCATTAATTTTAAAGAAAAATATTATATCTGCCCTTCTTGAGAAAGAGAAAAATTTCATTACATTTTGGGGTCTGTTAAATATAGCCTCATAAATAAACCTTGTTATCAGGATTCAAATTATATCGACTGCTATTTAGTACATGCATGCATGTGTGCCTGCATATATGCCACTGTGATCAGCTGCTCATATGGTTCTGGAAATTGTTTACTTGTTCATGTGCTAAATTTTATCTGAACATCTTTACGTCATGCCTTTTTTTTTGTATGTGCATTATAATGCATATTCTAATTAGCATCTCCTTCAGGCACAACTATTTAAATGATTTGCCTTCCTTGGATCCAGAATTGTATCGGCATCTTATCTTTCTAAAGGTTTGTTGGTTTCTCCTTTTCAACCTGCATATTTGTGTAATAACTCAATGAAATAAATGGTTTGTAACTAAACGATAATGTCATGTGAGAAAAGAGATATAAGCTCTTGTAGGACATTGTTTTTGCCTACATCTAAGATCGGAAGTGAAAAGGATTCAGCTTTATTAGATTGCACTCCAAGGCTGTGCCATTGACCTATTGAAGAAGTAGTTTGATGTATTGGTGTAGTTGAATTCAATATATTATACTTGGTATCGTTGTATCCTTAAACCATTCTTATGGTCTAATTGGCTGTTGTTAAATGCAAAGCTTATCCCTTATGGTCTATCGACCCAAAGAAAAAGAAACGAAATGGCTGCTGCAATACAGATCAGTGATTTGAGAAATTTCTTCTCCCCTTGCTGATCTCTTTTTCACCAAGCCAATTAGCACAGTGTCAGTAGCTGATAAGAATCCCCACATTTTATTTATTCCATCCTGTTTTTGGTGTTTATGTGGTTATTTTTTCATGTCATGGAACTAAATTTTTAAATGTGTCTAGCTTTAAATGGAAAATTATGATTTTGGTGTAAAAAATGAGATCAGCTTCAACATTCAGGTAGTCTGCACTTTTTTCTCTTTTCATAAAACCAAACCAAATGAATTTTGTATAACCCACTTGGAAGTAGGGGAATGCATGCAGACCTGTCTTCTACTTGAAAGAGTAATTTTCCCTTTTCATGTGACTTCCAATATTGATTATGTATGTGAACTTACTTCTATAAAATTTTATGGATCTCATCTGCAGCGTTATGAAGGTGACTTGTCAGAGTTAGAGTTATACTTTGTTATTGTTAATAATGAATTTGGGGAGCAAACAGCAGAAGAGCTGATCCCAGGTGGAAAGAATATACGGGTTGTGAATGATAATGTTATCACCTTTATTCATCTTGTTGCCAATCACCGCCTGAATACTCAGGTTTTATGCCTTTTCTCCCTATTTCTAAAAATTCGATGCTGTTTCCTTCTTCTGCTACATGGACTTGTAATATTATGCATCATCTGTTTTCAGATACGTCAACAAAGTTCGCATTTCTTAAGAGGATTTCAACAGCTTATACAGAAAGATTGGATTGACATGTTTAATGAGCATGAACTTCAGGTCTGTGATTCTTGAGTGTACCATCAAGCTTCTTGTTCAAATATGTTATTCCTTCGTATAATTTTGTAGTTATACCTTTTAAATATCTATATTTTAGGAAAGAAGTGTTATAATTGATACTGCAACAAGGAGCTTGTTTGAATATTATTGTTGCTTACTCATATCTAGTTTCTCAAAATTAGCATATCTGTCTCTCTCTTTCTCTTTGTATATTGCTATTATTTGCTCATATCTAGCTTTTCAATTTTCAGCACATATGTATTTCTCCCTTCCACACTTTTCACTAGCCGGGGGTTCTTCCCGGAAACAGCCACCCTACTCTTTAGGGTAGAGGTCAGGTGTATTGTGTGTACATTTTACTCCCCCGACCCCACCTCTGGGTGGGATATATTGTGCTCTGGATGGCCTATATAAAGACTCCATACCAATTGGACACAGATGTTGGTAGCTGAGTAGCTCATATCTATTCACTTTGTCCTAGAAGTCACCTGTAGTCAACTTAGGAAGCTTAAGGTTATGAAATGGACAAGTAAAGCTTCTACTTCATATTCCAATAATAATGACCCTGATTTATGCTAGGTGGCTACATACTTAAAGGTCGAATAAGAACCTCTTTTAACTGTTCCTTCTTTGACAACGAACATGTGTTGCTTTTTTGTTGTTCTATATTTTGAAGTATCATCTTTACATGACTCATTGTCGTATGTGGTAGTTGGTTTCCTGGCACTTGCTCTTTGTTTCCATTTAGTTAATAAAATCTATTTGTTCGTTTTTTTGTTTGTTTCCTCTATCATATTATTCATTCCACTTACTTGACTTCTCTGTTTTTTTTCACCTATTTTTGTGCAGCTTCTGATATCAGGATCAGTCGACGGTATCGATGTCGATGACCTTCGGTCAAACACAAATTATGCTGGTGGCTATCATCATGTATGTTGAATGTTTGTCTAATCTGAAATCTATAATCCAAAACTTTAGTTCTTTGGACTTGCCCTATGTAGTCTTTAGCGGCATGGTCTTGTTTTCTGGTTGGTTTCAGTTGACATTTGATGTTTCCTTTATATCATTTGAAACATAGGCATACATTTCAACAAGCAAATTTAAGTACTAAGAAAGGTTGAGGCACAAATCAAGTGGCATATGGTTTGTGCCTCACAGCTAGATGAGTGTTCCTTCCACTCTTTCTGAATTGCTAGTGTACAGGAAGTTATATGTTGTATGAGATCCGATGAAGCTAGCTTTTCTTCTATTATTTTGCCAAGAGTCTGCTCATGGGGGTTCGACTTCTAGAAACTTCGTTCCTTCAGGCACACTGTGGTCACCCTATTGAGTCAACTGGATTTGGTAGTATCTGGTTTTAAGTCCAATATGACTCACTCATTATGAACTGGACTTTTATAGTACTTTTAAGGAGATATCACTTTTTTTTTATATTCACCTGGCTCGAATGCTTCTACGTCCCTTGTTTTTGCTACTGAGCTACATACATGCTGTTCAACTCCACAGGAGCACTATGTCATTGACATGTTTTGGGAGATCCTCAAGAACTTCTCCTTGGAGAATCAACGGAAGTTTTTGAAGTAAGTTTGGCTTCTTTGACATATTAATACTGTTAGAAATTACTGGAAATCTCTTGGTGAATTTGGATGCGTGAGGCAGAGAATTTTATTAGATGAAAATTGAACAGAGATTACAAATGATTAGCCTCCATTTATTTATAGGCTAAACAAGAAAGAAATAACAGACTAACAGAACTAGCAACCAGCCGTCTACCAGTTGTCTTCCAGAATTAAAGTCACACCCGACAAATCTCCACCTTGACTTCAGTTCTACAAAGATTCTACTTCCAGTTATCAATGTTTAGGAGATCTAAACAATATCTGAACTTGTTTAAAGAAACAAATTTAGTAAGTGCTCAGCTGGGTTATCATCAGTCTTCACTTTCTTCACTTTAGTTCTTCTTTCTGATCGTATGAAATGACAACTAACGTCTATGTGCTTTGTTCTTTCATGATGCACCTGATCTTTCGCAAGACAAATAGCACTTAAACTGTCACAAAAAATCACAGCTTGATCTTGATGAAATCCAAGATCTCTAAGCAGACCCTTCAGCCAAATCCCTTCCTTGGCAGCCTATGTAAGTGCCATATATTCAGCCTCTATTGAGGATAAAGCAACTGATGGCTGTAATGTTGCTTTCCAGCTTATTAGGGCATCTCCAACAGTGAATACATAACCCGTTAATGATCTTCGATTGTCAAGGTCAGCTGCATAATCTGAGTCTGAATACCCAGCAACAAAACTGTCTCCTTTTCCTCCATAAATGAGACCCACATCAGCTAAACCTTTAAGATACCAAAAATTACGCTTCACAGCAACCCAATGTTCCTTTCCTGGACAAGCCATATAGTGCGAAACGACACTAATGGCATGAGCTATGTCAGGCCTAGTACAGACCATAACATACATAAGACTTCCCACAGCACTTGTATAAGGAACTCTGCTCATATACTCCACTTCAGCTTCTGTTTGAGGAGCCAAAGCCACCGATAACCTGAAATTCGCAGATGATGGAGTGCTCAAAGGCTTTGCCGAAGCCATACCAAACCGAGTATCTCCAAAATGTAACTTTTCTGTGACAAGAAAAGTTTATGTCAAGATCTGTCTTGAACTATTTCCATCCCAAGTATCTTTTGAGCAGCCCCCAAATCTTTCATATCAAACTCAGAATTAAGGAGTTGTTTCAACCTCTTAATGTCAGCCATATCTCGAGCTGCTACCAACATATCATCCACATAAAATAGCAAATACACACGTTAACCATCAACTACTTTCTTATGATATATGCAAGCAATCATAAGGGCTTCGATTAAAACCATGTTTCACCATAAAGCTGCCAAATCGCTTATACCACTGCCTTGCGAGATTGCTTCAACCCTTAAAGCAATTTCTTGAGCTTACAAACATAATCTTCCTTTTCTTGAACCACAAATCCCTCCGGTTGACTCATTTAAATTTCTTCCTCAAGATCTCCATGCAGCAATGCTGTTTTAACATCCAACAGTTCCAACTCCAAATTTTGTTGTGCTACTAGTGCCAACAACACTCGAATGGATGTATGACGCACCACAGGTGAGAAGATTTCATTATAATCAACCCCTTGCTCTTGGCTATAACCTCTAGCCACCAAACGAGCCTTAAATCTCACATTTTCAGCTCTTGGCAGCACTTCTTTCTGCTTAAAAATCCACTTACAGGTCACAACTTTTCTGCCTTGAGATAATTTCACCAATTCCCAAGTCCTATTTTTGTAAAGGGACTCCATTTCGTCACTCATGGCTTCTATCCACACATCAGCCTCCTTTGTTGTGATTGCTTCTCTACAAGTAGATGGCTCAAAGAACTTCAATTCTTCAGCAACTTGTAACGCATAGGCCACCACGACATCAAAACCATACCGAGTCGGCCTACCAACCTGTCTTCGAGGCTTGTCTAACACTATGCCATGGGCTGGTGCTGACTTTCGGATTCAACAAGTCCTGTTTCACTCATGTTACTGTGTTGTCCAGGAACATTCTCACCTTCATCAGAATCATTTAACTCATGCTCTACCTGTTCGAAGATCCTCGATCCTCTCTTGGTCTTTTGAAGTAGATGAAGTAGACGAATACCGTACGTCACGCAACATACTTCCTTCATCAAATATTACATCACGGCTGAGAATCACCTTTCTTTCATCTAGTGACTAGATTATACCCTTTTACTCCAGTACCATATCTTATAAACAACCCCTTCTTTGACCTTGGTTCCAACTTTCCTTCACTCACATGGTAGTATGAAGGACAACCAAACACCCGTAAATTCGTGTAATCAACTGGCTTTCCAGATCACATTTCAATAGGGGTTTTACAACCAATTGCTGTTGCTGGAGACCTATTTACCAAGTAAGAAGCTGTGTTTAACGTCTCAGCGCAAAAACCTCTCGACAACCCTGCATTTGACAGCACACACCTGACCCTTTCTAGCAACGTTCTATTCATCCTTTCGGCCACTTCATTTTGCTGTGAAGTGTGCCTAACCGTTCGGTGCCTTGTAATTCCTTCATCTTTACAAAATCGATCAAAACAAAATTCCAAACCGTTATCGGTTCACAACCTTTTTATCTTCTTCCCAACTTGATTACAATGAGAACCTTCCATTCTTTGAACTTCTCAAACGACTCACTCTTATATTTCATGGTAAACACCCAAGTCATCCTAGAGTAATCGTCAACGATTGAGAGGAAATAACGGCCACCACCAAGAGGCAGAACCTGTGAAGGACCCCAACAATCAGCATGTAGATAGTCCAAAGTAGACTTGGTATTATGGACAGCCTTTGAAAAATTCACTCTTCTTTGTTTTTCAAAGATACAATGCTCACAAAAGCCTAGTTCAACAACTTTATGACCTTTAAGAAGTCCTTGCTTGCTGAGCATGAGCATGCCTTTCTCACTAACATGCCCCAGCCTCATATGCCACGAGTGTCAAATCTGACTAGTTTTTAACAGAATTAAAGGATGGTGATGCTGACCCAACAATTGTGTTGCCTTCAAGCACATACAAGCCACCTTTCTTGACTCCTTTCATCACCACTAATGCACCTTTAGAGACCCGAAGTACTCCTTTTTGACAACTGTACTTGAAACCATTGGAATCCAAAGCTCCCACATAAACCAAATTCTTTTTCAAATCAGGTACGTGGTGAACACCAGCCAAAGTTCTCACTACCCCGTCGTGCATTTTGACACTTACCGAACCTATTCCAGCAACATTACACGGAATGTCGTTCCCCATTAAAACACTTCCTGTTGCAACCTTTTCATAAGTATCAAAGCAGGCCTTATTCGGTGTCATGTGAAACGAACACTTGGAGTCAAGAATCCACTCATCTTGCTGACTTTTAGAGTCACCTATTGAAAGAACCATATCAACCTCTGAACCTGAATCATCTTTACCAACACCATCGGATGCCTTCTCTTTTCGTTTCGGACATTCATTTTTTCCAATGTCCAAGATCACCACACCTGTGACATACATCTTTCGGGCTAGCTTTCGACCCTCGACTTTTAGATCTTGATTGACTTCTTCCTTTCCACTTGCCTTTAGCTCTCTCTTGACTCTTTTCTCTACCCTCATTTACCATTGACAAGCCAACAGATTGGCTTTCAGTTCCATTTCCGGAAGCTTTGTGGCGTAATTCGTGAATGCAAACTTAATCGAACTTCTTCCACAGTAATTGTGTCCCTTCCAACTACAAATGAGTTGACAAAATTTTCGTATGAGGGTGGCAGTGAGACCAATAGAATGAGAGCAACATCCTCATCTTCAACCTTGACCTCAACATTCTTTAAATCCATAAGAATGGAGTTTAACTCGTCAAGATGTTCCTTCAATGGCATTCCCTCCTTCATTCGAAGCGAAAATAACCTTTGCTTTAACAACAACTTGTTTGTTAAAGACTTTGTCATGTAGAGACTTTCAAGTTTCATCCATAAAGATGAGGCTGTCTCCTCATTTGCAACCTCGTAAATCAGTTCATCGGCCAAGGACAACAAGATGGTGTTATGAGCCTTCTCATCTTGTTGATTAAACTCAGCGAAATCAAATAAAATAAAAGAATATGTTTAAGGGCACAAATATTAATAGATAGATACAAACATCACCAACCAAGTGAGAAGGATAAGGATGGACCAACTTATAAGGATAAGGATGGACTAACATATAATCAACTCTTCTAACATTCCTTAAGTTGGAGCATAGATGTCAATCACACCTAACTTTGTAACATGGTGGTAACTTGTGATCCTTAAAGAAACTTTGTCAATATATCAACAAAGTTGATCTTTTTAGCGTACCTAAACGAGCTTAATAGATGGTGATTCATGAGTAGTCCCAATCACCTTCTCAAGAACAAAGTGACGGTCTACCTTAATGTGCATTATACCTTCATGAAAGGTTTGTATCTAGATATGTGAAAAGCAACCTTGTTATCACAACACATCTCCAACTCATTTGTGCAATCCCCTAATTCATGCATTAAAACATAAGTACCCATGCCAACACACAAGCGGTTTGTTACACTTCCATGGTAGTGGTAGTAGTAGCTAACCTGGTAAGTCATAACTAAGCTAATGTTAGTTTTAGTTAAAAAGGGTATGTTGGGAATATAACAAGATACCCTTGTAGTGGATCGGTAGGGACAATTTGTTCCTTCATCATAGTATGAGTCACTGTGGGGGGAATCTGTTAGAATGGAGTATGAATAAGAGAGAAAGGCCCTAGGGGAGGGAATCCGATTTGTAAACCACTGAAAAGGTGAGAGCTTTGGAAGATCACAACTTCTCAAAGTGCTTGAACCTCTTAATCAATTGTTAAGAGTAGAATGTCATACATAATCTTTTAGTTGTGCTATTAGAATGATGATGTACATCAACCGGTATCAAAGCATATTCCTATCCCAAATGCTCATCTAGCAGTCATTTTTCTATTTTGGTACTCGGTAACATCATCTCTGTCTCATTCGTTAGTAAAGAAATTATAGCCAATGGATTTCTGAGCTATTTGATGCAATCCATTAAGTAACTTGCGATCAAAACTTGAAATTGAATGCTTCATTAACAGTGGTCCACTTTTTATAGGTGGATTTTCTCTCCCACTATGTTTATACAATCAATGAATGCACCTTCTATATTCAGACTTCTTATACCCAAGGTTTTAAAGAATGAAAACAAGCCTCAAGGCGTTTTCCTCTTAGGTACGTGAGGCGTAAGCCCCAAAAAACGGAACAATAAAATTTATAAATCCATAACACTTATACAAAAACATAATCTTATATTTCCATACCAAATAAGCAAACTATGGCCATAAGTCAATAAAACTACTTGTTATAAGTAGAATATGTATATAAACAGATCGTACAGTATTTATATATATATATATATATATATTATATAAACATATTATAGATAATTTATATATAAAACAGAATATATATTTATATTTATATATAAGTTTGAAATAACTAAGAATATATACGTATTCACGAGGCAGTGAAATAGTATATATGTTATATGCATATTCCAACACCAAGTGGAGAATTTTTTTTTTTATATTTAACTATTTTATTCCAACATTGAGTTGGAGAAGAAAAAAAAAATTAGATACATGTATGTTTGCGATTGTGTGAGAGAGGGGGAACAAAGCACTTAGAAATACGTGATTTTGATGTTTGATGATTTATGAATACCACAGTACCACTATCTACTTAAATAAGTAAAAATATAGACCCACATGACTTCATTTAACAGAGACGTAGGTGCGCCTATGATTTTTCTCACCGCCTCACCGCTTAACCACCCTCTTACATATTCAAGGCGTACGCCCTATCAGAGGAGAAGAAGGTGCCGCCTTATACACGAAATTTGCACACCATGCGCCTCTGTCATTTTTTTAAAACAATGCTTATACCCCTGGTCACTATTTCTTCCTTGACAATCTGAATTTTTTTTTGCTGTTACACAACTACAACTATTAATTCCCCTACCCAAAAGATCACACTACCCTTTCTTTCTAGAATAGGAAAAATTGAATGGTAAGCTGTTGAATACACCAACTTTGTACCCTGCAAGGCATATATCTCTTTCCAAACTCTTCTCGCAAAAATCTTGTCTCGGTCAAAAACCATCATCTATGGGATGCCATACAATTTGACTACTTTAGTAAACAACCCTGCTACTAATTTAGCCGTAAGAGGGTGCTTTAATGCCATGAAATGACTGTATTTGCTTAACCGATCAACCACCACCATAATCATATGCATTCTTTAAGATTTAGGTAACCCTGGCCTTCAATGAAATCCATTGTGATTTTGTCCTAGACTTTTAGTGGTGAAGGTAGGGGGAGCAGTAATGCTGTCGTTGACCTCCCCCCCAAGCACTTTATTCCTTTGACAAACCTCACAATTCTTCACAAAATCCTTGATGTCGTTTCACATATCAATCTAGAATAATTCGGCTGTTACTCTCTGAATGTCCCCCATCGAAGATGAGTGGAACTCTTTCAATAAGGTTGTAATCAAGGACGATGATCAAGACAACACCAACTTGTCTTTGTACCACCATAATCTCTGTCGTGTAGAATATCCCTTATGGGCCTCACTTCCACCTTCAGTTTCTGCCATAATTCTGCCCAATAATGCATCTTTGTGTATTTACTCTCGAATAGTATCCCATCGTCGCCATTGTGGTCCTCCTATCACGGAGCATTCAATCTCTTTTCTCAACAAAGCATTTGCCTCTAAATTGTGTTTCCTCACTTTGTAGACAATGTCAAAATCATAACCAGGTAATTTCATCACCTATTTATGATATTGTTGATCAATGACATCATGTTCCAACACATTTTTAGACTTTGTTGGTCCGTTTGAACTATAAGCCTTCGTTATCGCTTTCTTTAAGCTTCCAAAGGCTGCTTGAGCTTCGTCATTCTCAAACTTACCCTTTTTAAGCAGATATGTTGGCAGCTATGCAATATGTCTATACCCTGACATAAAGTTTTGGTAATAACTGGTTAATCTCAGAAAGCCTCTTAATTACTTGTCGTCTTTGGTACGGTCCACTTCCTCCCGATATGATGTGACCCAGATAACAAATACGTCTCATACCAAATTCACACTTGTTCACATACAACTGAAGTTGTTTCAACACCCTCAATATTTGTCTTTGGTGTTCGCAATGCTTCTTTTGTGACTTGCTATATACTAGTATGTCATTGCGAAATACTAGTACAAACTTTCTCAAAAATGGTTAAAAAATCTCATTCATCAAGGATTGGAATACTTGTGCGTTCGTTAATCTAAAGGGCTTAAGTAGAAACTTATAATGCCCTCTGTGTGTTCTAAAGGCTATCTTATGCATTTCCTCACTCTTCATGTGAATCTGATGATAACCAACTTTTATATCCGGTTTAGAGAACCACTCTGCCCTCCCAGTTCATCCAATAACTCTTCGATGATTGGAATAGGGACTTTGTCTAGAAACGTACCTTTGTTTAGAGCCTTATAGTCGATGTAGAAACCCCAACTGCCATATTTCTTCTTTACTAGCAACACATGGCTTTAAAACACACTCCAACATCTCCTTTACCAACTTTTCGAATACATTTTCTGGTAATTCTGTATGACCTGACATTAATTGGCTCTACCTCGTTCTTGAGTTCAATCTTGTGTTTATTCCCTCGGATTGGTGGCAAGCCTTATGGATCATGAAAAACCTCTTCAAACTCCTGAGTGACCTTCATAATTGAAAGTGGACACCCTCCTTCACTGCCTTTCGTAGTCTCTACTTTGGCCCAATTCCACGAGTACCCCTTGCTCTTCTTCTTTCAGGTGGCATTTGGTTTGCAGAATGTTTCTGGATGGAATGGAATCTGTTAAAGGAATTTGACTTTGAAGGAATTGGAATGAAATGTTGTCAGGTTTGACCATTTGTTTGGTTGGCAGACATTGGAATGTAATCTGTTAAGGAATTGGAATTTGTGTGTTTGGTTTACAGAATGTAGCTTTGGAATTGGAATGAAATATTAGTAAATGATCAAAATGCCCTTCATTGAAAATTTTAATTTCTTTAAAACTAAAAATACTTTAATAAAATAATTATTTAATATGTAAAACAATATAAAATACTCGACCCAAATATACCCATAAGCCACACGATGTTACTCAATGAACGGTGGTCTGCAGTGGTTCAGATCGGTGGTGGTCCACGGTGGTTCAAATGGCGGTGGTCAGCAGTGGTTCAGATCAATGGTGGTTCGCAGTGGTTCAGATGGAGGTGGTCAGCGGTGGTTCAGATGGACGGTGGCGGCGGCGGTTCATGTCGGTGATGGTTTAGACTTTAGATCGATGGTGGTCCGTGGGTGCTTCAGGTGGCTGTGGTCGGATGTGGTTTAGATCGGCGGTGGTTCAGATCGGCGGTAGCCGACGGTGATTCAAATCAGTAGTAGTTGGCGGTAGTACAGATTGATGGTGGCCTGTGGTGGTTCAGATGGCGATTATCGACAGTGGTTCAGATTTGTGGTGGTCCATGGTGGTTTAGTTGGTGGTGATCGGCTGTGGTTCAGATTGGCGGTGGCCGGTGGTGGTTCAGATCAACGGTGGTCGGCGGTGATTCAAATCGATGGTGGTCGAAGGTGGTTGACAATGGTCATATTGGGTTTTATGAGATTAGGGTATATAGGGTTAAAAGCATATTTGGTATTATGAATATAGAGAATTCCATTCCATCAAAGTACCATGTAGTTGCTAAGGAATGCTAAATTCCTTTATTTGTGGTATATGTAGGATTTTGAAGATTCCTTCCATGAAAAAGAATGAACCAAATGAGGTAATGAAATTTGGTCAATGGAATTCAACATTCCAATTCCATCAGAATCTACGAACCAAACGCCCCCTTTAGTGTCTTCTACATCTACTTTGAGAACACAAACGATCTTCCTAATGTTTTATCCCTTTTTAATTTGACTTGTTCAGTTCCCAATTGAAATTTCATTGTTCGTGTACCCCAGTTCACTTGCATCGTAGGTTTGCAACCATTAATCCCTAAAATAAATGTCTGAGTTGCTTAATTTTAGAGGTAAGAGATCCTCTAAAATCTTGATCCCTTGCATTCCTTTATTCAACCTTTGTCCTCATACTACCTCCCCTGCTCCATATGTTGTATCCCTTGTCTGCCTAATTTGTTAACCCAACCTCTACCAGTGCCGATGATATGACATTATGTGATGCTTTACTATCAATCAACACCATTGCTTTCTGATCTCCCACCATTCCCTCCAACATCATGGTCTTCGGTGGTTGATAGTCCCGTCTGCTAGGCTTTTCCGAACTTCCCTTCGCAACAAGAAGGGGTCGTCGTTCGGTGGCCGAGCTTATTAGGAGGAGTCAAAACTAGCTCGACAGCTAGGTGCTTTCTGGAACTCGGCAGAACGGCAAAGAAGAGTTCTATWCGGCGACCGGTAGGGAGAGGAGAGGATGGGAGGAGAGAACGTCGACCATCGGTGTCACAAATCCTACCACTGAGTTCAGATATACCGTTACCCTCTGTCCTTGATTCAAATTGACCAACTCAGTGCCGTTTTCATCACTGACTTCACTCCAAAGAGTAACACAACCACTCTTAATTCTTTCTTCTCACGACGATGCCCCAAAGAGTATTTCTCGTCACATTGGTAGCGTAAGCCTTGTGATTGTCGTACTATAATTCTTTATCAGACAACTTTCCAAATTCCATTCCTCCTTTAGGCCTTGATAATTTCCCACCATCGTTTGTAACCCCTTTAACCTCTAGACGCGTATCCCCCCTTTCTTTTGCTTGTATCCTCTATTCAACTTCACATTAAGTTCTAGAGTTCCTTCCATCTTGTTTTTGCCTCCTTCTGAAGCACTTGAGGGCATCACCTTCAAACAAGATGACCGTTACCCCATTTTCTCATCACTAGTGATCGACTCAACGCGAAATATCTATCTACTCTCATAATCCAACCATCAGGATTCAAACCATTTAAGATCGGCATCTTCAACCGTCGCCCCTTGATGGCCAAAAATGAATCGTGCTCTGACCCCCGATCCTCATTCTGAACACGTCTTTCTCCCTCTATGAAATTCTCCTTGCCGCTCGTTGTCCTCCTTGCCGCCTCTTGCAACCGAATCAACGTATTCAATTGTTGTGACATTATTCATGTTTTCTTCAATCGACGAAACTGTGTCCCCCCTTTCTTCTGCCCTAGTCATTGCATATCTCGTCATCTCCCAAGAACACCACCCTAATACCAATTGATGCAATCAGTTAAGTAACCAACAATCAAAACTTGAAATTGAATGCTTTATTAATAGCACTTTAGAGGCATGGATATTCTCTCCCACTCGGTTTATGCAATCAATGAATGCATCTTGTATATTTAGTCTTCTTATTTATATCCCTGTTCATTATTTCCCCTTGACAATATGAATTTGTTATTTTCTGTTACAGAATTACAACTTTACTAATTTTCCCTGCCCAAAAGACAAAACTACCCTTTTTTTCTAGTGTTTGTAAAACGAATACCCTTTGTATAACTATTGCAGTGAATCCAACTGTTAAAAAATTGATTTCTAAGCAAATTGGGTGGAGTCGTGACAACACGACATCACCAGAAAGCAATTCTGACTGAACAGGCCCTCAATTGGTATCAGTGTACTCAGATCATCATTTGATTGAGAATTTTGTCCAGAAGTATCTCGATGCACGTGGATGAAATGGAAGTGAGTTTGGAGAAGGTGTGGTTGGCAGATAGCTTGTTGAAGGCAAATATGCAAATGGCAAGGAAATTATTGCAGTTGTTTTCAAAATGCAGATGATGAGTTGGTTGCCAACTTGCCATGGAAATCCAAGGAGGACAAGTTGTGACCGGTGGAAACGAAATTGGTAGGGAAGAAGCGAGCTCCAGAGTCAACTCGGTTTTTTTCATATAAAGGTAGAAGATTGATGTCGCCACAACCCGTTTTGAGGGAGATGTTTTACGGGGGTTCCAACCGGAGAACCGACGCCGACCATTTAAGAGATGGAATAAACTCAAGACGATGTTGTTATGACTATTTGGATCAAGATTTGGTGGAAGTTTAGTGTGGCATTTTATGATGACAGGAGGAAATTCATGGCTTTAGCCTCTTTCATCAAGCGTTGCACCATCAACTACTACACTACCATCAATCAAAAAAGTAGATACTTCGGTGAAATTGTGAGCACAATATTATAGGCACTTGTCAACAACTCTTCTTCCAGAATCATGATTGAGGTTTGTTGGACAAGCTGAGTTTTCGATGAATGGTAAAATGACAACGACAACAAGTTGGAAGAAAATATAAAGTTGTTGGACAGTGGTGGAGGCATAGATCTTGGACCAAAAATTGAGGTACACATGAACTATGGGGTAGGTTTGATTAATCCAAAATAAAGTTAGTGGACACTAATGAGGGGCTTAGAGTAGTGGTACTCATTGATAAAAATGCCACCCACAATTCATTGAGAAAAAGTTCCTCGAGAAAGCTTTAATTACTAGCGAGTACAATCGGTGGAACTAGAGAGGCTTTGAAAGTAATATGCATTTGTAGGGAGTTAAAAAATCAGCTTTCAAGAGGTAGGAGCATGGTTGAATTTTAATTTCTCTGGGGAATTCTGATGCAATCCTAGGGGTATATATACAATGCTCGGAACTTACGGAACCACATTCACAAATTGGAGAACACATGTGATGATGTTTTTGTTATGGGTAGACAATCTATGAGGAGCAGGGGGTGTTTGTTGGGCATCGAGAAATCACTAACTCGGAAACAACAAACTTTTCCTAGGCTTCAAATGCATGAAGAAGGAAATAAGTATCCGGGTTGTAAAGGAGGAGGATGAGTTTGGGGTCGAGAAAGAAACTGGAGAAGGGGGATCGATTTACAATGAAGTGCCAAGGTAGAGGCGTCTTCAATAAGATCATTGCTTAAGATGACGAAGACGTACGACCTTTTGATGAGGAGAAGCTAGTTAGGGGACGATTATCAAGAACCATTGCCATCGCTACCACCGTCTCTAGTTGTTGATGGAATGCGATTGAATCAACATTTTTTTCATCTTTTTTCTACCTAAAGGGCAAGGTTAAAGTTGGGGGCGAGTATTTGTTACACATCAATGGCAGTGGTAGTTAGTAGGATCTAAGCCAATAAGTAATAGCTAGGCTAAAGTGGAGGGATGACGGCAATTTGTTGGCCTTCATCATAGTGTGTGCGGTCGTTGGGGGGGGGGGGAATCAATTAGAATGGAGTATAAATATGAGAGAAAGGGCTATATCAACAAGGATGTCCACATACTTACTCTAACAAATGAAAATGCCTTTTCAAGATCTGACCACCTCAATGCCTTGGAAGTACTTGAGTTCCCATGACCTTTCTTTGAAATACATTCTTGATATCAAGTTGATATAATGGGTTTCTATGAATACTTGCTTGAGCCATAATGAGGCAAACAAATGTCCTTTTTGCTATAGGACTAAATGTTCTTTTGTATTTCTCTTCTTGTATTTAGGAGTATCCTTTTTGCTACCGTCTCTTTACGCGAGCAGGAGAAGCATCGGGATTTAGTGTCATGGTGAACACCCATTAATTACACCCAACAGTGTCCTTCTCTTAAGCATATATTTCCTCAGGCATTGGTTGTCTACTAGAGCCTTGGACACATTGAGAGTAATGACTCAAACTATTTAAATCAAATTACCGCAAATGATTTTAACTTGCATCACTAAGTACCTCCGACTTTGTTTCAATCTCCCTCAACAACTTAGATTAGTTCTAACTAGTATCATGCAAACACTTAAAAGAGGTAGAAGAAACCTTGTTAATCAACATAATGCTACAAATTAGAGGAGGTACTGTAGTGATATGGAGTTGATTGAGGAGTTGGCCAATTCATTCATGGAGTGATAGGAACATGGGAAGAGTTGGAAAATGCACCCATTATAAACTGTAGTCAACGTTAATTACTTTTGAACTGATCGTACTTCAGTCAGGGACCGTTTACCAAACATTTACCACGTGTCACTTACCTTACCGGGTGAATATGGAAGGGACCAAGAATCTTACCCGGTAAGTGAGGGAGAAGACTCTTACCCGGTTATAGCTTACTGGGTAAGAGATGCTTACCAACAACTCATTTTGACGGTCTAGAATGTTACCCGATAAGGTTAGTGAAGGTTGTGACTCTTGCCGATAAGCACTTACCTGGTAAATGTTAGGTAAACAGCCCCTTAGTTTCAGCTTTTATCCCAATTCCATGCAAAACCATTTGAGGGGCACACATTCTCTCGAATTAGGTCATCCATCAAAGTAGATTTACAAGCTAGTCCTCTAGTTTCCAAAGCTTCATATATCCTACTTCCTTTACTTAACATAACTGACACCACTGTTTATCAAATTACGTGCCAATCAAGATAAATATATACTATATTGCCCAATAGTTAACTTTAACTTGCTTCAAATGCATTGTTACTTATTAAAAATCGAGGCATCACAAAACATCTTCTCAGGTTTGTGACTGGATGTTCAAGAGGGCCCTTGCTAGGATTCAAGTATTTGGAGCCTTTATTCTGTATACAACGGTATGATGCCTTTTCTTGTGATGTAATTTGTGTAATTTACTATCGGTTTTGTTTGTTCATTGCCTTAATTTTTACTTACAGAGCTGCTGGTAGTGCTTCTGAAGAAGCTCTTGACAGGTTACCCACATCAGCTACTTGTATGAATCTGTTAAAGCTTCCTCCATATAGAAGGTTTGTCATTTTTTTAATGCAACTACTGCTGTAAATCTTCTCTTGACCTGGTATTGTTGTTCAATTATCACCTAAGGTCCTCTATTTAGGCAACAGTTACCAAAGTCGTTATATGTTGCTTTTGGTCTATTAATTTATGACTAAAAGCCGGTTTCATATGCATTCTATCAATTTTGTTTTGGCAAATAACCAAAGTTCCACACCTTGGGTTATGTTTTTCCGTTACTTGCTTCTGTTTGTATTGCTATCATTTACATATATTCAGCTTTTGAAAATTTAGCATTCATGCTTTCCTCTTTCACACACTTTTCACAAGTCGAGGGTCTTCACGGAACAACAGTTCTGCTCTCTTTTTTTAAAGTAAATATAATTTTTATATACGGCAAGTTGAAACACACAATTCTCGCATTTGGTGAGGATTTGAACCCCTGATCTTCAGGAAGGAGGGGTTACAGGGTACCACTAGGCAAAGGCCCTTTGGTAGCTGTTCTACTCTTTGAGGCAGAGGTCGGATCTGTGTACGTCTTATGCCCGGGGGGCCATCTTACCGGGTGCCACCTTTGGGTAGGATATACTTGGC
Source organism: Cynara cardunculus var. scolymus (assembly GCF_001531365.2). Lineage (NCBI taxonomy): Eukaryota > Viridiplantae > Streptophyta > Magnoliopsida > Asterales > Asteraceae > Cynara > Cynara cardunculus. The sequence continues at coordinate 20,585,737 of NC_037538.1, forward strand.
TTGGCTCGTTTTGTTTCGTTTGTTGAAATTTTATGATGCTGCTGCAGTAAAGAGCACATGGAACAGAAGCTGTTATATTCTATAAATGCTGAAGCGGGATTTGATTTGAGTTAAACGTAGCTTCATCCTCCCCCCAACCTGTTACACATGGTACCTATCTTTTCCTTTATGGTTAGTACAAGAAGCATATGAGGAATGTAGTGTGCTAATCGAAGAATATTATGGATTGGAAGGAAAGACCATAGAAAGACTGTAGGTATGATGCGGATTCGGAGAACGGTGGATTTGTACATAATGTGGCTTGCAGCTGCAATGTATACCATTTGTTTGGCAAAGAGTAAAATATGCAGAAGATGGAGTGATTTGATAGTAGCGTTGTCTGTAATGTATTATGCTATTTTACTTGGTGAAAAGAGGAGGCAATGGTTTGTAGATAGTATGTGTTTTCTCTTTTCCTCGTTGTATTTCTATTTATGAATCCAAGGTCTCAACTCAACTCAACCTATTATGGCTACTTGTAATCAGTCGCTTTTTGTTGGCAATGGTGTAATGTTGTCTCATTCTATTATTACTTCCTCTTTATCCCTATCTTAGGAATTTGGGAACTGTCCACAATATGACATGTTCATCAAGAATATGAATGTGTTATTCATCAGTGATTCATGATGAATAATATGTCTATATTCATCATGAATGTGTGATTGATAATAATAACACTTTCATATTCATCATGAAATTAGTTATTCATCTTGAAATTGGACATGATGTGTAATGTGGGTGATTCCCAGTTTCTAATCAATTTTGGATTCTTGACGGAACTTTGCTTTATATAGAGGATTATGCAAGAAAGTATTCGTTTTGCCATTTATTTGAGTAATTAAATTTTAATTGAAAAGGGTATTGATGTCTTTTAATTAAGGCCTTTATCATTTGTGGTATCTCTTTAATATTACATATGGCATATTATAAATCGTTACTTGTCAATCACATATGAATATTTTTATAGATATGATAATAATGCAGTAGATGGGTTTGTTAATCACTTGTGATGATTGGCATGATATTTACATAGTATTTTGATGTATGCAATCACATATGATGGTGTAGAAGATATATAATATGTGTGTATGATGTATTTTTTAATCACAACTGATTTTTGACGACTAATTTATTGATTAACTTATGCTTTTTAATATGAAGTAATCGTGACTTATAACTTGTGATATCTTTTTAATATGACGTGTGATAAGACATTACAAATTATCATTTCTCAATCAGATATCAGTTTTGGATCACTAGAAGTGGTTGCAGCATGTGTGTGTGGGGGAACGATTTTGGTGGATCAATAAAGTGATTTCATAGGGTTGTAGCCTGTAATAATTGTTTCCTATTTTTAAGGGGTGCTCATATTTGAATCTTTGTTTGGAAACAAATCATTACGTCCCTTTGATTAAAATAGTTGGACGGTAGGATCACTTCTCCTAAATTGCATATTTTATCTTTATATATATATATATATATATATATATATATAGAGGAACGATCAAATGAAAATCATTCCAATTTGTAAAAATCGTAAAAACTACTCTCATCCATCGTTAATCTTATAATTTTTTTTCATGAAATTGTTAATCTTGTGAAATTGTTTCATATAATATACTTTTTTTTTTATGAATTTGTTTCATATACTACTTAATGAAATTTTAATGAAACTGTTTCATGCATTTCTTTAAAATTAAAATAATGTAGATGATAATATCCATGATTAACACCCTCCACAATAAAAATGGTTAATCAACCTCTCATAATTACAAAAAAATGAACAAAATGAAAAATTATGATTGGTTGAATGAAGTTTTCATGGTTTTTATAAATTAAGTGGTTTTTATTTGAACACACCCCTATATATATATATATATATATATATATATATATATCATGTGAAACAAAAAACGGTTGAGAACCACAAGGATCAATCTCAATTATCCAAGGGTTCTAATCAAAAGGTCATTAAACATAGTCACATTTTTTGTAATATTACTGAAAACTTTAGAAGTTTGAGGACAGATAATTTGAGATCTCGAAACCGATATGTATCCATCCATCTAGGTCTAACAAGTTGAATGCCTCTGTCAAATCGGCCTCATCCTGCTTGCTACTATCACAACTGGCAACCTCATCCCGTTCTTCATCTCCAACCGCCTAGTTGCCGAAATCGTCTAAGTGAAAGGACATATCGTCGAAAGATATGTGCACCGCCTGGAAATCATCGAAAGTCAGACCAACATTTCCTGGTTGGATAATCCAGCTCGTTCATTTTGGTATCCAGGCCGAGGAGAATTAGGAGAAGTTTGAGTTCTTCAACGGTGATGAGATTAGGGATGACAAAAAAAACCGAAACCGACAGTGAAAACCGAAAACCGAAACTTTCGGGCCGGGTTCGGGGACATTTTATCGGGGGCGGGACRGGGATCGGGGACGAATTCGGGGATTTTAACGGGGACGGGACGGGGACGGGGGCGGGGATGGTGATCACCGGCCCGGCCCGTCCCTATATATATATATTTATTTTAATTTATATACACACACACATATATATATATATATATATATAATATCTTTAAAAAAGTAACATTAAAATTTTAAAAAAAATTATCCACTTTACCTCAACAACCCAAATAAAGCTCACGAAAAGTCTAGTTTATTTGTCAAAAACCATAATTTTAGTTGTATGATGTTCGAATTTTTGTTTAGTTTTATATTGTAATCTAATACATTGTTTGTAATTGGTTCAATTATGTTTGAGACATTTAAACTTAGATCTTTAAAAAAATTGTAATTTACTTTTAATTGTGAAAATTAACATATTGTAATTTTTTTCATATCGGTTTCGGGTTCGGTTATAACCAATGATGAAAAATAGAATTTTTACCCTTAACGGGTTCCCCAACGGGGATCGGGGAAACCGCGGGGACCCGATGGGGATCCCCGATAAGATCCCCGACGGGGATCGGGACGGTTACGGGGACGGTTTTAGCTATCGGTTTCGGGGACGGGGATACCAATACCCGGCCCGTTGCCATTCCTATATGAGATTATCCTAATTTGTATCAAAAGGTCAATGATCATGGATGAAAATGTTTTATTTTTATGTTTATTTAATTTGTATTTGTTTCATGATGCCGGATGCATTTTGTTATCAATTCAAGATTATGATCAAAATCAAATTAAGGCTTAGATTGGTTCTCACGGTTCTCAATCAATTTGTGGTTCTCATTTGACTATCATCCTATGTATATATAGGAAAGTTTCTTTAGATATCCAAAATTGATTAGAAACCCGGTAATCGCCCACAACACTTCACGTGTACCTTTTCAGGATGAATATTTATCAAGAGTAACACATTTATGATGAATATGTTGGTCTTATTCATCTTGAATCATACGTTTTTGATGAATATGAATGTGTGACTCACCTGAATCTCCCAAAATTGATTAGAAACCCGATAATCGCCCATAACACTTTACGTGTACCTTTTCAGGATGAATATTTATCAAGAATGACACATTTATGATGAATCTGTTGGTCTTATTCATCATGAATACACATTTATGATAAATATGAATGTGTGATTCATCTAAATCATACATTCATGATGAATAATTCATATTCCTGATTAATATGTCACTATGTTCTGTTGTGGGTGGTCCTCCGGTTCCCAATCAATTTTAGATTCTTAATGGAACCTGCCGCACTATATAATATATGATATTTTAGGGTTCTTCATCATTAATGATGAACATGCATTTAGGGTTCTTCATCATTAATGATGAACATGCATTTATGGTTATTCACGATGAATGACAATGATAATATTTTAGGGTTATTCTTCATGTATAATTGATGAAATAGGTGGTTCTCATGTTCTCACAATAGTCATGTGTGGTTCTCATTGTGTCTCAGCTACTTTGTGTGTACTTCAACTAAGCTCATGTTATTATAAAGTTAACAATCACACAAATCCTCCAAGGGACTTGAGTTGATGCCCTCTTGAATGCAAACCTAAGGTCAGTCTTAAAAGTTATGACATAACTGGTTATGTGATGAAACTTTTTGTCTGGATTAGGTACAATCGATTAAGGAACCGCCCATAACCAATTTTTTCCATCTTGAGGGGAAACAGAACAAGCTGAGTGCACCATTTATTAGCTTGACGAACATGTGTGACAAATCAAAAAACTAGGCAAGCTTTAGTTGGGTTTGATTATATGAGTTGAACCCAAGCTTGAGCTACTATTTGTAATTTTCGTCTAATTGAGAACCATTCAAATACGAAATTACAAGCCATCTAATTACAAGGATCTACCTGTATCATCAACTCGTACGAGTCAATAGTTTAAAAAAAAAAAAACAAGCCAAAACCCTTAGTTTGAGCATAACACAATAAAAGGCCACTATGCAGTGGTTCTATACAAAGATTACTTAATGAGTCATACTTTCCAGACAACAAATTCAACCAGGTCATTGTAGTTTATAAATAAAAATAGAAATGAGCAAAAACCATTTACCAAATCGGATTATATTCAGTTTTGTTTAAAAAAACGTCACCACATAACCAGTTATGGCATAACTATTCCATACTTCAGATTGCGTAACTGATAAAGAACAACTGTAACTGGTCCTTACAGCCAGTTCAATTTAACAAGTCCCCTTTTTAATATATTCAGTTGTCACCAGCTAAACAGAAAATAACATGTATGTATAAATTAAAATAAGATGATGCTATTGTATGTAGATAGGATAGGCTCTCCACCATTTGTGAAAGGGAAGTAGATTAAGTTTGACCCTTTGAAACATTAAGATTGAAAAAATTGCATGTTTCATTAAGCAGATGCAATTCTTTTCTTGTTGCCCAAAAGAGGAAATGTGTTGACTTGGAAAACCACCCAAGAGTTTGACCACCGGTTTGCAACTTGTCATCAAATAATGGAGTTGCCATGGAAATACCTTTGAATTTCAATTTATACAACTAATTTAAAAGTTGTTACACCTCCACTTCCATTTAGGTTTTGTTGCAAATCCAAATCCAAATCCAAATCCAAGTTTTTAATAGTCTTTCTATTTTCTTAAAAACATGTTACCATTGTTTCTTTCTTTTATATATATATATATATATATATATATATATATTCTTTAATTTCATTAGCAATTACTGATATATTTGTATTTTATAAATAGAAAAAATATCTGTACAAGCACCTTCTTTATCCCTTAAATGAAAAGAAGAAGAAGAAGAAGATCTGCATACTTTATACCTTTTAAATCTTATATCTGAGATGAGATATATTATGTTATCTGGTTTGATTTTTAATCTCCATCATGTAAAAAAAATTATACTGTATCTTGATTTTGTGTTGCCAAAATTACGGTTCCGTTCATCTACATATGCAGTTAAATTCTTGGCAGTTAACTATTAAAGATATCAGATATCATAATTATTTATAAAAAAAAACTATTTAGTATATAAAAATTACTACAAGGGGATTGGTTGACCTTCTTGGGATTGGAGGCAACAAAGTCCAACTTTGTGTTTGGATTTCAATATGTTCTTCTCTTACTCCTTTTCAATTTTGTTAAATGTGAGTCCACACTTAAAATGTGTTTGACCAACCAGTTCAAAAGTTAACTACTAGCTGATAAATTAGTAATTAATTGATAAATTAGCTGTTAGTTGAAAAACTAGTTGATGAATTAATTATGTTTAATAAAAAATAGCTGATAAGATATTCAATATGTATAAAATTATTAAAAAGGACATGTACTCAGTTTTAAGATTACATAAATATAACAGTTAAAACAAATCACTGATATATGATGATAAAATAAGTAGTTTTGTTAATATTTTTTGCATTTCATATCATATTTATGATAATATTACAATTTTTTTTATATCTCATGGTATGACCATTTCATTATAGAAATGTAGAATTCTTAATAAGTGTAATCACATATGAATGTTACAAAAATTGACACAATAATTAATAACACGTTTAATATAATAGGAATAAAAAAGGTAAGTTTGTTAACTTACAAGTTACTTGTTTGATGGTTAACTATCTTATAAAGTATGCTATTACTAATTTAGAAAAAGAAAATACATTACTTAATAACTTTGCCCAAAAAAAATATTAATTAATTAATAGAAAAATGTTTTATTAATTTTTTTAAATGTATATAAATAAATAATTAGATATTTTATCAATAAACTTACTAAAAATATATTAATAAATAATTAAATGTAAACTAATAATCTCTTTAAAGAATATTTAATCAATAAGTATAATAATAAATAATTACAATAAATAATTAAGGTAATAATTAAAAAAAGTGAAAAAAACGATATCTTGTAACTTATTAGCTAAAATGTAACAATCGAAATAGGTTTTTTTAATAAGTTTAAAAAATAATTTAATATAATTGTCACATGACCTTATAATTAGCCTTTTTATTTATATATTAGCTTTCTTTAAAAAAATGTTTTATTGGATTAAAATATGTCTAATAATATAGTTATATCTTGAAATTTGTGACGGATTCTTTCCATCGGTAATAACGGTTGTTGATACTCGGTTTTCTAGTAGTGGAACTCACACACACACACACACACACACACACACATATATATATATATATATATAGGTGGAGGTTCAAACGAGAACACCTCCATTTTACGAGAATGCGAGAACACCCTTTTATCACATGTGATAATACGCATGAGGGGACCTGTGATGTGCGGACGACATGTTCTACGACTTAGCCCACGCAAAAGTTGTCTGCGTCTATGATTTAACATCACATGTGATAATTTTGATGAATTATAGTATCATATCAACAACACCTTATCAAATGTGATAATACATGTGAGGGGACTTAGTGGTGTAAGGGCGACTTGGCCCGCAACCAAGATTACATCGGAAATCGCCCGCATCTCTGATTTAGTATCACATGTGATTGTCTATAGTAAAATGATGCTATCGCATCCTCGTAAAATGAATGTGTTCTCGTTTGAATCCTTCTCTCTCTCTCTCTCTCTCTCTCTCTCTATATATATATATATATATATATATGTGTGTACTTACTAAATTTTGTTATTGTACAGTACTTCACCAATAATATATCCATAGGTCAACATAATTTAGGTATTACTAGATAAACGAGTGTTTACTTGTACAAATATTCAAGAAATACCTATAAATAATGTTTAATTCTTTATAAATTGATGTAATCAACTTGTTAAATGTGAAATATACCTTTATTTAGGAAGAAGTAATGGATTAATACATTTTGTATTTGTATATTAATATTAATATTAATAAATAAATAAAATTGTTTATTCTTCTTAATTTGACCCTATATATATTAGTATGTTTTTTCCATTCATTTTCTCACTTTTCCTTTTTTCTGTTACTGCAAGTCATATTCAAACTATTTACAAGTTGGAAACCATGAAAACCATTTTCATATGTTGTTTCAATATTGACGAAACAACAAATGTGAAAACCAACCATAACCATCAAATGAGTTTAATTTTTAAACTATGGTGATATTGTTTTACATATTTTGTTCTTGTATGTTAGTATGAGTGTATGTTTCATGTATATAAACGTATCTTTCTGTTTGTTTCAAATGCAAAACCTTTCTTAATGTTTCATTTATGAAACAACACTGTATTTTCATATGTCTTGTTCCATTATGAAACAACACATACAAACTGATTTTGTCTTGTTCTAACAAAAAAGATGTAACCACAATTTATCGCATCTATTAGATCCTTGCTTTTGTATTGTAATCATGTTTTCGTTTGAATCTCCACACACACACACACACACACACACACACATATATATATATATATATATATGTTTATGTATAAGGAGGTTCAAACGAGAATATGATCAAAATTAGAAAACACGAAAGCATCTATATATTTCTAAAACACATTTGGTTAAGGAACAAGGTCAACCAAGGGTGCATGTACGACATGACCTAAAACCAAGGTCACGTGACCCTCTAATATAAAATCACATGTGATATATGGGGTTTTTGTGTAAACCGAACCCAAAGACACCATCCAAATGGGATCATAATATGAAATGGGGGTTGGGTGCAATTTACACGTTTGAAGCTTCCATTGTTGACAAGCAACATGAGTCAAGCAGAAGGTGTTAATTTTGACTTGATAGACTATATTTTATATGATTTTTAAATATAGGGGTTAATTTGAAACATATAAAATAAAAGTAGAGTGGATGATATATCGTGTAATTTGTTTAACTTTTTCATTTAAAAATGATTTTAAATAATATTTTATATTAAAGTTTTATTCTTATGTTGACATTAACAAGAAGTATTTGAATATTGCAAATGTACAACTTTTACTTGGTTATTATCAAACCCTAGTTTTTAAAAATCACAGGATAGAGGGTTTTTTTTATCCCATCAAAGATCCAAAGCCATCTATTTATGTTTGACTACATTTTGTTGAAATTTTTATCAAATACACGCTTTTATATATGATCTTTGGTTTATATATATATATATATATATATATATATATATAGGACGTTTCAAATGCAATCCATTATATTTATAAAACCAATGCAACTCAATCAATTGAGATATTTATGAAAATAATGATAGTTCATTTATTATGATTTGAATATTTATGGAAGATGAGTAGGGTTCATTAATTATGATCAATACTTTATATTATGAAACAATCTGAAGTTTTATAAAATCACGATATTCATCAAATTAAATGAACGATTGAGATTGAGTTGTATTAGTTGTACAAATGTGAAAACTTGTATAATAACCCACCCTCTCTCTCTCTCTCTCTCTCTCTATATATATATATATATATATATATGCATATAGGTTAACCGTTTAATTAATACAACCTTTATTTATCGGAGTGTTTTCGTCTTTTTTCATATATTGGTATCACATGTCTTAATAATGTCATTTATTTAATTATTTTATTTAATTTTTTGCATTTCCTTAATTATCGTATTTATTTTGGTAATTTTTTTTGGAACAATCAATGTTCATACACGAAACAAAATTACGAACTTTAAAAAAAAAATCATTGTTTCATCTAGAGATGAGAATTTTACCCGTAGGGGATTAGTCTTAATAACTTTCCCTCGAATCCGTCGGGGATTAGTCGGGGCGGGATCGGAGACGGGGGATGCATTACCCACCCCGTTTCCATCCCTAGTTTCACCTATGAACTTTAAATATGAATCACTGTTTCACCTATGAACTTTTTGCTTTCATCTGTGAACTTCGGTAAAAAAAAGTTATAATAATCGAAGTTCATAGATGAAACAACACTATGAACTTTAAACAAACACTATATAAAACATGATTATCTTCAAAAAACAAAACATGATTATCTTCCAAAAATAAAAACAATTGATTCCAAAATCGCCCTCCATTTAATTCAATTTAATTTATTTATTTATTTATTTTTTATCATTTTATATCATCTCATTTAATCATAACCGATGATAAAAAATGAATCGCTCAGAGCATTGATGGTTGTTTCCAGGTTGATAAGCAAAATATTGGAAGTATTAGACGAAATGCTGAAATGAAGAATACTGAAATGAAGAATACTGACAAAGTGGTGGTTCATACTTTTTATAGATTAGGATAATTATTATTTTGAATTGGATAAATCGTTAAAAATCTAATTATATTTTTTAGATTTTTTTTTTTAATTTTACTTAATTCATACTTTTTTTTATTGAGTTCTATATAATTTTTTTCTAGATACGCTTTTAATAAAAAAAAACCATAATTTTCATCAAATATCAGATGTGATATCCACAATCAATTCATTATTTTTTTCATCATTTTTTCTCTATTTTTTTGATCCATTTTTTGAATCATATTTGATTAGTTTCATTTAGCATATGATATATTATATATCACATATGATCAACTATGTAAATTTTTGTACATATCATATATGATAATATACGTCTGAATATAAGTGACGTATTATCACACATGATAATATTTACATCACAGATTTTTTTACAAATGTACATAATCACATATGATTAACAAAAATATCTATAATTATCACATATGATTGTGGATATTACATATGATATTTGATGAAACTTGTGAAATTTATTTATCAAAAAGTGTATCTAGAAAAAAACAAATTGCATAAAACCTATGAATACATATGAGCACATCCTTATGAACACCTAAGAACATCATTAAATACCATAAAGGTAACTTACACATAAAAAATTCGTAACCTCTCATTAAATACCATAAAAGTAACTTCCACATAAAAATTACTTATTTGCCCTTCATCATCATATCAAACATTTGAAGTAACCTCTACTAAAGAATTAATATTATTGGTCCAATAAGTTTACAAAGTTAACACCATATTCTTGGTTAACAAAAGATCTTACCCCTATATATATGTATACATATTTGTATGTATAGGGTTGGGTTTTGGTGAGAAGGAGAGTTAAAATGAGAAGCATAAAAAAGGGGTCTCCATCCTCGGATGCACATTAGGATAAGGTACATCGAGATGCACACTAATCACCGTATCAAGCACGATTCATGAGTGAGTTTGAGATTAAATGTGATTAAGGGTCCAGATCATTTCTCATGCTTCTCACCTTAACTCTCCTACTCATACGATTCTTCGCCTATATATATAAGTAAAGTTCAAATAAAAAGGTTAAATATTGTGAGAAGATGATTTGGAAGGGAATGTTCATATGTTAATCATTGAAAAATTACATCTAAATATACATATGTGAATCCATATGAATAATCTGTAACGTCGACTCATATATGAATTTTCAACTAGATGTTTTTTCCATCTTTTTCAAGATTCATATATGACGCTTCTCTTCTTAATTTTTCATGATATTTAGCCTTATTATTTGAACCGGACTCTCTTTCTTTCTCTCTCTCTCTCTCTCTCTCTCTATATATATATATATATATATATATACATAGGGTCAGGTTTAAGGGAAAACCACAAAAAATAAAAAGTTGAGTAATACCCTGTTAATACCGTGTTAACCATTCATATGAACGGTATACATATACTATGCACAAATTGACAACATGTACACATGCATAAAAAAAAACTTCAGTTACTTTTATGCACATGTATATACCGTTTAAATAAATAGTTACTAAAGTGTTCATTAATTTTTCATTTTTTAGGGTTTTTCCCCTGAACCTCCCTTTATGTGTGTGTGTATATATATGTATATACATATATATATATATATATATATATTTATATTTATATACACATAGGTGAAAGATCTTGTGAGAAAGAGAGTTAAGATGAGAAACGTAAGAAGGGATCTCGACCCTTGATCATCTTTAATCTCAAACCCGCACATGCGCTTGATATGGGGATTGATCTGATGCATCTCAATGCATCTCATCTCAGTGCATCTCATCATATTGTGCATCCAAGGGTGAAGATCCATTCTTACGCTTCTCACCTTAACTCGGCTTCTCAACGGAACCCAACCCTATACACATATCCCAGAAACAAGAGACAAACTTAGAAAGTTTGTTTTTTTTGTTTCTATAAGTAATCACAAGGCTTCAAACACATCCAAACAAGTATCCTATTGTAACAAAGACCTTGCCTACTTGTAGAAATACTGAAGTTGGCTGACTTGAAACCAAAAGAAAAGACGTTTCGATCAAGGCTATGTCGAATCCTTGTTGTTCTCTTGCTCCGTTGTTAAGTGGCATTACATTAAAACTTGTCATTTAAATCTTTATTTCTCACTTACATATTATCAAACGAATGTATACCCAAAATAGGTGCCAAATAATGGTTGCACACAATACATCATTTACTGATGTTTTTCCATATACTTACATGTTTTCTTTACTGATATAAATATCTTGAAATGTGTTCAATTGTATACCACCCATTAAATATGTTTGACTATTTAAAACATAAATAAAACTATGGTTTGCACATATTGCATTGGATCTACTTAATGAAGTATGATTTTTAATTAAGAAGAGGTTATATCAAAAGAAGTGTGAAGAACACAAATTTGACTTGGATTACATTTTCTTTTTGAAGCTCAAATTATTCTAATTTGTAATCATTTTAAAAGACAATAAAGCTACTACAATAATGGCTGCAAGGTATATTTTAATACATAGTACTTAAAGTTTTTCAATTTATTAGTTTTTTCTAGAAGAACATTATAGTGTTAAATTATATTATAGTAATTAAAGGTTGAAATAAATGGATGCATGTGTAATTTAATATTCATTTTGTTTAAAGAAATTGTAACATTTTTATTTTAAATTATTTTAAGAAAATACTTTTTTTTACGAATTTATTTATAATAAATAATATTTACAAGATATTTATGAGATTGAATGAATTTATCTTAGCTTTACTAGAAGGGTACTCGTGCAATGCAGCGAGATACATCTCGATTTTAATGTTCTATTTTATTTTTTGTCTCTGTCGATGAATGCTATAATACGATTTTATGTATTTTTAAGAAAACAATAATGATTTTATTTTTGAATAAAATATAAATTTGAAGATATAATAAATATTTGAAAAAAAAATATATCAATGTTAATATCAAATCAAATATT